>NW_028225182.1:26487252-27087252 GCF_052327205.1 Somniosus microcephalus | reverse complement strand
CACGAAGGGCCGAATGGCCTACTCCTGCTCCTATCTTCTATGTATCTATGTATCTATGTATAATGGGAACACCCTTTTTAGGGTTGAATATGGAGACGAGGGGTTGATGGTCAGTCAACAAGGTAAATTTTTGTCCGTGTAGGTAATGGTTGAATTTCTTCACTCCCCATACCAGGCTCAGTGCTTCCCTGTCAATCTGGGCATAGTTACGCTCCGCTGAGTTCACTGAGCGTGATGCAAAAGCTATCGGCTGTTCTGAGCCATCAGGGAATCTATGTGATAATACCGCTCCTACGCCGTAAGGGGATGCATCGCACGCCAGTCTGATTGGCAGTGATGGGTTGTAATGAGCCAAAACTTCCTTGGACGTGATCAAGCCTTTACATTTATGGAAGGCACGTTTACAGTCCTCGCTCCATTCCCAAATTACTCCCGTTTGTAGCAGTTCGTTAAGAGGGTGCAGAACAGTTCACAAGTTCGGTAAAAATTTATGGCAGTAATTTATCAATCCCAGGAACGACCTTAATTGTGAGACATTTTCAGGTGCTGGTGCTTTTATGACCACTTCAATTTTCTCAGGGGACTTATGCAACCCTTCTTCATTAATTATGTGGCCACAATATGATATTTGTTTCTGGAAAAATTCGCACTTGGGGCGGTTTGCTCGTGGGCCCCGTTCTCTCAGCCTAGTGAGCACCTTCTCCAAATTGGCACGGTGTTCGTTGTCGTTTTCTCCTGTTACAAGGATGTCGTCTAGGTAGCATTGAGCCCCAAGAATCCCTTGCAGGACTTGTTCCATAGCTCTTTGCCAGATTGCTGGAGCTGATGCTATTCCGAAAACCAGTCGATTGTACTGGTACAGGCCTTTGTGTGTGTTTATTGTGAGATACTTTTTAGAGGCCTCCTCAACCTCCATTTGTAGATATGCCTGTGCCAAGTCAATGTTTGTGAAACGTTTCCCTCCGGATAGTGAGGCGAAAATATCTTCTATCCTCGGAAGAGGATACTGTACCGTGTGAAGGACTGGGTTTACAGTCACCTTGAAGTCCCCACAGATGCGAATTTTTCTCTGTTCTTCAGATTTATCATTGTTTAACGTTTTCTTTATGACCGGGACGATGGGTGTTGCCCACTCGCTCCAATCTATCTTGGATAACACGCCTGTCTTTTCCAAATTCTCCAGCTCTGCCTCGACTGCTGGACGAATTGCGTATGGCACCAGCCTTGCCTTAAAAAACTTGGGAATTGCCACATCTTCCACCTTTATTGAGGCGGTGACACCTTTCAAGGTTCCTAGTTCCTGTTGGAACACTTCTTTGGCGTTGGCCAAGATGTCTTTTAATCGTTCAGGTATGATGTCATCATCATTTTTTTTTCTTACTGGTCACCGTCAGTGCCTGAATGGAGTGCCAGTCCAAACGTATCTTCCTGATCCATTCACGTCCCAACAGCGGTGGACCACCATCTTGCAGAACGTATAAATACAACTTCTGTATTTCCTTGCCGTTGTATACAACAGGCACCTTTATTTTCCCTTTGGGGTATACTTTCTGCCCCGTATATGTTTTCAAGATAATGGTTGTGTCTTTCAAAGGTATATGCGGAAATAGCCGCTCGTAATCCCGTCTACTTATGACGGTCAGAGCTGATCCTGTATCTAGCTCCATTTTAACTGGGGACCCCGCTATCGCGAGGGTAACCCAAATGGTCTGGTAATCTTCTTTGGCAATTACATTATGTAATTTGAGAGAGCTTAGTCTCTTGTTTCCGGAGTCGCTATCGCTCTTCTGGTCTTCGGAGCTACTGTCCGTCATCATTTGTACCTTTCTGTACTTTTCTTTATTGATTTTTTTTCTGTCAGTGGATTTTTTGTTTCCAGATCGGCATACACGTGTAATGTGTCCCATCTTTCCGCATTGCCTGCATGCTTTGTCCTTGAACCAGCAGTCCCTCTGGTCATGGGTGGATCTGCCGCAGCGATAACATCTCTCGAAACCCCGTGTCATTTCATGGGTGCCGAAGTCCTGTGGCTTTTGCTGTATCTCTGCAGCTCCTCTTGCTGCTGCTTCGTATGATACAGCTACACTGAAAGCCTTGTCCAGTGTCAAATCTTTCTCAGAAAGTAGCCTTTTTTGTGTTCCTTCACTTAGGAGACCGCAGATGAATTTGTCTCGTAGAGAATCTGCCAGTCCTGCCCCGAATTGGCAGTGTAAGGTATCAACAATCTCCTTAAAATTCTTGTCCATCGGTTTGGCTGGAGTGATTAAGTTTCGTAACAGCCTGTATGTCCTTGCGCCCATTAGATTTAGAAGTACCGATGCCTTTTTATCATCCTTTATTTCATTCGCTGTGCAATATACTTCCACTCTTTCCACATATGTGGCCCAATCCTCTACATCACTATCGAAAGTAGTAATGTTGCCAGTCTTAGGCATCCTAAAAAAAAAAATGGCGCCTCCCGCGCTTTCCTTTCTTCCTTGCTGAAAAAAATGGCGCCTCCCGCGTTTTCCCGCCGCTGTTGCTGCTGACAACGCTGTTCTCCGCGGTTTTTATTTATACAAATATTTTTAATAGTCAGAGACTTGTTCCCGCCGGGCTCTCTGGGACTTTCCCCGCCCTCTGCCTGGTCCGAACGCCGACCTGCTTTGCAGAGCTGGCCGTCTCCCGAGTGCTCCACCCTTCGTATTTGTTTGCCTGCGCCTTCACTGCTTGGCCCCGCTGTAGAGCCAGCCGATCGAGCCCCAGCCCGCCGCCCAGGAAGGATTATTGCAGTACCTGCCACCAGCCGGGCTAGCTGGTGAAACCACAGTTTTTTTTTTCTTTCTTCGTCTGAGGAATCGATCTCCTTGAGGTGCTGCTGAATTGCAGGTAAGTCCGTTTCTAATTCGCCGCCACTGTTGTATCCGTGTGTTAATGAAGACACGGAATGCAGGAGTTTGTTTACAGGTGTTTACTGGACAAAGTCTGGAGGTGAACTAACAGATACAAGACAATATGCAGGCTTATATAGCCCGAGTGGCCATCACCGGCACTACAGTACACGGGGCTCTTAAAGGCACATACACCACAGGGATGTTCGCTGATGATTGCACACTGTTCAGCACCATTCGAGACTCGTCAGATACTGACGCAGTCCTTGTCCATATGCAGCAAGACCTGGACAACATTCAGACTTGGGCTGACAAGTGGCAAGTAACATTCGCACCACACAAGTGCCAGGCAATGACCATCTCCAACAAGCGAGATTCTAACCATCTCCCCTTGACATTCAATGGCATTACCATCGCTGAATCCCCCACTATCAACATCCTGGGGGTTACCATTGATCAGAAACTGAACTGGACCAGCCATATAAATACTGTGGCTACAAGAGCAGGCCAGAGGCTGGGAATTCTGCAGCGAGTGTCTCACCTCCTGACTCCCCAAAGCCTTTCCACCATCTACAAGGCACAAGTCAGGAGTGTGATGGAATACTCTCCACTTGCCTGGATGAGTGCAGCTCCAACAACACTCAAGAAGCTCGACACCATTCAGGATAAAGCAGCCCGCTTGATTGGCACTCCATCCACCACCTTCAACATTCACTCCCTCCACCACTGGCGCACTGTGGCTGCAGTGTGTACCATCTACAAGATGCACTGTCGCAACTCGCCAAAGCTCCTTCAACAGCACCTTCCAAACCCGCGACCTCTACCACTTAGAAGGACAAGGGCAGCAGACGCATGGGAACATCACCACCTACAAGTTCCCCTCCAAGCCACACACCATCCTGACTTGGACCTGTATCGCTGTTCCTTCACTGTCGCTGGGCCAAAATCCTGGCACTCCCTTCCTAACCGCATTGTGGGTGTACCTACACCGTATGGACTGCAGCGGTTCAAGAAGGTGGCTCACCACCATCTTCTCAAGGGCAATTAGGGATGGGCACTAAATGCAGGCCTAGCCAGCGACACCCACATCCCATCAATGAATTTAAAAAAAGCATAAGATCCAAGGAGAGGACATATAAATTGGCCAGAAAAAGCAGTAAACCTGAGGATTGGGAGCAGTTTAAGATTCAGCAAAGGAGGACAAAGGGATTAATTAAGAGGGGGAAAATAGAGTATGAGAGTAAGCTTTCAGGGAACATAAAAACTGACTGTAAAAGCTTTTATAGATATGTGAAGAGAAAAAGATTGGTGAAGTCAAGCGTAGGTCCCTTGCAGTCAGAATCATGGGGAATTTATAATGGGGAACAAAGAAATGGCAGACCAATTAAATACATACTTTGGTTCTGTCTTCACAAAGGAGGACACAAATAACTTCCCAGAGAGGTCGGGGAACATAGGGTCTAATGAGAGGGAGGAACTGAATGAAATCAGTATTTGTAGGGAAATGGTGTTAGGGAAATTGACGGGATTGAAGGCCGATAAATCCCTAGGGCCTGATAATCTACATACAGGGTACTTAAGGAAGTGGCCCTAGAAATAGTAGATGCATTGCTGGTCATCTTCCAAAATTCAATAGACTCTGGAACAGTACCCATGGATTGGAGGGTAGCTAATGTTACCCCACTATTCAAAAAAGGTGATCGATAGGAAACGGGGAATTATAGACCGGTACGCCTGACATCGGTAGTGGGGAAAATGCTAGAGTTCATTATAAAAGATGTAATCGCAAAGCACTTGGAAAACAGTGACAGGATCGGACAAAGTCAACATGGATTTACAAAAGGTAAAACGTGCTTGTAGTGTCTGTGTGTTGATAAAGACACTGAAGACAGGAGTTGGTTCATAGGTATTTACTAAGCAAAGTCTGGGGGGGTTCTAACGGATATACACAATATACAGGCTTATATAGCCCGAGTGGCAATTACCAGCATTACAGCACACCTGGGGCTCTTAAAGGCACATACACTACAATTCCTCCCCGTTTAGCTAACCAGTACATCATATTTTAAGTAATTATTAATTACATGTTATAAGCAAAATAATATACATTGCTGTAGTTAATTAATTATAAGTCAGTCTCTCAGGAGGCTTCCTGACACGGTCCGGATAACGCCTCGGGGGTGTAGTAGTTTCTGGTGGTGTAGTAAGTTCTTCTGGCAAGGCTGATTCGGCTTGAATGCCAGTGTCGGGTTCATCGGGTTCCAGTATCACCAGATCGGAGGTAGATATGGGTATCTCTACTTCATCATTAGATGTATAGAGTTGTGGTGTAGGTTGTCCCTTTTCAGATGACTTTATGATTTGGTCAGCATGGCGCCTTGTTATGCTTTCTCCGATGTCCACGGTATACATCAGTGGTCCTAGTCGTGTGCAGAGAGTTCCAGGCTGCCATTTCTCGGTACGGTAGTCCCGGGCCAAAACTTGTTGACCTATCTGGAAGGTTCTAGTTGGCCTTTCATTCATGCCTTGAAACTGCCGGTTCTCCACGTCCCTTCTGATGTTGGGCTTGACCAAATCCAGCCGGCATCTTAGGTTTCTATTGAAGAACATCATGGCGGGAGTTTGGTTGGTAACCATATGTGTTGCATTCCTATATGCAAATAAGAAGTTATCCACCTTGTACTGAAGTTTTATGTCTTCATTACCCATGGCCTTTATGGCCTTCTTGAAGGTCTGGACAAACCTTTCAGCTAATCCATTGGTGGCGGGATGGTATGGGGCGGACGTGTAGTGCTTAACCCCATTGTTTTTTAAGAACTTTCTGAATTCTTCGGACACAAATTGCGGTCCATTATCAGAACATATCTGTTCTGGCAAATATGGTCCTTAATACTGTGATGTTTTTTTCCGTGGTGGTGGAGGACATCTTTATTACCTCCGGCCACTTGAAGTGTGCATCAACCGCGACTAAGAACATTGAGTCCATAAATGGACCAGCAAAGTCGATGTGTACCCTTTGCCAGGGAGATGAGGGCCACTCCCATGGATGTAGAGGGGCTTGTGGTGGAGCGTTTTGGACCTTGTGGCATCCTAGGCAGCTCTTGGTCATTTCTTCGACGTCTCCATCGATACCTGGCCACCATACAAACGCCCTAGCTAGGTTCTTCATTTTCACTCCACCCAGATTCCCCTCGTGAAGCTCCTTTAGCACTTTATCCTGGAGTTTGGGTGGAATTACCACTCTGGATCCACACATCAAGGTTCCTCAGCACACTGACAGCTGTTCTCTTCTTTGCGAGAATGCTGGCAACAGTGGTTCGCCATGTGCTGGCCATCCGTTCACCATTAAATCGTAGACCCGTGAGAGAGTTGGGTCATTTCTCGTCTCCCTTTCAATGGCAGAATTTGTTACTGGAAGACATTCCACTATGGTAGAGTGGAACATCTCTACTGGGTCTACTGTAGCTGCCTCTTCTACCATTGGCAACGGTAGGCGCGATAAACCGTCAGCATTCCCATGCTGTTTTGATCCTTTGTATTCTATGTTGTATTGGTGTGCGCCTAGAAAAAGGGACCACCTCTGTAGCCTTTGCACCGTCATAATGGGAACACCTTTTTTAGGGTTGAATATGGAGATGAGGGGTTGATGGTCAGTCAACAAGGTAAATTTTTGTCCGTGTAGGTAATGGTTGAATTTTTTCACTCCCCATACCAGGCTGAGTGCTTCCCTGTTGATTTGGGCATAGTTACGCTCAGCTGAGTTTAATGAGCGTGACGCAAAAGCTATCGGCCGTTCTGAGCCATCAGGGAATTTATGGGATAATACTGCTCCTATGCCATAAGGGGATGCATCGCACGCCAGTCTGATTGGCAGTGATGGGTTGTAATGAGCCAAAACTTCTTCGGATATGATTAAGTCTTTGCATTTATGGAAGGCACGTTTACAGTCTTCGTTCCATTTCCAAATCACTCCTGTTTGTAGAAGTTCATTGAGAGGGTGTAGAAGAGTTGATAAGTTCGGTAAAAATTTATTATAGTTATTTATTAATCCCAGGAACGACCTTAATTGTGAAACATTTTCAGGTGCTGGGGCTTTTATGACCGCTTCAATTTTTTCAGGTGACTTATGCAACCCTTCATTATTAATTATGTGGCCACAATATGATATCTGATTTTGGAAAAATTCGCACTTGGGGCGATTCGCTCGTAGGCCCCGTTCTTTCAGCCTCGTGAGCACCTGCTCCAAATTGGCAAGGTGCTCGTTGCCGTTTTCTCCTGTTACAAGGATGTCGTCTAGGTAGCATTGAGTCCCCGGAATCCCTTGCAGGACTTGCTCCATAGCTCTTTGCCAGATAGCTGGAGCTGATGCTACTCCAAGAACCAGTCGATTGTACTGGTACAGGCCTTTGTGTGTGTTTATCATGAGATACTTTTTAGAGGCCTCCTCAACCTCCATCTGTAGATATGCCTGTGCCAAGTCAATTTTGGTGAAACATTTCCCTCTGGATAGTGAGGCAAAAATATCTTCTATCCTCGGAAGAGGATACTGTACTGTGTGAAGGACCGGGTTTACAGACACCTTGAAGTCTCCACAGATGCAAATTTTTCTCTGTTCTTCAGATTTATCTTTATTCAATGCTTTTTTCATGACTGGAACGATGGGTGTTGCCCACTCGCTCCAATCTATTTTGGATAATACGCCTGCTTTTTCCAAATTCTCCAGCTCTGCCTCGACTGCTGGACATATTGCATATGGCACCGGTCTTGCCTTAAAAAATTTGGGAATTGCTGCATCTTCCACTTTTATTGAGGCGGTGATGCCTTTCAAGGTTCCTAGTTTCTCTTGAAACACTTCTTTGGCGTTGGCCAAGACGTCTTTTAATCGTTCAGGTATGATGTCATCATTGTTTTTTTTCTTACTGGTCACCGTCAGTGCCTGAATGGAGTGCCAGTCTAAACGTATCTTTCTGATCCATTCACGTCCCAACAACGGTGGACCACCATCTTGTAGAGTGTATAAATACAACTTTTGTATTTCTTTGCCGTTGTATACAACAGGCACCCTTATTTTTCCTTTGGGGTATACTTTCTGCCCCGTATATGTTTTTAAGATAATGGATGTGTCTTTTAGAGGTATATGCGAAAATAGCCTCTCGTAATCCCGTCGATTTATTACGGTTAGAGCTGATCCTGTATCTAGCTCCATTTTAACTGGGGACCCTGCTATCGTGAGGGTAACCCAAATGGTTTGGTAATCATCTTTGGCAAGTACACTATGTAATTTGAGACAGCTTAGTCTCTTGTTTTCGAAGTCGCTATCGCTCTTATGGTCTTCGGAGCTACTGTCTGTCATCCTTTGTACCTTCCTGTACTTTTCTTTATTGATTTTTTTTCTGTCTGTGGATTTATTCTGTCCAGATCGGCATACCCGTGCAATGTGTCCAATCTTTCCGCATTGCCTGCATGCTTTGTCCTTGAACCAGCAGTCCCTCTGGTTATGGGTGGATCTGCCGCAGCGATAACATCTTTCGAAACCCTGTGTCATTTCATGGGTGCCGAAGTCCTGTGTCTTTTGTTGTATCTCTGCAGCTCCTCTTGCTGCTGCTTCGTATGATACAGCCATACTGAATGCTTTGTCCAATGTTAAATCTTTTTCAGAAAGCAGCCTTTTTGTGTTCCTTCACTTAAGAGACCGCAAACGAATTTGTCTCGAAGATAATCTGATAGTCCTGCCCTGAATTGGCAGTACTTTGATAGCTTTCTTAATTCGGTTAGGTAATCAGCGTTACTTTCATTCTTGTGTTGATTTCTCTTGAAGAACTTGAATCGTTCTGCTATCAGCAGCGGTGTTGGGTTTAAGTGCTCCTGCAGGGTATCAACAATTTCTTTAAAATTCTTGTCCTTTGGTTTGGCTGGAGTGATTAAATTTTGTAACAGCCCGTATGCCTTTGCGCCCATTAAGTTCAGAAGTACTGAAGCTTTTTTTTCATCTTCTATTCCATTTGCAGTGCAACATACCTCTACTCTTTCCACGTATGTGGTCCAATCCTCTCTTTCGCTATCAAAAGCATCAATATTGCCAGACTTAAGCATTTCAGAAAAGATATGGCGCTTCCCGTGCTTTTTTTTCTTTTCTGCAGCAAAGATATGGCGCTTCCCGTGCTTTCCAGCCGCTGCTGCCGATGACAACGCTGTTTACTGCGGTTTCCGTTCTTTTTTTTCTTTTTTTATTTACTGTTGGAGACTCGTTCCCGCCGGAGTTTCTCTCCAGGTCTGAACGCTGACCTGCTTGCCGCGCCGGCCATCTCCCGAATGCTCCCTCCCAGTCCGTTATTGCTTGCCTCTGATTTCGCTGCCTGTCTCAGCTTTAGAGCCAGCTGCTGGAGCCCCAGCCTGATGCCCAGGAAGGATTAGCGCAGTACCTGCCACCAGCTTGGCCAGCTGGTGAAACCACAGCTTCTCTCACTTTCTTGAGTCTTCTGGATGCCCGAGGAATCGATGTCCTTGAGGTGCTGCCGAATTGCAGGTAAGTCCGTTTCCACTTCGTCACCACTGTAGTGTCCGTGTGTTGATAAAGACACTGAAGACAGGAGTTGGTTCATAGGTATTTACTAAGCAAAGTCTGGGGGGATGTTCTAACGGATATACACAATATACAGGCTTATAAAGCCCGAGTCGTATTTACCGGCATTACAGCACACCTGGGGCTCTTAAAGGCACATACACTACAGTGCTTGACTAATCTACTGGAATTTTTTGAGGATGTAACTGGTAAAATAGATAAGGGAAAACCAGTGGATGTGGTGTATTTGGATTTTCAGAAGGCTTTCGATAAGGTCCCGCATAAGAGATTAGCGTGTAAAGTTAAGGCACATGGGATTGGGTGCAAGGTATTGTCTTGGATAGAGAACTGGTTGGCAGACAGAAAGCAAAGAGTTGGAATAAACGGGTCTTTTTCCGAGTGGCAGGCAGTGACTCGTGGGGTACTGCAGGGATTGGTCCTAGGACCCCAGCTATTCACAATATATATTAATGATCTAGATGAGGGAACTAAATGAAATATCTGCAGGTTTGCAGACGACACAAAGCTGGGTGGGCGTGTGTGCTGTGAGGAGGATGCTGAGAAACTCCAGTATGATTTGGACAGGTTGGGTGATTGGACAGAAGCATGGCAGATGCAATATAATGTGGATAAATGCAAGGTTAACCACTTTGGTGTCAAAAACAGGAAGGCAGATTATTATCTGAATGGCAATAGATTGGGAGAAGGGGAAGTGCAACGAGACCTGGGTGTCCTTGTGCACCAGTTGCTGAAGGTAAGCATGCAGGTGCAGCAGGTGGTTAAGAAGGCAAATGGTATGTTGGCCTTCGCAGCGAGAGGGTTCGAGTATAGGAACAAGGATATCTTGCTGCAGTTGTACAGGGCCTTGGTGAGACCACATCTTGAGTACTGTGTGCAGTTTTGGTCGCCTTATCTGAGGAAGGATGTTGCCATGGAGGGAGTGCAGCGAAGATTCACCAGGCTGATAGCTGGGATGGCAGGAATGACGTATGAGGAGAGATTGGGTCGATTGGGCTTATACTTGTTGGAGTTTAGAAGAATGAGGGGATCTCATTGAAACTTATAGAATTCTAACAGGACTAGACAGTCTAGATGCAGGAAGGATGTTCCCGATGGTGGGGGAGTCCAGAACCAGGGGTCACAGTCTAAGGATAAGGGGTAAGCCATTTAGGACAGAGATGAGGAGGAATTTCTTCACCCAGAGAGTGCTGAACCTGTGGAATTCTCTACCACAGAAGGCAGTAGAGGCCAATTCATTAAATATATTCAAGAAGAAGTTAGATATATTTCTTAAGGCTAAAGGGATCAAGGGATATGGAGAGAAAGCAGGGACAGGGTACTGAATTTGGATGATCAGCCATAATCACATTGAATGGCGGAGAAGGGTCGAGGGGCCGAATGGCCTACTCCTGCTCCTATCTTCTATGTTTCTATGTTTATGACGAAGGGTGATCGACCTGAAACATGAACTCTGTTTCTGTCTCCACAGATGCTGCCTGACCTGCTGAGTATTTCCAGCAGTTTCTGTTTTTATTAAAGAAATGAAGGAGTGTTTGCTGACAGGAAGAATGTTGGGTCGTCCTGCGCATGCGCACCTCCCTGGCGGCTGAGCCGAAACACCAAATCGCCCCCACCTGAGCCGCGCACGCGTACCAGATGTTGTGGCTCCGCATGCGCGACCGATGTTTCAACCGCGGGGTTTTGTGCGCTGAGCATGCGCGTTGCGGACCGATCGGGATGGGCGATTGTAGAGCAGAAGGGAGAGCGCGGGGGCCATGAGCACATGCGCGGGACTCGGCGTCAACAGAGCACTTTCTGGAGCGTCGGGGCTTGTGGGTATTAAAGCCGCCATTACTGCTGATCCTTTCAACCAACCTGTGCAGCAGCTGGGGCCTGAAAATCAGCTTCACTGCCCCTAGGTTCGGAAAGGGGAAAATTAAACAACAGTTTGCCTCTGATCCTCTTCTGATCTCAATTTACAGGGTTATAGAAGTAGAGCAGTTACAGGCGGGAAGCTCATAACCAAATATCACGTCAAGATCTGACAGAGTCGCTGGATTCATCAGGACCTGAATATCATCGGCCTTTGCACATGGAAGGAGAAAGCAGCGATGACGAACCGCACATGTGTTCGGTGTGTGGACGCGGATTCAGCCGATCGCCTGACCTGGCGAGACACGTGCACCGTCAGACCGGGGAGAAACCGGGTAAAGGTGGGGACGGTGGGAAGGGATTCAGTTCCCCGTCTGCATTGGAAGTTCAACGGTGCAGTCACACCAGGGACTGTCCGTTCACCTGCTCCGTGTGTGGAAAGGGATTTGTTTGTTCATCCCACCTGCAAACACACCAGCGAGCTCACACTGATGAGAGACCATTTCAATGTTCTGACTGTGGGAAGAGCTTTAAAAGCTCCGGGGGGCTGAACGGACACCAGCGAGGTCACACTGATGAGAGACCATTTCAGTGTCCTAACTGTGGGAAGAGCTTTAAAAGCTCCTGGGAACTGAAGCGACACCAGCGAGTTCACACTGATGAGAGACCATTTCAGTGTCCTAACTGTGAGAAGAGCTTTAAAAGCCCCCAGGAACTGAAGGGACACCAGCAAGTTCATACTGATGAGAGACCATTTCAATGTTCTGAGTGTGGGAAGAGCTTTAAAAGCTCCGAGCATCTGAAGGGACACCAGCGAGTTCACACTGATGAGAGACCATTTCAGTGTCCTAACTGTGAGAAGAGCTTTAAAAGCTCCGAGGATCTGAAGGGACACCAGCGAGTTCACACTGATGAGAGACCATTTCAGTGTCCTAACTGTGGGAAGAGCTTTAAAAGCCCCGGGGAACTGAAGCGACACCAGCGAGTTCACACTGATGAGAGACCATTTCAGTGTCCTAACTGTGAGAAGAGCTTTAAAAGCCCCCAGGATCTGAAGGGACACCAGCGAGCTCACACTGATGAGACCCTTTAAATGTTCTGACTGTGGGAAGAGCTTTAAAAACTCTAAGATCCTTAAGAGTCACCAGCGTCTTCACACTGATCATCGAATCTAACAGCACAGAAGGAGGTGATTCGGCCCATCGTGTCTGTGCCGGCTCTTTGAAAGAGCTGTCCAATTTAGTCCCAAACCCCAGCTTTATCCCCAGAACTCTGCAAACTAGTCCTCTTCAAGTACATGTCCAATTACCGTTTGAAAGTTCCTGTGGAACCTGATTCCAGCATCCTTTCAGATGGTGCGTTCCAGTTCTTAACAACCCTCTGTGTGAAAACAATTCTCCTCATTTCCCCTCTAGTTCTTTTAGCAACTAATTTAAATCTGTGACCTTTGGTTACCGACCCACTTGCCAGAGTGAACAGTTTCTCCCTACTTGCTCGATCAAAACCCCTCTGTTGTGGCGAAATTAAATAATTAAGTCTGCACACTAGTCTGTAAATGGTAAAGAGCCAAGCAGTTTATTTAAAACACAAAACTATTCAACAGTACAATACAAACAGTCCGCGGAGGTAACTAAAGGCTGATCAGGGAGTACAGCTGGAGCTCCTTTAGCTTGTTCCTGGCTGTCTCCTCGATTGACTTCAATTTCTATTATTTAAGTGTACAAAAGCCGTGGATACCTCGTGCACATTGTTCTAATTGGCTTAAAGCCCACATGCACAATTCGTTACATTGTTTTAATCGGCTTGAAGCACGCATGCACAATTGCTGATTGTCACATGATCTTTACGATCATATCTGTTGTTCCCCACGTGGTTTTACATTCCTAGTTCGTGGCTGGTGCTTCTGTCTCCGCTGTCATCCTGTGTGCAAGCTGCACTGTTAACCCCTTAAGTCCTGAAGGGCACCTATGTTACCCTTCAGTAAAAATCCACTTCAAACCCCCCTTTGGTCCTTGGCTACCCCAGCCCATGAGACCACACTAAACTAAGTTATGCCAATTTGTCCCGCCCCCTGTTTGGTGATCAGCCGATGGGTTAGGGAGGAATAGGTGCGTGATGTCGGCGGTTAAATTCCACTACTCATCAGATGCTTCCTTTCCTCAAGTACCTTTACTATCTGCTGGGCGTGGCGTCTTCTGCAGGATGAGCAAAACATGAAAGCATAACCAAGAACTAAGACTAATTGTGCTGCCACCAATATGTGTGATATGATACGTATCCACGGGTGGATATTAACATTTAGTCCCCAATTCCACGCCTTCATATACCACGGAATGTAGCGAAGGTCTGTCTCAATGTCCTTGCCCAGCTGGCACAGCTCCTTCTTGAGAACGTGGTATCTCTTATTCTTGGGCAGCTGGGGTATTGGTGCAGCCAATTCCCTCTCATACTGGTACAAATCGTATTTCAAATCATCTGTTACAGTCAGGATAGTGGTTTGTCGCGCATATATGTATGTCATTCGCGCTTGTCCGATCGTGACCGGTAGCCTCGGGGTCAAACAGAAATTGGGATTAGTAATGTTACATTCCAGACCATCATAGCCATATGTTCACTGATTTGTGACTACGCAGTATTCCCCCTTTCCGTGGTAGGCTGAGTGTGTGCGTTCGCACTCTGATGGGCTTATTTCAAGGGCACAACCGATTGATTGGTTGAATCCGCACCCATCCTCACTTCCCCAGCCTACTGGATGTGGACATATAGTTAGGCTTCCTACCCTGCGGCACCCTGTTTATGAGACCCCTCTCATGGTTCCGTTCCGTTTGATCCCATAGGGTAGTACCACATGTAGTCCTCGCCCCGGATGAGTCCCAAGTTCTCTACCTCAACCTGGAGATATGGTCCCGATTCTCCCCTTGCCATCACCGGAATCATTAGGACCATTCTCACCAGGGCCGAATGTGAGTCTGTGCACGCACCAGTCACGGGAAAGACCCGAGTCATTCCCTTCAAGGTGCACGCGTCTAGCGACTCTGGGTGTTGTGCTAGGTGGAACAGGTGGGTACTGTTTATCCAATCTGGGACTTCGCCTCGGTGTATTTGGTCGAGGTTCAACCATCCATCCCCCGTAAGCATGGCAGAGATCCCTTTGGACCTCCGTTCTTTCAGAATCAAATTCTCGATCGATTAGGTGATTAATGGTGGCAGCATGGCCCTCCAGGACTATAATCCCTTTGGCTAAGCTCCCTGCTGCCCCATCACCTTCCCGCACAGCTCCTTTGTGTCTGCCTGCCCCTGCAGCAGCTTTCTGACTGTGTCTCTAAGAATGCCCGCCCGTACAGATTATCCATTTCCCCATGTCTGTCTTCTCCTCCTGACCCCGTTGGCCATGTATCAGGGAGAGGATGTCATCCCGGTATTCAGATGTTTGGACTCGGTAGTGTCCTTCCACGGCCATGCTGGGTTTGAACTTTACTCGCCCCCTGTTGAGATGCGTCGCTTCTGGTTTTTTTTTCATGGGGGTTGCTCTGCAAAGTATTAGGATCACAAGTCTTCCGCATAGTTCCTTCATTCTGTTAATTCGATATAGGCCCCCGAATGGGGTGTGTTAGATTTGTTTCAGTTGGGACCAGTGTTTCCATCGTCCCACACCATTCATATCCACACATGCACACGTATCACAGAATCACAGAATCTACAGTGCAGATAGAGGCCATTTCGGCCCATCGAGCCTGCACCGACACATATCCCACCCTATCCCTGTAACCCCACGTATTTAACCCCCTAACACTAAGGGTCAATTTATCATAGCCAAATCAACCTAACCTAACCTGCACATCTTTGGCCACAATGGAAGTCTGGTTTTAGTATCACCACTGATCAATAGCTGTTTCATGGTCGGGGCCCCAGTCCAACAGCTCCTTGGATGGTTTCCCCCTTTGGTCAGATCTTGTATAGGCTGGGCCATTTCTGCATATTCTGGGATAAAGTTCTGGCAATAATTAAATAGCCCTAGTACGTGCTTGACCCCCTCCCCTCTCTGGCGCGGTCCCTTCCTGCTAGCTTTCCTCTTTGTCCTAGAGCCCCTCCCATCTGTCTTCAGGCATTTGTCTCTTCCCTTGTGTTATTATGTATCCTAGGTAGATTACTTCGTCCTTCCCTACCTGTACCTTTCTAAGGTTTACCTTTAGTCCCGCATTCTGTAGGGCTCCCAGTACCATAGTCAATTAAATATTGTAGGGGGACCTGTCACTATCGGATGTTCTTGCGGAGCAGAGTTATCTTATTCAATTCGGACTACACCAATTTACACCAACCAGAATTTCACCGTGGCCACAATGGAAGTCTGGTTTTAGTAGATTAATTAACCTCATAACTCCAATTTAATCCAGATCAATTTCTTTTAAACTAACTTGGAAAACAAAGCAAGAAGCCACATTAACAAAGAAACAATTTTCTTCCAAGCACATTGGCAACTGTAACTTCAAGGCTGAAGCTTATCTTTTGTAAAACAGTGAACAGATAAAACGAAACAAAATAGCACATTCTTGCAGAAAACAGTAAATTACGTCGTATTTCTTATTGTCCTTTCTTCAGATATCTTTCCAAAATACTGTAAAAACATTGAATATAACTGGAGAAAAATTAGTTTTTCACATTTAAACAAATCAAATCAAACTGCTTTGGAAGATTTCACCATAGCAACCGCGACTCCAAGGTTAAATCTTAGACTGAAACTTAATCTTTTGTTAAACAAACTTTAAGAACATAAGAAATAGGAGCAGGAGTAGGCCAATCGGCCCCTCGAGCCTGCTCCGCCATTCAATAAGATCATGGCTGATCTGATCCTAACCTCAAATCTACTTCCACTCTCCATCCCACCCGAACCCATGTGATCTCCCGGGAGAGGCGAAAAACCAGATAAAAAACCCAATGGCCAATTTGGGAGAAAAAATCTGGGAAATTCCTCTCCGACCCATCTAGGCGATCGAAACTCGTCCAGGAGATCACTCTGTCCCTGTATTTTCTGCAGTACTTACCTTCTGTAAAAGGTGATCTCCACCCCAGCCAGGAACAGGCCCAATTTACTCTTGAAGGACTCCTAGCTGGCAGCCTGTTCCCGAGGTCTCCACTAATCCCTGTGAATAGAACCATCTCCTGAAATCTAACACAGAATTAGAACACAAGAAGTAGGAGCTGGACCAGGCTACACGGCCCCTGGGCCTGCTCCGCCCCCCACAGTGCCATGACCGTTCCGAACCTAGACTGATGTCCGATTTCCTGCCCACTCCCCGTAACCCCTAATTCCTTTTCTAGGAAACTGTCTATTTCTGTTTTAAATTTATTTAATGATGTAGCTTCCACAGCTCTCTGGGGCAGCAAATTCCACAAACCTACCACCCTCTGAGTGAAGAAG
This sequence comes from Somniosus microcephalus, assembly GCF_052327205.1. Taxonomy (NCBI): domain Eukaryota; kingdom Metazoa; phylum Chordata; class Chondrichthyes; order Squaliformes; family Somniosidae; genus Somniosus; species Somniosus microcephalus. The sequence goes on along the minus strand of NW_028225182.1, from coordinate 27,070,529 downwards.
TTTCTCATCTCAGTTTTGTAAGAGCAGCCCCTTATTCTAGGATTATGCCCCCTAGTTCTAGTTTCACCCATCATTGGGAACATCCTCACCGCATCCACCCGATCAAGCCCCTTCACAATCTTTTATGTTTCAATAAGATCACCTCTCATTCTTCTGAACTCCAATGAGTAGAGTCCCAATCTACTCAACCTCTCCTCATATGTCCCCCCCCCTCATCCCCGGGATTAACCGAGTGAACCTTCTTTGTACTGCCTTGAAAGCAAGTATGTCTTTTAAGTATGGACACCAAAACTGTATGCAGTATTTCTGTTGGTCTTCTCAGTTTTTACACACCAGCTTAACTTAAATTAGTTCAAAGTTTTTTTTATCAATTCTGGGGGCACAATCTTATTCGCACATTCTTAAAACTTCCAAAATCCAAGACGACAAAAGGGTTAAATGCTTTTTTAACACAGAGAAGTGAGTGGAGCTAAAACAAACATGACAGAATCTTTCTTTTAAAGACAGACTTTCAGACAAAAGAAATACTGTAATTCTTAAACATTCATAGTCAGGAAAAGTTTCACACTTTAACACACATTCTCATACAAACTGAAATTCCAGCATATTTTTAAGGTTCCTTTCACTCAGCAAATCTTGTGTTTTATTTGTCTCGGCACAGATGATAACTTCCATGTTGGTAAAGCTTTAAGTTTCTCTTTTTTTCTTTTTAAATCGGTGACTCAGCAGCTTTTCCTGGCTTTCCAAATCCCTTTTTTCCCTCCTTTGCTGAGTTTTCAAATTGGTTAGCCTGCAAATTCGATCTTTTTCCTTCTTTATCTCTCCCTTCTGTTTCAATTCCTTACATTGTTTCTGGTAACAAGCTAAGATTACCATTCCCCCTTTTCCCTCTTTATCTTTGGTTTGTCCCCTCCACCAAGCCCTGTGGATCGATTAACGCTCCCAATTGTTCGAGAATGTCGATTCCTAATATTGTACCCTCCTTATTGGGACAAACATAAAATTGTGCAGGGGTTAGAAGCCCTGCCACCTCCAATAATATTACTTCACTTAAATGCGTTCTTGTGTCAGATCCCCCAACCCCGGTGATCAAAACTGCCCATTGATTTGCTGCCTGTGCTCCTTGTGTCACCGTCAAAGGTGCAACGGCGAGGCCTTCTCCCTCCTCACTATCAGCATCATCATCTTCCTCTGTTTTATTATACGGAGGAGGTGGTGGAGCGGTAGGTGTACATGATCGGGGACCAAAGAGTCCCCTTTCACTCTGACTCGCCTGAATTTCTCTCAGTTGTTTTTTATTTCTGCTCTGGCTGCTTTTAATTCCTCTATTTTTGGTTTCAGTTTAAGGGGGTACATTGTAAAAGCTGTCGTACTATTATTACACCGGCCTTTTGGGTACGTTTAGTTTTCTCTTTTTGCCACCAAGTCTTTTGAATGACGGGGTCCTGACTTGGATCCCATCTGTCGTTTAACATTTTGTCGATTAAGCCCTTCCGGTCCTCTGCATAGAATCTAGTAAGGGTTCCTTCCACAACCCAGTCTAATTCTTTCCCCAACGCCATTTTGTGGTCTGACCTTCCCCGGCTTTACATACAACTTCTACTTGAGTTTATGTCCATTCGGCCTCTCCACGTGACTTAAATCCTATCCCAAAATGTATTTACACAATAATATACGTAGTAAAAGACTCGACGTCAACACTCGTGCATTTACCTTTCACTCTGACTGGCTTTTATCGCAATGACAATGTCTCTTCCAATACTTTGTCTAATGTTTACGCGTAATATATCAAGATTATACTCACTACACGTCCAAACGCGTCCGTCGTTTTACCGCTTTATAGACTCGTCACGATTCGGATACTCGTTCCGCAGACAGATGGGTGACCGCCTGGATCACGTAATTTTTCCGGGTGGTGTCTCAAATCTACTCACCCCCTTGTGTCCTCGTGGCCGTTGTCCGTCTACATTCCGACATATCTTGCCGACTACGCCAAATGTTGTGGCGAAATTAAATAATTAAGTCCGCACACTAGTCTGTAAATGGTAAAGAGCCAAGCAGTTTATTTAAAACACAAAACTATTCAACAGTACAATACAAACAGTCTGCGGAGGTAACTAAAGGCTGATCAGGGAGCACAGCTAGAGCTCCTTTAGCTTGTTCCTGGCTGTCTCCTCGATTGACTTCAATTTCTATTATTTAAGTGTACAAAAGCCGTGGATACTTCGTGCACAGCTCATGACATTGTTCTAATTGGCTTAAAGCCCACATGCACAATTCGTTACATTGTTTTAATTGGCTTGAAGCATGCATGCACAATTGCTGATTGTCACATGATCTTTACGACCTTATCTGTTGCTCCCCAAGTGGTTTTGCTTCCCCAGTTCGTGGCTGGTGCTTCTGTCTCCGCTGTCATCCTGTGTGCAAGCTACACTGTTAACCCCGTAAGTCCTGAAGGGCACCTATGTTACCCTTCACTAAAAATCCACTTCACCCTCATCATTTTGAACACTTCTATTAGGTCTCCTCTTAACCTTTTCTGCTCTAAGGGGAACAATCCCAGCTTCTCCAATTTCTCCACATAACTGAAGTCCCTCATCCCTGGTACCATCCTGGTCAACCTCCTCTGCACCCTCTCCAAGGCCTTGACATCCTTCCTAAAGTGTGGTGCCCAGAACTGTACACAAGACTCCAGCTGAGGCCAAAACCCTGCAGCTGTACAAAACCCTGGTTAGACCACACCTGGAGCACTGTGAGCAGTTCTGGGCACCACATCTTAGGAAGGATATATTGGCCTCGGAGGGAGTGTAGCGTAGGTTTACCAGAATGACACCCAGACTTCAAGGGTTAAGTTACGAGGAGAGATTACATAAATTAGGGTTGTATTCCCTGGAATTTAGAAGGTTTTATATCTGATCGATGTTTTCAGGATATTAAGGGGGAACAGATAGGGTAGATAGAGAGAAACTATTTCTGCTGGTTGGGGATTCTAGGACTGGGGGCAGAGTCTAAAAATTAGAGCCAGACCTTTCAGGAGTGAAATTAGGAAACACTTCTACACACAAAGGGTGGTAGAGGTTTGGAACTCTCTTCCGCAAACAGCAATTGACGCTCGATCAATTGTTAATTTTAAAGCTGAGATTGATAGGTTTTTGTTAACCAAAGGTATTGAGGGATATGGGCCCAAAGGCGGGTGTATGGAGTTAGGTCACAGATCAGCCATGATCTCATTGAATGGCGGAACAGGCTCGAGGGGCTGAATGGCCTCCTCCTGTCCCATGTTCCCAACTAGTGATTTGTAAAGGTTTAGTGTAACTTCCTTGTTTTTGTATTCAATGGCCCTATTTACAAAGCCAAGTATCCCATACGCTTTCTGAACCGGCTCACTAAATTGCTGTGGCACTTTCAAAGACTTGTGAATATGGACCCCTAGGTCCCTCTGCTCTTCCACCCCCTCAATATAGTCCCATTTAGATTACACGGCCTCTCCCTGTTGTTTCTCCCAAAGTGCGTCACTTCACACTTATTCTCATTTAATTTCATCTGCCTTGTGTCTGCTCATTTCACAGTCTGTCTCTGTCCTTCTGAAGTCTGCTACTACTACACTCACAAAACTTGGCAACATAGTAAATAGTATCATCCGTAAACTTTGAAATTGTACACCTATACCCAAGTCCAGGTCAGTTATGTATAACAAGAAAAGCAATGGTCCTAATCCCGACCTCTGGGGGAGCCCACTGCATACTTCCCTCCAGTCAGAAAAACATCCCTCAGCACTGCTCACTGCCTCCTCTCCCTTAGCCAATTATATACCGTAATTACCATCAGCCCTTTAATTCTCTGCTTCTATTTTCCGAGTAAGTCTCTTATGTGGTAATTTATCAAATGCCTTTTAAAAGTCCATATATACAACATCTGCTGCACTACCTTCATCAACCCTCTGTTACTTCATCAAAGAACTCAATCAGGTTAGTCAGACAGGATTTACCTTTAACAAATCCATACTGGCTGCCCCTTATTAACCCATGCTTCGCCAAGTGAGAATTAATTTTGTCCTTGACAATGGTCTCTAGTCGTTAACCCACCACTGACATTAGACTGATTGGCCTGTAGTTGCCAGGTTTATCCCACTCCCCTTTTTTAAACAGGGGTGTAACATTTGCAATCCTCCAGTCCTCTGTCACCACTCCCATATATCTGAGGGCGATTGAAAGATTGTGGTCGGAGCTTCTGCTATCTCCACCCTAGCTTCCCTCAGCAATCTAGGATGCATCCCATCTGGACCGGGTGACTTGTTAACTTTGAGTGATGACAACCTATTTAGCACCTCCTTTCTATCCATTTTTATCCAATTTCTCGACTGCCCCTCCTCTACTGCGACATTAACTTCATCCTCTTTTGTGAAGACAGATGCTAAGTACTCATTCAGTACCTCAGCCATGCCCTCTGCTTCCGTATGATGAGCTCCTATTTGGTCCCTAATCGGCCCCACCATTCCTTTAACTATCCTTTTACTTTTCATATGTTTATAGAAGATTTTGGGGTTCTCTTTTATGTTACCTGCTAATCTTTTCTCATATTGTCTCTTTGCCCTTATATCCTGTTTCATTTTCCCCCCCACTCTCTGTATTCTCCTGGTTTTTGACTGCATTCTGTACCTGACATTTGTCGTAAACCTCCTTTTTCTGTTTTATTCTAACCTCGATATCCTTTGTCATCGGGAGCTCTAGCTTTGGATGCCCCATCTTTCCTCCTTATGGGAATATGCTTGGTTTGTACCCGAACTATCTCAGCCTTGAAGGCCTGCCATTGGTCATTCACTGTTTTCCTGGACAATCTTTGTTTCCAGTCCACCTGTGCTCGATCCCTTCTCACATCACTGAAATTGGCTCTCTTCCAGCTGGGTATTTTCACCGTTGATTTTTCTTTGTCCCTTTCCATGACTACTTTAAACCTAATGATATTGTAATCACTGTTAACCAGATCCCTCCTGTCCCAGAACCGATGAGAGACCCTTTAAATGTTCTGACTGTGCAAAGAGGTTTCAGAGTTCATCCAACCTGCTGACTCACCAGCGAGTTCACACACATCCTCAAAGACAGGAAGATGTTTTAGAAAGGCTGGCGGCACTAAAAGTTCGCAGCCATCTCAGAGTAGTGACCCTTTAATTACAATCTTGCAGAACAAGGAGAATCACTGTCCCTTTAACTACCACAAATGCCTGTGTGGAGGAGAGGGGGAGATACAGTCTGTCCCAGTAACTGTCGCAGAACAGAATTAGCGACCCTGTCCCATAAGGGCTTCACCCTCCCCCACTTCCTGCTTTTCCTCAAGTGTCTCATCCTTAAAATTCTCATCCTTGTTTTCAAATCCCTCCGTGGCCTCGCCCCTCCCTATCCCTGTAATTTCTGTTGTATCCGTGTGTTAATGGAGACACGGAATGCAGGATTTGGTTTAACAGGTGTTTACTGAACAAAGCCTGGAGGTGAACTAGAAGATACAAGACGCTATACAGGCTTATATACCCGAGTGGTCACTGCCGGTATTACAGTACACAGGGGCTCTTAAATGTACATACACTACAATTCCTCCCCTTTTAGATAATTAGTACATAACATTTTAAGTAATCATTAATTAACATGTTTACAAGAACAATAATTTACACATTTGCTGCAGTTAATCAATTATAAATCAGTCTCTCTGGAGGCTTCCTGACTCGGTCCGGATAACGCCTCGGTGGTGTAGTAGTTTCTTTTGGCAAGGTCAATTCGGCTTGAATGCCAGTTTCGGGTTCATCTGGTTCCAGTATCACCGGATCAGAGGTAGATACTATGGCTATCTCTGCTTCATCATTAGGCGTATAGAGTTGTGGTGTAGGTTGTCCCTTTTCAGATGACTCTATGATCTGGTCAGCATGGCGCCTTATTATGCTTTCTCCAATGTCCACGGTATACATCAGCGGTCCTAGTCGTGTGCAAATAGTTCCAGGCTGCCATTTCTCGGTACGGTAGTCCCGGGCCAAAACTTGTTGACCTATCTGGAAGGTTCTAGTTGGCCTTTCATTCATGCCTTGAAATTGCCGGTTCTCTACGTCCCTTCTGATGTTTGGCTTGATCAAATCCAGCCGGCATCTTAGTCTTCTATTGAAAAACATTATGGCGGGAGTTTGGTTTGTAACCACGTGTTGCATTCCTGTATGCAAACAAGAAGTTATCTACCTTATGTTGTAGATTTATGTCTTCATTACCCATGGCCTTTATGGCCTTCTTGAAGGTCTGGATAAACCTTTCAGCTAATCCATTGGTGGCGGGATGGTATGGGGCGGACGTGTAGTGCTTAACCCCATTGTTTTTTAAGAACTTCCTGAATTCTTCGGACACAAATTGCGGTCCATTATCAGAACAGATCTGTTCAGGCAGCCCATTCCTGGCAAATATGGTCCTTAATACTGTGATGGTTTTTTCCGTGGTGGTGGAGGACATCTTTATTACCTCCGGCCACTTGGAGTGTGCATCAACCGCGATTAAGAACATTGAGTCCATAAATGGACCAGCAAAGTCGATATGTACCCTTTGCCATGGAGATGAGGGCCACTCCCATGGATGTAGAGGGGCTTGTGGTGGGGCGTTTTGGACCTTCTGGCATCCTAGACAGCTCTTGGTCATTTCTTCGATGTCTCCATCAATACCTGGCCACCACACAAATGCTCTGGCTAGGTTCTTCATTTTGACTCCACCCAGATGCCCCTCGTGAAGCTCCTTTAGCACTTTATCCTGGAGTTTGGGTGGAATCACCACTCTGGATCCACACATCAAGGTTCCTCGGCACACTGACAGCTGTTCTCTTCTTTGCGAGAATGCTGGCAACAGTGGTTCGCCATGTGCTGGCCATCCCTTCACCGTTAAATCGTAGACTCGTGAGAGATTCGGGTCATTTCTCGTTTCCTTTTCAATGGTAGAATTTGTTACTGGCAGACATTCTACTATGGTTGAGTGGAACATCTCCACTGGGTCCACTGTAGGTGCCTCTTCTACCATTGGCAACGGTAGGCACGATAAACCGTCAGCATTCCCATGCTGTTTTGATTCTTTGTATTCTATGTCATATTGGCGTGCCCCTAGGAAAAGAGACCACCTCTGTAGCCTTTGCGCTGTCATAATGGGAACGCCCTTTTTAGGGTTGAATATGGAGACGAGGGGTTGATGGTCAGTCAACAATGTAAATTTTTGTCCGTGTAGGTAATGGTTGAATTTCTTCACTCCCCACACCAGGCTGAGTGCTTCCCTGTCGATCTGGGCATAGTTACGCTCAGCTGAGTTCAATGAGCGTGACGCAAAAGCTATCGGCCGCTCCGAGCCATCAGGGAATCTATGCGATAATACCGTTCCTACGCTGTAAGGGGATGCATCGCACGCCAGTCTGATTGGCAGTGATGGGTTGTAATGAGCCAACACTTCCTTGGACGTGATCAAGCCTTTGCATTTATGGAAGGCACGTTTACAGTCTTCGCTCCATTTCCAAATTACTCCTGTTTGTAGCAGTGCGTTAAAACGGTGCAGAACAGTTGACAAGTTCGGTAAAAATTTATGATAGTAATTTATCAATCCCAGGAATGACCTTAATTGTGAGACATTTTCAGGTGCTGGGGCTTTTATGACTGCTTCCATTTTTTCAGGTGACTTATGCAACCCTTCTTCGTTAATTATATGGCCACAATATGAAATTTGTTTCTGGAAAAATTCGCACTTGGGGCGATTTGCTCGTAGGCCCTGTTCTCTCAGCCTAGTGAGCACCTGCTCCAAATTGGCAAGTTGCTCATTGTCGTTTTCTCCTGTTACAAGGATGTCGTCTAGGTAGCATTGAGTCCCCGGAATCCCTTGCAGGACTTGCTCCATAGCTCTTTGCCAGATAGCTGGAGCTGATGCTATTCTGAAAACCAGTCGATTGTACTGGTACAGGCCTTTGTGTGTGTTTATCGTGAGATACTTTTTAGAGGCCTCCTCAACCTCCATCTGTAGATATGCCTGTGCCAAGTCAACTTTGGTGAAACGTTTCCCTCCAGATAGTGAGGCGAAAATATCTTCTATCCTCGGAAGAGGATACTGTATCGTGTGAAGGACCTGGTTTACAGTCACCTTGAAGTCCCCACAGATGCAAATTTTTCTCTGTTCTTCAGATGTATCATTATTCAACGTTTTCTTCATGACCGGGACGATGGGTGTTGCCCACTCGCTCCAATGTACCTTGGATAACACGCCTGCTTTTTCCAAATTCTCCAGCTCTGCCTCGACTGCTGGATGAATTGCGTATGGCACCGGCCTTGCCTTAAAAAACTTGGGAATTGCCGCATCTTCCACTTTTATTGAGGCAGTGACGCCTTTCAAGGTTCCTGGTTCCTGTTAAAACACTTCTTTGGCGTTAGCCAAGATGTCTTTTAATCGTTCAGGTATGACGTCATCATCATTTGTTTTCTTACTGGTCACCGTCAGTGCCTGAATGGAGTGCCAGTCTAAACGTATCTTCCTGATCCATTCACGTCCCAACAACAGCGGACCACCATCTTGCAGAACGTATAAATACAACTTCTGTATTTCCTTGCCGTTGTATACAACAGGCACCTTTATTTACCCTCTGGGGTATACTTTCTGCCCCGTTTCTGTCTTCAAGATAATGGATGTGTCTTTCAAAGGTATATGCGGAAATAGCCGCTCGTAATCCCGTCGACTTATGACGGTCAGAGCTGATCCTGTATCTAGCTCCATTTTAATTGGGGACCCCGCTATCGTGAGGGTAACCCAAATGGTCTGGTAATCCTCTTTGGCAATTACATGATGTAATTTGAGACAGCTTAGTCTCTTGTTTCCGGAGTCGCTATCGCTCTTCTGGTCTTCGGAGCTACTGTACTTTTCCTTATTGATTTTTTTTCTGTCAGTGGATTTTTTGTTTCCAGATCGGCATACACGTGCAATGTGTCCCATCTTTCTGCATTGCCTGCATGCTTTGTCCTTGAACCAGCAGTCCCTCTGGTCATGGGTGGATCTGCCGCAGCGATAACATCTCTCTCAACCCTGTGTCATTTCATGGGTGCCGAAGTCCTGTGGCTTTTGCTGTATCTCTGCAGCTCCTCTTGCTGCTGCTTTGTATGATACAGCCACACTGAAAGCCTTGTCCAGTGTCAAATCTTTCTCAGAAAGTAGCCTTTTCTGTGTTCCTTCACTTAGGAGACCGCAGACGAATTTGTCTCGTAGAGAATCTGCCAGTCCTGCCCCGAATTGGCAGTGTTTTGACAGCTTTCGTAATTCAGTGAGGTAATCAGCGTTACTTTCATTCTTGTGCTGATTCCTCCTGAAGAATTTGAATCGTTCCGCTATCAGCAGCGGTGTTGGGTTTAAGTGCTCCTGTAGGGTATCAACAATCTCCTTAAAATTCTTGTCCATCGGTTTGGCTGGAGTGATTAAGTTTCGTAACAGCCCGTATGTCCTTGCGCCCATCAGATTTAGAAGTACCGATGCCTTTTTATCATCCTCTACTTCATTCGCTGTGCAATATACCTCCACTCTTTCCACATATGTGGTCCAATCCTCTATCACTATCGAAAGCAGTAATATTGCCAGTCTTAGGCATCCTGAAAATCAAAAATGGCGCCTCCCGCGCTTTCCTTTCTTCCCTGCCAAGAAAAATGGCACCTCCCACGCTTTCCCGCCGCTGCTGCTGCTGACAACGCTGTTCTCCGCGGTTTTTCATTTACACAGATATTTTTAATAGTTGGAGACTCGTTCCCGCCGGACTCTCTGGGACTTTTCCCTCCCTCTGCTTGGTCCGAACGCCGACCTGCTTTGCAGTGCCGGCCGTCTCCCGAGTGCTCCACCCTCTGTCTCTGTTTGCCTCCGCCTTCCGACTCGCTGCTCGGCCCCGCTGCAGAGCCACCCGATCGAACCCCAGCCCGCCGCCCAGGAAGGATTAGTGCAGTACCTGCCACCAGCCCAGCTAGCTGGTGAAATCACAGTTTTTTTTTCTTTTTCTTTGACCTTTGTCTGAGGAATCGATCTCCTTGAGGTGCTGCCGAATTGCAGGTAAGTCCATTTCCAATTCGTCGCCACTGTTGTATCTGTATGTTAATGGAGACACGGAATGCAGGAGTTGGCTTAACAGGTGTTTACTGAACAAAGTCTGGAGGTGAACTAAAAGATACGAGACGCTATACAGGCTTATATACCTGAGTGGTCACTACCAGTATTACAGTACACAGGGGCTCTTAAAGCTACATACACTACAATTTCTTTCAGCCCCTACAATCTTCCGAGATATTAGCGCTTCTCTAATTCTGGCCTCTTGAGCATCCCCAATTTTAATCGCTCCACCATTGGTGGCTGTGCCTTCAGTTGCCTGGGCCCTGAGCTCTGGAATTCCTTCCCTAAACCTCTCCATCTCTCTACGTCTCTCTCCTTTTAAGATGCTCCTCTTTGACCAAGCTTTTGGTCATCTGCCCGAATATCTTACGTGGCTTGGTGTCAAATTTTGTTTTCTAACACTCCTGTGAAGATCCTTGGGACGTTTCATTACATTAAAGGTGCTCTGTAAATACAAGTGGTTGTTGTTGTTTCCTGAAACTAATAACAAATTCCCCAGAGGGAAAAAAACTTGTGCTTTTACTCCCAAATATTAAAATGTTTATTCTACAGAAGCACGGGGTTTATCTGCTTTTATTGATGAATTTAAAAAGTCTCTATTAAAACCTGAGCGAGTGTGTTGTGGAACAAAGAGCCTTGTGTCCAATGCGGGAAATAAAGGCCCACAGCCTCCCCGGGCCCCGGACCCTGAACAAGGGACTGGAGAAACTCGCTGCCCTGCGGATCAGACAATCAGCCGGCGCTAGTCCCGCCCCTCGGGCACCCTGATTGGTTGGAGAACCCGCCGCCGGCTCACTCCTCCAGACCCGCCCACTGGGTGCCGCTAGTCCCGCCCCTCGGGCTCCCCGATTGGTTGGAGGACCCGCCCACTGGGTGCCGCTTCTCCCGCCCCTCGGGCTTCCCGATTGGTTGGAGGACCCGCCGCCGGCTCGCTCCTCCAGCCCCACCCCACTCGCTCCCTATTGGTGGGAAGCTCCCGTCAATCAGTCCGCGGGCCCGGGTCACGTGTCTCTGAGGAAGTCTGACCCGTTCCGTGAGGCTGAATCCGCTCCGTTCGATTCCCGGGACCCTCGGACTCCCAGGTTTGTGTTTACCGTCAGTTATTTCCCCGTCCCCCTCCGCTCGTCCGTCCAGCTGAAAAAACTCGCTTTCGGCCAGTAATTCCCACTCTTCAACCGTTAACGACCATCACCCAGAGTGTCACCCCTGAGCATGCCCACTAGCAGCTGGTCCTGGGACACTGCCCCTGAGCATGCCCACTAGCAGCTGGTCCTGGGACTGTGCCCCTGAGCATTCCCACTAGCAGATGGTCCTGGGACTCTGCTCCTGAGCATGCGCACTAGCAGCTGGCCCTGGGACTCTGGGTCCCGGAGCATGCCCACTAGCTGCTGGTCCTGGGACTCCACCCCTGAGCATGCGTGCTAGCAGCTGGTCCTGGGACTCTGTGCCCCTGAGCATGCGCACTAGCAGCTGGTCCTGGGACTCTGGGCCCTGAGCATGCGCACTAGCAGCTGGTTCTGGGACTCTGCCCCTGAGCATGCGCACTAGCAGCTGGTCCTGGGACTCTGCCCCTGAGCATGCCCACTAGCAGCTGGTCCTGGGACTCTGCCCCTGAGCATGCGCACTAGCTGCTGGTCCTGGGACTCTGCTCCTGAGCATGCGCACTAGCAGCTGGTCCTGGGACTCTGCTCCTGAGCATGCGCACTAGCATCTGGTCCTGGGGCTCCGCCCCTGAGCATGCCCACTAGCAGCTGGTCCTGGGACTCTGGGCCCCTGAGCATGTGCACTAGCAGCTGGTTCTGGGACTCTGCCCCTGAGCATGCGCACTAGCAGCTGGTCCTGGGACTCTGCCCCTGAGCATGCCCACTAGCAGCTGGTCCTGGGACTCTGGGCCCTGAGCATGCGCACTAGCAGCTGGTTCTGGGACTCTGCCCCTGAGCATGCGCACTAGCAGCTGGTCCTGGGACTCTGCCCCTGAGCATGCCCACTAGCAGCTGGTCCTGGGACTCTGCCCCTGAGCATGCGCACTAGCTGCTGGTCCTGGGACTCTGCTCCTGAGCATGCGCACTAGCAGCTGGTCCTGGGACTCTGCTCCTGAGCATGCGCACTAGCATCTGGTCCTGGGGCTCCGCCCCTGAGCATGCGCACTAGCAGCTGGTCCTGGGACTCTGGGCCCCTGAGCATGTGCACTAGCAGCTGGTCCTGGGACTCTGGGCCCTGAGCATGCCCACTAGCAGCTGGTCCTGGGACTCTGTCCCCTGAGCATGCGCACTAGCAGCTGGTCCTGGGACTCTGCCCCCCTGAGCATGCACACTAGCAGCTGGTCCTGGGACTCTGCCCCTGAGCATGCGCACTAGCAGCTGGTCCTGGGACTCCGCTGCCCTTGAGCATGCCTGTGGTGATTATTCTTTATGTTTAGTAAGAAGTATTGTAATTGGTTGTTTATTTCCTGCCTTGAGATATATGCTGTAAACTCATTGGTAGTTGATGTCATGTGATTTGTGGTGGCCATCTTAAATTCAGTTCTTTCCAGCCTTGGTTGGGACTGGGTGTTGAAAGATGTGCTACAGGATTTTTAAAGTTAATAAAGCCTAGATTAGAAAGGCAAATCTATTCTTTATTTCAATTTATTAACTTTATGTCAGAATGGAGCGATATCTTCAACCAGAACGATTCAATGCTGACCCTAATTCTGCAGGAGTGGATGATAAATGGAAACACTGGTATTGTACATTTAAAAACTTTTTGGGCGTGTTGGATCAAGAGTCTCTAAATAAGCTGAATATGCTGATCAACTACATTGCTCCGGATGTGTATAAGTATATTTTGACTGTGAAACTTACGAAGTGGCTATTTCTACATTGGAAAAGATTTTTGTTAAACCAAAGAATGAGGTATTTGCACGTCACCTTCTATCTGCCCGTAAGCAGCAGGTGGGAGAATCTTTGGATACTTATTTATAAGCACTTCGGTGCCTTAGTGTTAACTGTAATTATAAGGCCGTGATGGCTGAAGAATATAAGGAAGAATCGGTACGGGATGCTTTTATTAATGGATTACTGTCTAGATCAATTCATCAGCGGTTGTTAGAAAATAAGACTTTGGATCTTAAGAGTGCTTTTGAGCAAGCTTCTACATTGGATGTGGCTCAGAGAAGTTCGGATTCTTATGCTCTTTTTAATCGGCCTGCAACTGTGGTTTCGGCAGTTCCGGATGAAAAGGAATTATGTGGACTTAATAGGAGTGGTTTACTAGATTCTGAAACAGTTTCTACTTCGGCGGCTGTTGCCTCTAGGATTCAGAAGTGTTATTTTTGTGGGAACGTCCGGCACCCTCGTCTGAAGTGTCCTGCTCGGGAGGCTGTGTGTAGTAAATGCGGCAAGAGAGGTCATTACGCACGTGTGTGTAAATCATCAGGTTCAATTACCTCCTCTGTGACTATTCAGCCTTTAGGTAGGGCGTTTATTGCATCAATTTCTGCTGCATTTGCTCATGGCCTAAACAAAGCTATAGTTACGGCCCAAGTTAATGGGTTGGAAGTGAAGGCCCTTATAGATACGGGCAGTACCGAGAGTTTTATAAGTCTTCAGTTTGCGAAGGAGAAGCATTTGAAAATTTCACCTGTTACTTATCAGGTGTGTATGGCTCAGACGACTCTCACTTCACAAGTAGCTGGTTGTTGCCTTGTGAAATTGATTCTTCCAGGTAATACGTATACTGATATACGCCTATCTGTTTTGCCTAATCTCTGCGGATATTTTGATTGGTCATGATGTGCTTCAGTTACACGAGTCTCTCAGTCTTTCATTTGGAGGGACTAAGCCACCTTTATCTATTTGTGGATTAACCTCTTTATCCATTTCTCCATTATCACTTTTTTCCAATTTGATGCCGGATTGTAAGCCAATTGCTACCAAGTCAAGAAGGTATAGCAGTCAGGATAGAGAATTTATTAATTCTGAAGTTCAACGTCTCTTATTGGAAGGAATCATTGAACCTAGTTGTTCGCCTTGGCGGGCACAGGTAGTTGTCACGACTAACGAGAGACATAAGAAACGAATGGTGATAGACTATTCCCAAACTATTAATAGGTATACTCAATTAGATGCGTACCCTTTGCCTAAGATTGATGAGCTTATCAACAAAGTATCTCAGTATAAGGTTTTTAGCACTATTGACTTAGAGTGCTTATCATCAGATTCCCATTGTTAAGAAGGATCAACCATATACGGCCTTTGAGGCTGGTGGAAAGCTGTATCAGTTTTGCCGAATACCATTTGGTGTTACTAATGGTGTTGCTTGTTTTCAACAGGCAATGGATGCTTTTATAAGTGATAACCCTCTCTCTGACACCTTTTCATACTTAGATGACATCACGGTGTGTGGCAAATCAAGGGTGGAGCATGATTCTAATTTAGAAAGATTCCTTCAAGCTGCGGAAAAAGTTGGTTTAACTTTTAATAAAGAGAAGTGTATCTTTTCGACCACTGAGGTAAATCTATTGGGGTATATTATCTCGGGAAACAAGATTAAACCAGATCCAGAACGTCTGCGACCATTGATTGATTTACCTTGTCCTACTAATTCTAAGTCTTTGCAACGAGTTGTTGGACTGTTTTCTTATTATTCTAATTGGATTGCAAACTTTTCACAGAAGATCCGGCCTCTTATTCGGGTTACGACATATCCTCTATCATGGGAGGCCAGGACGTGTTTTGATAATTTTAAATAGGATATCCTTGGAGCAGTTGTGCATTCTATTGATGAGCAGATTCCTTTTGTGATTGAGACGGACGCTTCTGATTTTGCAATTGGGGCTACTCTGAACCAAAATGGAAGAACTGTGGCCTTTTTCTCACGTACCTTGAACAATAGTGAAAAAAGACATTCTTCAATAGAGAAAGAGGCGTATGCAATAGTAGAAGCACTGTGTAAATGGAGACATTATTTATCGGGGCGACATTTTACGTTGGTAACTGATCAAAAGTCTGTGTCCTTTATGTTTGATGTCAAACATTTTGGAAAGATTAAGAATGATAAAATAATGAGGTGGAGGATTGAGTTGGCATGTTACCATTTTGATATAGTTTATCGTCTGGGGAAGGATAATGTTGCTGCTGATGCGCTGTCGAGGGCTTATTGTTCTGTGATTCACGGAGATACGCTTATTAATCTTCACAATGCCTTAGGCCATCCTGGGGTTACGAGGATGATACACTTCGTACGCAGTAAGAATTTGCCCTTTTCAGTTGAAGACGTCAAGCGGATGACTTCATCATGTTCTATCTGTGCTCGGTGTAAACCGAATTTCTTTAAGCCTCAACGAGCTCATCTTATAAAGGCTACTTCTCCTTTTGAACGTTTGAGCGTCGATTTTAAGGGGCCTCTTCCTTCAACTACTCAAAACCGATATATATTTACTGTTGTGGATGAGTTTTCAAGGTTCCCTTTTGCTTTTCCTTGCGCAGATGTATCAGCTGCTACAGTTATCAAATGTCTGACTCAACTTTTTGTCATCTTTGGGATGCCTGCGTATATCCATTCGGATCAGGGAAGTTCTTTTATGTCTTCCCAGTTGAAGGAATACCTTCAGAGTCGGGGAATTTCTACTAGCAGAACTACCCCGTATAATCCCATGGGTAATGGACAGTGTGAACGATACAATGGGGTGATCTGGAAGGCAGTTATGTTGGCTTTGACATCCTGGAACCTTAAGAATACACAGTGGGAAATGGTATTGCCTGATGCCCTGCATTCCATTAGATCATTGCTTTCAACAGCTACTAATGTGACCCCCCATGAAAGGCTCTTTAACTATCCGTGGAGATCTACTACGGGATATTCGGTACTTCATGGCTTACTATGCAGGGACTTGTGCTGCTTCGACACCATGTTAGATTGTCAAAATATGATCATTTAGTGGAGGAGGTGGAGCTGTTGGAGGCAAATTCCCAATATGCTCATATTCGATTCCAAGATGGGAAAGAAAGTACCGTTTCAATTAAAGACTTGGCTCCTTGTGGTGGCCAGCCCTCTTCTGAGGATATTAACAATAGTCATGATTCAGATAATGTGGATGCTGTTACAGATACTACGAATATTTCCAATCCGATTGCAGATAATTATACTTCTATTAGTCAGCCCTCGATGGATGTTCATGACCGTCCCAGTTTACCTCCTGATCAGATTTCTAATCCGGAAACCGTTGAAAATCGGGATATGGATAGCCTTCCTGCAGAAGATACTTCTGTGTCTCCTGGTTTGGGAGGGCAAGGAATTTCACCAAGGTTAAGAAGGTCGACACGAACAAGATATCCAGTCGACCGATTGAAAATGGACTTTAAAATTGACAGTAATGTTTTAAAATTGTTGAAATATTATATTATATTGTTTTAGTTGAGAGATACTTAATACTTATGTGCAATGTTACTATTTGTTGTTGCTCACTTAGTATTGTGTCATGTTGAATAGTTTTATTCTTGTCTGTGCATAGTTTTAGTTGTAAATGATTAATTATAAATTGTAAAGGTTAGTTAGGTTGGAGTATATTTTAAAAGGAGGGGTGAATGTGGTGATTATTCTTTATGTTTAGTAAGAAGTATTGTAATTGGTTGTTTGTTTCATGCCTTGAGATATATGCTGTAAACTCATTGGTAGTTGATGTCATGTGATTTGTGGTGGCCATCTTAAATTCAGTTCTTTCCAGCCTTGGTTGGGATTGGGTGTTGAAAGATGTGCTACAGGATTTTAAAAGTTAATAAAGCCTAGATTAGAAAGGCAAATCTATTCTTTATTTCAATGCCAACTTGCAGCTGGTCCTGGGACTCTGCCCCTGAGCATGCACACTAGCAGCTGGTCCTGGGACTCTGGGCCCCTGAGCATGCCCACTAGCAGCTGGTCCTGGGATTCTGGGCCCCTGAGCATGCCCACTAGCAGCTGGTCCTGGGACTCCGCTGCCCCTGAGCATGCAGACGAGCAGCTGGTCCTGGGACTCTGCTGCCCTTGAGCATGTGCACTAGCAGCTGATCCTGGGACTCTGCCCCTGAGCATGCCCACTAGCAGCTGGTCCTGGGACTCTGCTGCCCTTGAGCATGCCCACTAGCAACTGCTCCTGGGACTCTGGGCACCTGAGCATGTGCACTAGCAGCTGGTCCTGTGACTCTGGGCCCCTGAGCATGCCCACTAGCAGCTGGTCCTGAGGCACTCCTGCCCCTGAGCATGCCCACTAGCAGCTGGTCCTGGGACTCTGCCCCTGAGCATGCGCACTAGCAGTTGGTCCTGGGACTCTGGGCCCCTGAGCATGCTCACTCGCAGCCGGTCCTGGGACTCTGCCCCTGAGCATGCCCACTAGCAGCCTGTCCTGGGACTCTGCCCCTGAGCATGCCCACTAGCAGCTGGTCCTGGGACTCTGGGCCCCTGAGAATGCGCACGAGCAGCTGGTCCTGGGACTCTGCCCCTGAGCATGCCCACGAGCAGCCTGTCCTGGGACTCTGCCCCTGAGCATGCCCACTAGCAGCTGGTCCTGGGACTCCGCTGCCCCTGAGCCTGCGCACTAGCAGCTGGTCGTGGGACTCTGCTGCCCCTGAGCATGCGCACCAGCAGCTGGTCCTGGGACTCCGCTGCCCCTGAGCATGCGCACTAGCAGCTGGTCCTGGGACTCTGCTGCCCCTGAGCATGCGCACTAGTAGCTGGTCCTGGGACTCTGCCCCTGAGCAGGCCCACTAGCAGCTGGTCCTGGGACTCCGCTGCCCCTGAGCATGCGCACTAGCAGCTGGTCCTGGGACTCTGCTGCCCCTGAGCATGCGCACTAGTAGCTGGTCCTGGGACTCTGCCCCTGAGCAGGCCCACTAGCAGCTGGTCCTGGGACTCTGCTGCCCCTGAGCATGCCCACTAGCAGCTGGTCCTGGGACTCTGTCCTTGAGCATGCCCACTAGCAGCTGGTCCTGGGACTCTGCTGCCCCTGAGCATGCCCACTAGCAGCTGGTTCTGGGACTCTGCTGCCCCTGAGCATGCCCACTAGCAGCTGGTCCTGGGACTCTGGGCCTCTGAGCATGCCCACTAGCAGCTGGTCCTGGGACAATGCCCCTGAGCATGCCCACTAGCAGCTTGTCCTGGGACTCTGGGCCCCTGAGAATGCACACTAGCAGCTAGTCCTGGGACTCTGGGCCCCTGAGCATGCCCACTAGCAGCTGCTCCTGGGACTCCGCTGCCCCTGAGCATGCGCACTAGCAGCTGGACCTGGGACTCTGCTGCCCCTGAGCATGCGCACTAGCAGCTGCTCCTGGGACTCTGGGCCCCTGAGCATGTCCACTAGCAGCTGGTCCTGGGACTCTGGGCCCCTGAGCATGCGCACTAGCAGCTGGTCCTGGGACTCTGGGCCCCTGAGCATGCCCACTAGCAGCTGCTCCTGGGACTCTGCCCCTGAGCATGCCCACTAGCAGCTGGTCCTGGGACTCTGCTACCCCTGAGCATACACACAAGCAGCTGGTCCTGGGACTCTGGGCCCCTGAGCATGCCCACTAGCAGCTGGTCCTGGGACTCTGCTGCCCGTGAGCATGCGCACTAGCAGCTGGTCCTGGGACTCCGCTGCCCGTGAGCATACGCACTAGCAGCTGGTCCTGGGACTCCGCTGCCCCTGAGCATGCGCACTAGCAGCTGGTCCTGGGACTCCGCTACCCCTGAGCATACACACTAGCAGCTGGTCCTGGGACTCCGCTGCCCCTGAGCATGCGCACTAGCAGCTGGTCCTGGGACTCCGCTGCCCGTGAGCATGCCCAGTAGCAGCTGGTCCTGGGACTCTGCCCCTTCAGCATGCGCACTAGCAGCTGGTCCTGGGACTCTGCCCCTGAGCATGCCCACTAGCAGTGGGTCCTGGGACTCTGGGCCCCTGAGCATGCCCACTAGCAGCTGGTCCTGAGTCTCCGCTGCCCCTGAGCATGCCCACTAGCAGCTGGTCCTGGGACTCCGCCCCTCAGCATGCGCACTAGCAGCTGGTCCTGGGACTCTGCCCCTGAGCATGCCCAGTAGCAGCTGGTCCTGGGACTCTGCCCCTGAGCATGCCCACTAGCAGCTTGTCCTGGGACTCTGCCCGTGAGCATGCCCACTAGCAGCTGGTCCTGGGACTCTGGGCCCCTGAGCATGCCCACTAGCAGCTGGTCCTGGGACTCTGCCCCTGAGCATGCGCACTAGCAGCTGGTGCTGGGAATCTGCTGCCCTGAGCATGCGCACTAGCAGCTGGTCCTGGGACACTGCCCCCTGAGCGTGCCCACTAGCAGCTGGTCCTGGTACTCCGCTGCCCCTGAGCATGCCCACTAGCAGCTGGTCCTGGGACTCTGCCCCTGAGCATGCCCACTAGCAGCTGGTCCTGGGACTCCGCTGGCTCTGAGCATGCCCACTAGCAGCTGGTCCTGGGACTCCGCTGCCCCTGAGCATGCCCACCAGCAGCTGGTCCTGGGACTTCCGCTGCCCCTGAGCATGCGCACTAGCAGCTGGTCCTGGGAATCTGCCCCTGAGCATGCCCACTAGCAGCCTGTCCTGGGACTCTGCCCCTGAGCATGCCCACTAGCAGCCTGTCCTGGGACTCTGCCCCTGAGCATGCGCACTAGCAGCTGGTCCTGGGACTCTGGGCCCCTGAGCATGCCCATTAGCAGCTGGTCCTGGGACTCCGCTGCCCCTGAGCATGTGCACTTGCAGCTGGTCCTGGGACTCTGCTGCCCCTGAGCATGTGCACTAGCAGCTGGTCCTGGGAGTCTGCCCGTGAGCATGCCCACTAGCAGCTGGTCCTGGGACTCCGATGCCCCCTGAGCATGCCCACTAGCAGCTGGTCCTGAGTCTCTGCTGCACCTGAGCATGCCCACTAGCAGCTGGTCCTGGGACTCCGCCCCTCAGCATGCGCACTAGCAGCTGGTCCTGGGACTCTGCCCCTGAGCATGCGCACTAGCAGCTGGTCCTGGGACACTGCGCCCTGAGCATGCCCACTAGCAGCAGGTTCTGGGACTCCGCTGCCCCTGAGCATGCCCACTAGCAGCTGGTCCTGGGACTCTGCCCCTGAGCATGCCCACTAGCAGCTGGTCCTGGGACTCTGCCCCTGAGCATGCCCACTAGCAGCTGGTCCTGGGACTCTGCCCCTGAGCATGCCCACTAGCAGCTGGTCCTGGGACTCTGGTCCTCTGAGCATGCGCACTAGCAGCTGGTCCTGGGACTCTGCTGCCCCTGAGCATGCACACGAGCAGCTGGTCCTGGGATACTGGGCCCCTGAGCATGCCCACTAGCAGCTGGTCCTGGGACTCCGCTGCCCCTGAGCATGCCCACTAGCAGCTGGTCCTGGGACTCTGCCCCTGAGCATGCCCACTAGCCGCTGGTCCTGGGACTCTGCCCCTGAGCATGCCCATTGGCAGCTGGTCCTGGGACTCTGCCCCTGAGCATGCCCACTAGCAGCTGGTCCTGGGACTCTGCCCCTGAGCATGCCCACTAGCAGCTGGTCCTGGGACTCCCCTGGCTCTGAGCGTGCTCACTAGCAGCTGGTCCTGGGACTCCGCTGCCCCTGAGCATGCCCACTAGCAGCTGGTCCTGGGACTCCGCTGCCCCTGAGCATGCGCACTAGCAGCTGGTCCTGGGACTCTGGGCCCCTGAGCATGCGCACTAGCAGCTGGTCCTGGGACTCCGCTGCCCCTGAGCATGCCCACTAGCAGCTGTTCCTGGGACTCCGCTGCCCCTGAGCATGTGCACTTGCAGCTGGTCCTGGGACTCTGCTGCCCCTGAGCATGCGCACTAGCAGCTGGTCCTGGGAGTCTGCCCGTGAGCATGCCCACTAGCAGCTGGTCCTGGGACTCCGATGCCCCTGAGCATGCCCACTAGCAGCTGGTCCTGGGATTCTGGGCCCCTGAGCATGCCCACTAGCGGCTGGTCCTGAGTCTCCGCTGCCCCTGAGCATGCCCACTAGCAGCTGATCCTGGGACTCCGCCCCTCAGCATGCGCACTAGCAGCTGGTCCTGGGACTCTGCCCCTGAGCATGCCCAGTAGCAGCTGGTCCTGGGACTCTGCCCCTGAGCATGCCCACCAGCAGCTGGTCCTGGGACTCTGCCCCTGAGCATGCCCACTAGCAGCTGGTCCTGGGACTCTGCCCCTGAGCATGCCCATTGGCAGCTGGTCCTGGGACTCTGCCCCTGAGCATGCCCAGTAGCAGCTGGTCCTGGGACTCTGCCCCTGAGCATGCCCACTAGCAGCTGGTCCTGGGACTCCCCTGGCTCTGAGCGTGCTCACTAGCAGCTGGTCCTGGGACTCCGCTGCCCCTGAGCATGCCCACTAGCAGCTGGTCCTGGGACTCCGCTGCCCCTGAGCATGCGCACTAGCAGCTGGTCCTGGGACTCTGGGCCCCTGAGCATGCGCACTAGCAGCTGGTCCTGGGACTCTGCCCCTGAGCATGCCCACTAGCAGCTGGTCCTGGGAATCTGGGCCCCTGAGAATGCGCACCAGCAGCTGGTCCTGGGACTCCGATGCCCCTGAGCATGCCCACTAGCAGCTGGTCCTGGGACTCTGCCCCCTGAGCATGCCCACTAGCAGCTGGTCCTGGGACTCCACTGCCCCTGAGCATGCCCACTAGCAGCTGGTCCTGGGATTCTGGGCCCCTGAGCATGCCCACTAGCAGCTGGTCCTGAGTCTCCGCTGCCCCTGACCATGCCCACTAGCAGCTGGTCCTGGGACTCTGCCCCTGAGCATGCGCACTAGCAGCTGGTCCTGGGACTCTGGGCCTCTGAGTATGCCCACTAGCAACCGGTCCTGGGACTCTGCCCCTGAGCATGCCCACCAGCAGCTGCTCCTGGGACTCTGGGCCCCTGAGCATGCCCACTAGCAGCTGGTCCTGGGACTCTGCCCCCTGAGCATGCCCACTCGCAGCTGGTCCTGGGACTCTGCCCCTGAGCATGCGCACTAGCAGCTGGTCCTGGGACTCTGGGCCCCTGAGCATGTGCACTTGCAGCTGGTCCTGGGACTCTGCTGCCCCTGAGCATGCGCACTAGCAGCTGGTCTGGGAGTCTGCCCGTGAGCATGCCCACTAGCAGCTGGTCCTGGGACTCCGATGCCCCTGAGCATGCCCACTAGCAGCTGGTCCTGGGACTCTGCCCCTGAGCATGCCCACTAGCAGCTGGTCCTGGGACTCCGATGCCCCTGAGCATGCCCACTAGCAGCTGGTCCTGGGACTCTGCCCCTGAGCATGCCCACTAGCAGCTGGTCCTGGGACTCCGCTGCCCCTGAGCATGCCCACTAGCAGCTGGTCCTGGGACTCTGCCCCTGAGCATGCCCACTAGCAGCTGGTCCTGGGACTCTGGGCCCCTGAGCATGCCCACTAGCAGCTTGTCCTGGGACTCTGCCCCTGAGCATGCCCACTAGCAGCTGGTCCTGGGACTCTGGGCCCCTGAGCATGCCCACTAGCAGCTGGTCCTGGGACTCTGCCCCTGAGCATGCGCACAAGCAGCTGGTGCTGGGACTCTGCTGCCCTGAGCATGCGCACTAGCAGCTGGTCCTGGTACACTGCCCCCTGAGCATGCCCACTAGCAGCTGGTCCTGGGACTCCGCTGCCACTGAGCATGCCCACTAGCAGCTGGTCCTGGGACTCTGCCCCTGAGCATGCCCACTAGCAGCTGGTCCTGGGACTCTGCCCCTGAGGATGCCCACTAGCAGCTGGTCCTGGGACTCTGGGCCCCTGAGCATGCCCACTAGCAGCTGGTCCTGGGACTCTGCCCCTTCAGCATGCGCACTAGCAGCTGGTCCTGGGACTCTGCCCCTGAGCATGCCCACTAGCAGGGGGTCCTGGGACTCTGCTGCCCCTGAGCATGCCCACTAGCAGCTGGTCCTGGGACTCTGCCCCTGAGCATGCCCACTAGCAGCTGGTCCTGGGAATCTGGGCCCCTGAGAATGCGCACCAGCAGCTGGTCCTGGGACTCCGATGCCCCTGAGCATGCCCACTAGCAGCTGGTCCTGGGACTCTGCCCCCTGAGCATGCCCACTAGCAGCTGGTCCTGGGACTCCACTGCCCCTGAGCATGCCCACTAGCAGCTGGTTCTGGGATTCTGGGCCCCTGAGCATGCCCACTAGCAGCTGGTCCTGAGTCTCCGCTGCCCCTGACCATGCCCACTAGCAGCTGGTCCTGGGACTCTGCCCCTGAGCATGCGCACTAGCAGCTGGTCCTGGGACTCTGGGCCTCTGAGTATGCCCACTAGCAGCCGGTCCTGGGACTCTGCCCCTGAGCATGCCCACCAGCAGCTGCTCCTGGGACTCTGGGCCCCTGAGCATGCCCACTAGCAGCTGGTCCTGGGACTCTGCCCCCTGAGCATGCCCACTCGCAGCTGGTCCTGGGACTCTGCCCCTGAGCATGCGCACTAGCAGCTGGTCCTGGGACTCTGGGCCCCTGAGCATGTGCACTTGCAGCTGGTCCTGGGACTCTGCTGCCCCTGAGCATGCGCACTAGCAGCTGGTCTGGGAGTCTGCCAGTGAGCATGCCCACTAGCAGCTGGTCCTGGGACTCCGATGCCCCTGAGCATGCCCACTAGCAGCTGGTCCTGAGACTCTGCCCCCTGAGCATGCCCACTAGCAGCTGGTCCTGGGACTCTGCCCCTGAGCATGCCCAGTAGCAGCTGGTCCTGGGACTCTGCCCCTGAGCATGCCCACTAGCAGCTGGTCCTGGGACTCTGGTCCTCTGAGCATGCGCACTAGCAGCTGGTGCTGGGAATCTGCTGCCCTGAGCATGCGCACTAGCAGCTGGTCCTGGGACACTGCCCCCTGAGCATGCCCACTAGCAGCTGGTCCTGGGACTCCGCTGCCCCTGAGCATGCCCACTAGCAGCTGGTCCTGGGGCTCTGCCCCTGAGCATGCCCACTAGCAGCTGGCCCTGGGACTCTGCCCCTGAGCATGCCCACTAGCAGCTGGTCCTGGGACGCTGCCCCTGAGCATGCCCACTAGCAGCCTGTCCTGGGACTCTGCCCCTGAGCATGCCCACTAGCAGCTGGTCCTGGGACTCCGCTGCCCCTGAGACTGCGCACTAGCAGCTGGTCCTGGGACTCTGCTGCCCCTGAGCATGCGCACTAGTAGCTGGTCCTTGGACTCTGCCCCTGAGCAGGCCCACTAGCAGCTGGTCCTGGGACTCCGCTGCCCCTGAGCATGCGCACTAGCAGCTGGTCCTGGGACTCTGCTGCCCCTGAGCATGCGCACTAGTAGCTGGTCCTGGGACTCTGCCCCTGAGCAGGCCCACTAGCAGCTGGTCCTGGGACTCTGCTGCCCCTGAGCATGCCCACTAGCAGCTGGTCCTGGGACTCTGTCCTTGAGCATTCCCACTAGCAGCTGGTCCTGGGACTCTGCTGCCCCTGAGCATGCCCACTAGCAGCTGGACCTGGGACTCTGCTGCCCCTGAGCATGCGCACTAGCAGCTGCTCCTGGGACTCTGGGCCCCTGAGCATGCCCACTAGCAGCTGGTTCTGGGACTCTGCTGCCCCTGAGCATGCCCACTAGCAGCTGGTCCTGGGACTCTGGGCCTCTGAGCATGCCCATTAGCAGCTGGTCCTGGGACAATGCCCCTGAGCATGCCCACTAGCAGCTTGTCCTGGGACTCTGCCCCTGAGCATTCCCACTAGCAGCTGGTCCTGGGACTCTGGGCCCCTGAGAATGCACACTAGCAGCTAGTCCTGGGACTCTGGGCCCCTGAGCATGCCCACTAGCAGCTGCTCCTGGGACTCCGCTGCCCCTGAGCATGCGCACTAGCAGCTGGACCTGGGACTCTGCTGCCCCTGAGCATGCGCACTAGCAGCTGCTCCTGGGACTCTGGGCCCCTGAGCATGTCCACTAGCAGCTGGTACTGGGATTCTGGGCCCCTGAGCATGCGCACTAGCAGCTGGTCCTGGGACTCTGGGCCCCTGAGCATGCCCACTAGCAGCTGCTCCTGGGACTCTGCCCCTGAGCATGCCCACTAGCAGCTGGTCCTGGGACTCTGCTACTCCTGAGCATACACACAAGCAGCTGGTCCTGGGACTCTGGGCCCCTGAGCATGCCCACTAGCAGCTGGTCCTGGGACTCCGCTGCCCGTGAGCATGCGCACTAGCAGCTGGTCCTGGGACTCCGCTGCCCGTGAGCATGCGCACTAGCAGCTGGTCCTGGGACTCCGCTGCCCCTGAGCATGCGCACTAGCAGCTGGTCCTGGGACTCCGCTACCCCTGAGCATACACACTAGCAGCTGGTCCTGGGACTCCGCTGCCCCTGAGCATGCGCACTAGCAGCTGGTCCTGGGACTCCGTTGCCCGTGAGCATGCCCAGTAGCAGCTGGTCCTGGGACTCTGCCCCTTCAGCATGCGCACTAGCAGCTGGTCCTGGGACTCTGCCCCTGAGCATGCACACTAGCAGTGGGTCCTGGGACTCTGGGCCCCTGAGCATGCCCACTAGCAGCTGGTCCTGAGTCTCCGCTGCCCCTGAGCATGCCCACTAGCAGCTGGTCCTGGGACTCCGCCCCTCAGCATGCGCACTAGCAGCTGGTCCTGGGACTCTGCCCCTGAGCATGCCCAGTAGCAGCTGGTCCTGGGACTCTGCCCCTGAGCATGCCCACTAGCAGCTTGTCCTGGGACTCTGCCCGTGAGCATGCCCACTAGCAGCTGGTCCTGGGACTCTGGGCCCCTGAGCATGCCCACTAGCAGCTGGTCCTGGGACTCTGCCCCTGAGCATGCGCACTAGCAGCTGGTGCTGGGAATCTGCTGCCCTGAGCATGCGCACTAGCAGCTGGTCCTGGGACACTGCCCCCTGAGCGTGCCCACTAGCAGCTGGTCCTGGGACTCCGCTGCCCCTGAGCATGCCCACTAGCAGCTGGTCCTGGGACTCTGCCCCTGAGCATGCCCACTAGCAGCTGGTCCTGGGACTCCGCTGGCTCTGAGCATGCCCACTAGCAGCTGGTCCTGGGACTCCGCTGCCCCTGAGCATGCCCACCAGCAGCTGGTCCTGGGACTCCGCTGCCCCTGAGCATGCGCACTAGCAGCTGGTCCTGGGAATCTGCCCCTGAGCATGCCCACTAGCAGCCTGTCCTGGGACTCTGCCCCTGAGCATGCCCACTAGCAGCCTGTCCTGGGACTCTGCCCCTGAGCATGCGCACTAGCAGCTGGTCCTGGGACTCTGGGCCCCTGAGCATGCCCATTAGCAGCTGGTCCTGGGACTCCGCTGCCCCTGAGCATGTGCACTTGCAGCTGGTCCTGGGACTCTGCTGCCCCTGAGCATGTGCACTAGCAGCTGGTCCTGGGAGTCTGCCCGTGAGCATGCCCACTAGCAGCTGGTCCTGAGTCTCCGCTGCACCTGAGCATGCCCACTAGCAGCTGGTCCTGGGACTCCGCCCCTCAGCATGCGCACTAGCAGCTGGTCCTGGGACTCTGCCCCTGAGCATGCGCACTAGCAGCTGGTCCTGGGACACTGCCCCCTGAGCATGCCCACTAGCAGCAGGTTCTGGGACTCCGCTGCCCCTGAGCATGCCCACTAGCAGCTGGTCCTGGGACTCTGCCCCTGAGCATGCCCACTAGCAGCTGGTCCTGGGACTCTGGTCCTCTGAGCATGCGCACTAGCAGCTGGTCCTGGGACTCTGCTGCCCCTGAGCATGCACACGAGCAGCTGGTCCTGGGATACTGGGCCCCTGAGCATGCCCACTAGCAGCTGGTCCTGGGACTCCGCTGCCCCTGAGCATGCCCACTAGCAGCTGGTCCTGGGACTCTGCCCCTGAGCATGCCCACTAGCAGCTGGTCCTGGGACTCTGCCCCTGAGCATGCCCATTGGCAGCTGGTCCTGGGACTCTGCCCCTGAGCATGCCCAGTAGCAGCTGGTCCTGGGACTCTGCCCCTGAGCATGCCCACTAGCAGCTGGTCCTGGGACTCCCCTGGCTCTGAGCGTGCTCACTAGCAGCTGGTCCTGGGACTCCGCTGCCCCTGAGCATGCGCACTAGCAGCTGGTCCTGGGACTCTGGGCCCCTGAGCATGCGCACTAGCAGCTGGTCCTGGGACTCTGCCCCTGAGCATGCCCACTAGCAGCTGGTCCTGGGAATCTGGGCCCCTGAGAATGCGCACCAGCAGCTGGTCCTGGGACTCCGATGCCCCTGAGCATGCCCACTAGCAGCTGGTCCTGGGACTCCACTGCCCCTGAGCATGCCCACTAGCAGCTGGTCCTGGGATTCTGGGCCCCTGAGCATGCCCACTAGCAGCTGGTCCTGAGTCTCCGCTGCCCCTGACCATGCCCACTAGCAGCTGGTCCTGGGACTCTGCCCCTGAGCATGCGCACTAGCAGCTGGTCCTGGGACTCTGGGCCTCTGAGTATGCCCACTAGCAGCCGGTCCTGGGACTCTGCCCCTGAGCATGCCCACCAGCAGCTGCTCCTGGGACTCTGGGCCCCTGAGCATGCCCACTAGCAGCTGGTCCTGGGACTCTGCCCCCTGAGCATGCCCACTCGCAGCTGGTCCTGGGACTCTGCCCCTGAGCATGCCCACAAGCAGCTGGTCCTGGGACTCTGGGCCCCTGAGCATGTGCACTTGCAGCTGGTCCTGGGACTCTGCTGCCCCTGAGCATGCGCACTAGCAGCTGGTCTGGGAGTCTGCCCGTGAGCATGCCCACTAGCAGCTGGTCCTGGGACTCCGATGCCCCTGAGCATGCCCACTAGCAGCTGGTCCTGGGACTCTGCCCCTGAGCATGCCCACTAGCAGCTGGTCCTGGGACTCCGATGCCCCTGAGCATGCCCACTAGCAGCTGGTCCTGGGACTCTGCCCCTGAGCATGCCCACTAGCAGCTGGTCCTGGGACTCCGCTGCCCCTGAGCATGCCCACTAGCAGCTGGTCCTGGGACTCTGCCCCTGAGCATGCCCACTAGCATCTGTTCCTGGGACTCTGCCCCTGAGCATGCCCACTAGCAGCTGGTCCTCGGACTCTGCTGCCCCTGAGCATGCCCACTAGCAGCTGGTCCTGGGATTCTGGGCCCCTGAGCATGCCCACTAGCAGCTGGTCCTGGGACTCCGCTGCCCCTGAGCATGCCCACTAGCAGCTGGTCCTGGGACTCTGCCCCTGAGCATGCCCACTAGCAGCTGGTCCTGGGACTCCGCTGGCTCTGAGCATGCCCACTAGCAGCTGGTCCTGGGACTCCGCTGCCCCTGAGCATGCCCACTAGCAGCTGGTCCTGGGACTCCGCTGCCCCTGAGCATGCGCACTAGCAGCTGGTCCTGGGACACTGCCCATGAGCATGCCCACAAGCAGCTGGTCCTGGGAATCTGCCCCTGAGCATGCGCACTAGCAGCTGGTCCTGGGACTCTGGGCCGCTGAGCATGCCCACTAGCAGCTGGTCCTGGGACTCCGATGCCCCTGAGCATGCGCACTAGCAGCTGGTCCTGGGAGTCTGCCCGTGAGCATGCCCACTAGCAGCTGGTCCTGGGACTCCGATGCCCCTGAGCATGCCCACTAGCAGCTGGTCCTGGGATTCTGGGCCCCTGAGCATGCCCACTAGCAGCTGGTCCTGGGACTCCGCCCCTCAGCATGCGCACTAGCAGCTGGTCCTGGGACTCTGCCCCTGAGCATGCCCAGTAGCAGCTGGTCCTGGGACTCTGCCCCTGAGCATGCCCACGAGCAGCTTGTCCTGGGACTCTGCCCCTGAGCATGCCCACTAGCAGCTGGTCCTGGGACTCTGCCCCTGAGCATGCGCACTAGCAGCTGGTGCTGGGACTCTGCTGCCCTGAGCATGCCCACTAGCAGCAGGTTCTGGGACTCCGCTGCCCCTGAGCATGGCCTCTAGCAGCTGGTCCTGGGACTCTGCCCCTGAGCATGCCCACTAGCAGCTGGTCCTGGGACTCTGCCCCTGAGCATGCCCACTAGCAGCTGGTCCTGGGACTCTGGGCCCCTGAGCATGCCCACTAGCAGCTGGTCCTGGGACTCTGCCCCTGAGCATGCCCACTAGCAGCTGGTCCTGGGACTCTGGGCCCCTGAGCTTGCCCACTAGCAGCTGGTCCTGGGACTCTGCCCCTGAGCATGCCCACTAGCAGCTGGTCCTGGGACTCTGGTCCTCTGTGCATGCGGACGAGCAGCTTGTCCTGGGACTCTGCCCCTGAGCATGCCCACTAGCAGCTGGTCCTGGGACTCCGCTGCCCCTGAGCATGCGCACTTGCAGCTGGTCCTGGGACTCTGCTGCCCCTGAGCATGCCCACTAGCAGCTGGTCCTGGGACTCCGCTGCCCCTGAGCATGCCCACTAGCAGCTGGTCCTGGGTCTCAGCCCCTGAGCATGCCCACTAGCAGCTGGTCCTGGGACTCCGCTGCCCCTGAGCATGCCCACTAGCAGCTGGTCCTGGGACTCCGCTGCCCCTGAGCATGCCCACTAGCAGCTGGTCCTGGGTCTCAGTCCCTGAGCATGCCCACTAGCAGCTGGTCCTGGGACTCCGCTGCCGCTGAGCATGCCCACTAGCAGCTGGTCCTGGGACTCTGCCCCTGAGCATGCCCACTAGCAGCTGGTCCTGGGTCTCAGCCCCTGAGCATGCCCACTCGCAGCTCGTCCTGGGACTCTGCCCCTGAGCATGCCCACGAGCAGCTGGTCCTGGGACTCTGGGCCCCTGAGCATGCGCACTAGCAGCTGGTCCTGGGACTCCGCTGCCCCTGAGCATGCGCACTAGCAGCTGGTCCTGGGACTCCGCTGCCCCTGAGCAGGCGCACTAGCAGCTTGTCCTGGGACTCTGGGCACCTGAGCATGTGCACTAGCAGCTGGTCCTGTGACTCTGGGCCCCTGAGCATGCCCACTAGCAGCTGGTCCTGTGACTCTGGGCCCCTGAGCATGCCCACTAGCAGCTGGTCCTGGGACTCTGCCCCTGAGCATGTGCACTAGCAGCTGGTCCTGGGAATCTGCTGCCCCTGAGCATGCCCACTTGCAGCTGGTCCTGGGAATCTGCCCCTGAGCATGCGCACTAGCAGCTGGTCCTGGGACTCTGGGCCCCTGAGCATGCCCACTCGCAGCTGGTCCTGGGACTCTGCCCCTGAGCATGCCCACTAGCAGCCTGTCCTGGGACTCTGCCCCTGAGCATGCCCACTAGCAGCTGGTCCTGGGACTCTGGGCCCCTGAGAATGCGCACGAGCAGCTGGTGCTGGGACTCTGGCCCCCTGAGCATGCACACTAGCAGCTGGTCCTGGGACTCTGTGCCCCTGAGCATGCCCACTAGCAGCTGGTCCTGGGACTCCGCTGCCCCTGAGCCTGCGCACTAGCAGCTGGTCGTGGGACTCTGATGCCCCTGAGCATGCGCACTAGCAGCTGGTCCTGGGACTCCGATGCCCCTGAGCATGCCCACTAGCAGCTGGTCCTGGGATTCTGCCCCTGAGCATGCCCACTAGCAGCTGGTCCTGGGACTCCACTGCCCCTGAGCATGCGCACTAGCAGCTGGTCCTGGGACTCCGCTGCCCCTGAGCATGCGCACTAGTAGCTGGTCCTGGGACTCCGCTGCCCCTCAGCATGCGCACTAGCTGCTGGTCCTGGGACTCTGCCCCTGAGCATGCCCACTAGCGGCTGGTCCTGGGACTCTGCCCCTGAGCATGCCCAGTAGCAGCTGGTCCTGGGACTCTACTGCCCCTGAGCATGCCCACTAGCAGCTGGTTCTGGGACTCCGCTGCCCCTCAGCATGCGCACTAGCAGAAGGTCCTGGGACTCTGGGCCTCTGAGCATGCCCACCAGCAGCTGGTTCTGGGACTCTGCCCCTGAGCATGCCCACTAGAAGCCGGTCCTGGGACTCTGCCCCTGAGCATGCCCACTAGCAGCTGGTCCTGGGACTCTGCTCCTGAGCATGCGCACTAGCAGCTGGCCCTGGGACTCTGGGCCCCGGAGCATGCCCACTAGCTGCTGGTCCTGGGACTCTGCCCCTGAGCATGCGCACTAGCAGCTGGTCCTGGGACTCTGGGCCCTGAGCATGCGCACTAGCAGCTGGTTCTGGGACTCTGCCCCTGAGCATGCGCACTAGCAGCTGGTCCTGGGACTCTGCCCCTGAGCATGCCCACTAGCAGCTGGTCCTGGGACTCTGCCCCTGAGCATGCGCACTAGCTGCTGGTCCTGGGACTCTGCTCCTGAGCATGCGCACTAGCAGCTGGTCCTGGGACTCTGCTCCTGAGCATGCGCACTAGCATCTGGTCCTGGGGCTCCGCCCCTGAGCATGCGCACTAGCAGCTGGTCCTGGGACTCTGGGCCCCTGAGCATGTGCACTAGCAGCTGGTTCTGGGACTCTGCCCCTGAGCATGCGCACTAGCAGCTGGTCCTGGGACTCTGCCCCTGAGCATGCCCACTAGCAGCTGGTCCTGGGACTCTGGGCCCTGAGCATGCGCACTAGCAGCTGGTTCTGGGACTCTGCCCCTGAGCATGCGCACTAGCAGCTGGTCCTGGGACTCTGCCCCTGAGCATGCCCACTAGCAGCTGGTCCTGGGACTCTGCCCCTGAGCATGCGCACTAGCTGCTGGTCCTGGGACTCTGCTCCTGAGCATGCGCTCTAGCAGCTGGTCCTGGGACTCTGCTCCTGAGCATGCGCACTAGCATCTGGTCCTGGGGCTCCGCCCCTGAGCATGCGCACTAGCAGCTGGTCCTGGGACTCTGGGCCCCTGAGCATGTGCACTAGCAGCTGGTCCTGGGACTCTGGGCCCTGAGCATGCGCACTAGCAGCTGGTCCTGGGACTCTGTCCCCTGAGCATGCGCACTAGCAGCTGGTCCTGGGACTCTGCCCCCCTGAGCATGCACACTAGCAGCTGGTCCTGGGACTCTGCCCCTGAGCATGCACACTAGCAGCTGGTCCTGGGACTCCGCTGCCCTTGAGCATGCCTGTGGTGATTATTCTTTATGTTTAGTAAGAAGTATTGTAATTGGTTGTTTATTTCCTGCCTTGAGATATATGCTGTAAACTCATTGGTAGTTGATGTCATGTGATTTGTGGTGGCCATCTTAAATTCAGTTCTTTCCAGCCTTGGTTGGGACTGGGTGTTGAAAGATGTGCTACAGGATTTTTAAAGTTAATAAAGCCTAGATTAGAAAGGCAAATCTATTCTTTATTTCAATTTATTAACTTTATGTCAGAATGGAGCGATATCTTCAACCAGAACGATTCAATGCTGACCCTAATTCTGCAGGAGTGGATGATAAATGGAAACACTGGTATTGTACATATAAAAACTTTTTGGGCGTGTTGGATCAAGAGTCTCTAAATAAGCTGAATATGCTGATCAACTACATTGCTCCGGATGTGTATAAGTATATTTTGACTGTGAAACTTACGAAGTGGCTATTTCTACATTGGAAAAGATTTTTGTTAAACCAAAGAATGAGGTATTTGCACGTCACCTTCTATCTGCCCGTAAGCAGCAGGTGGGAGAATCTTTGGATACTTATTTATAAGCACTTCGGTGCCTTAGTGTTAACTGTAATTATAAGGCCGTGACGGCTGAAGAATATAAGGAAGAATCGGTACGGGATGCTTTTATTAATGGATTAGTCTAGATCAATTCATCAGCGGTTGTTAGAAAATAAGACTTTGGATCTTAAGAGTGCTTTTGAGCAAGCTTCTACATTGGATGTGGCTCAGAGAAGTTCGGATTCTTATGCTCTTTTTAATCGGCCTGCAACTGTGGTTTCGGCAGTTCCGGATGAAAAGGAATTATGTGGACTTAATAGGAGTGGTTTACTAGATTCTGAAACAGTTTCTACTTCGGCGGCTGTTGCCTCTAGGATTCAGAAGTGTTATTTTTGTGGGAACGTCCGGCACCCTCGTCTGAAGTGTCCTGCTCGGGAGGCTGTGTGTAGTAAATGCGGCAAGAGAGGTCATTACGCACGTGTGTGTAAATCATCAGGTTCAATTACCTCCTCTGTGACTATTCAGCCTTTAGGTAGGGCGTTTATTGCATCAATTTCTGCTGCATTTGCTCATGGCCTAAACAAAGCTATAGTTACGGCCCAAGTTAATGGGTTGGAAGTGAAGGCCCTTATAGATACGGGCAGTACCGAGAGTTTTATAAGTCTTCAGTTTGCGAAGGAGAAGCATTTGAAAATTTCACCTGTTACTTATCAGGTGTGTATGGCTCAGACGACTCTCACTTCACAAGTAGCTGGTTGTTGCCTTGTGAAATTGATTCTTCCAGGTAATACGTATACTGATATACGCCTATCTGTTTTGCCTAATCTCTGCGGATATTTTGATTGGTCATGATGTGCTTCAGTTACACGAGTCTCTCAGTCTTTCATTTGGAGGGACTAAGCCACCTTTATCTATTTGTGGATTAACCTCTTTATCCATTTCTCCATTATCACTTTTTTCCAATTTGATGCCGGATTGTAAGCCAATTGCTACCAAGTCAAGAAGGTATAGCAGTCAGGATAGAGAATTTATTAATTCTGAAGTTCAACGTCTCTTATTGGAAGGAATCATTGAACCTAGTTGTTCGCCTTGGCGGGCACAGGTAGTTGTCACGACTAACGAGAGACATAAGAAACGAATGGTGATAGACTATTCCCAAACTATTAATAGGTATACTCAATTAGATGCGTACCCTTTGCCTAAGATTGATGAGCTTATCAACAAAGTATCTCAGTATAAGGTTTTTAGCACTATTGACTTAGAGTGCTTATCATCAGATTCCCATTGTTAAGAAGGATCAACCATATACGGCCTTTGAGGCTGGTGGAAAGCTGTATCAGTTTTGCCGAATACCATTTGGTGTTACTAATGGTGTTGCTTGTTTTCAACAGGCAATGGATGCTTTTATAAGTGATAACCCTCTCTCTGACACCTTTTCATACTTAGATGACATCACGGTGTGTGGCAAATCAAGGGTGGAGCATGATTCTAATTTAGAAAGATTCCTTCAAGCTGCGGAAAAAGTTGGTTTAACTTTTAATAAAGAGAAGTGTATCTTTTCGACCACTGAGGTAAATCTATTGGGGTATATTATCTCGGGAAACAAGATTAAACCAGATCCAGAACGTCTGCGACCATTGATTGATTTACCTTGTCCTACTAATTCTAAGTCTTTGCAACGAGTTGTTGGACTGTTTTCTTATTATTCTAATTGGATTGCAAACTTTTCACAGAAGATCCGGCCTCTTATTCGGGTTACGACATATCCTCTATCATGGGAGGCCAGGACGTGTTTTGATAATTTTAAATAGGATATCCTTGGAGCAGTTGTGCATTCTATTGATGAGCAGATTCCTTTTGTGATTGAGACGGACGCTTCTGATTTTGCAATTGGGGCTACTCTGAACCAAAATGGAAGAACTGTGGCCTTTTTCTCACGTACCTTGAACAATAGTGAAAAAAGACATTCTTCAATAGAGAAAGAGGCGTATGCAATAGTAGAAGCACTGTGTAAATGGAGACATTATTTATCGGGGCGACATTTTACGTTGGTAACTGATCAAAAGTCTGTGTCCTTTATGTTTGATGTCAAACATTTTGGAAAGATTAAGAATGATAAAATAATGAGGTGGAGGATTGAGTTGGCATGTTACCATTTTGATATAGTTTATCGTCTGGGGAAGGATAATGTTGCTGCTGATGCGCTGTCGAGGGCTTATTGTTCTGTGATTCACGGAGATACGCTTATTAATCTTCACAATGCCTTAGGCCATCCTGGGGTTACGAGGATGATACACTTCGTACGCAGTAAGAATTTGCCCTTTTCAGTTGAAGACGTCAAGCGGATGACTTCATCATGTTCTATCTGTGCTCGGTGTAAACCGAATTTCTTTAAGCCTCAACGAGCTCATCTTATAAAGGCTACTTCTCCTTTTGAACGTTTGAGCGTCGATTTTAAGGGGCCTCTTCCTTCAACTACTCAAAACCGATATATATTTACTGTTGTGGATGAGTTTTCAAGGTTCCCTTTTGCTTTTCCTTGCGCAGATGTATCAGCTGCTACAGTTATCAAATGTCTGACTCAACTTTTTGTCATCTTTGGGATGCCTGCGTATATCCATTCGGATCAGGGAAGTTCTTTTATGTCTTCCCAGTTGAAGGAATACCTTCAGAGTCGGGGAATTTCTACTAGCAGAACTACCCCGTATAATCCCATGGGTAATGGACAGTGTGAACGATACAATGGGGTGATCTGGAAGGCAGTTATGTTGGCTTTGACATCCTGGAACCTTAAGAATACACAGTGGGAAATGGTATTGCCTGATGCCCTGCATTCCATTAGATCATTGCTTTCAACAGCTACTAATGTGACCCCCCATGAAAGGCTCTTTAACTATCCGTGGAGATCTACTACGGGATATTCGGTACTTCATGGCTTACTATGCAGGGACTTGTGCTGCTTCGACACCATGTTAGATTGTCAAAATATGATCATTTAGTGGAGGAGGTGGAGCTGTTGGAGGCAAATTCCCAATATGCTCATATTCGATTCCAAGATGGGAAAGAAAGTACCGTTTCAATTAAAGACTTGGCTCCTTGTGGTGGCCAGCCCTCTTCTGAGGATATTAACAATAGTCATGATTCAGATAATGTGGATGCTGTTACAGATACTACGAATATTTCCAATCCGATTGCAGATAATTATACTTCTATTAGTCAGCCCTCGATGGATGTTCATGACCGTCCCAGTTTACCTCCTGATCAGATTTCTAATCCGGAAACCGTTGAAAATCGGGATATGGATAGCCTTCCTGCAGAAGATACTTCTGTGTCTCCTGGTTTGGGAGGGCAAGGAATTTCACCAAGGTTAAGAAGGTCGACACGAACAAGATATCCAGTCGACCGATTGAAAATGGACTTTAAAATTGACAGTAATGTTTTAAAATTGTTGAAATATTATATTATATTGTTTTAGTTGAGAGATACTTAATACTTATGTGCAATGTTACTATTTGTTGTTGCTCACTTAGTATTGTGTCATGTTGAATAGTTTTATTCTTGTCTGTGCATAGTTTTAGTTGTAAATGATTAATTATAAATTGTAAAGGTTAGTTAGGTTGGAGTATATTTTAAAAGGAGGGGTGAATGTGGTGATTATTCTTTATGTTTAGTAAGAAGTATTGTAATTGGTTGTTTGTTTCATGCCTTGAGATATATGCTGTAAACTCATTGGTAGTTGATGTCATGTGATTTGTGGTGGCCATCTTAAATTCAGTTCTTTCCAGCCTTGGTTGGGATTGGGTGTTGAAAGATGTGCTACAGGATTTTAAAAGTTAATAAAGCCTAGATTAGAAAGGCAAATCTATTCTTTATTTCAACGCCAACTTGCAGCTGGTCCTGGGACTCTGCCCCTGAGCATGCACACTAGCAGCTGGTCCTGGGACTCTGGGCCCCTGAGCATGCCCACTAGCAGCTGGTCCTGGGATTCTGGGCCCCTGAGCATGCCCACTAGCAGCTGGTCCTGGGACTCCGCTGCCCCTGAGCATGCAGACGAGCAGCTGGTCCTGGGACTCTGCTGCCCTTGAGCATGTGCACTAGCAGCTGATCCTGGGACTCTGCCCCTGAGCATGCCCACTAGCAGCTGGTCCTGGGACTCTGCTGCCCTTGAGCATGCCCACTAGCAACTGCTCCTGGGACTCTGGGCACCTGAGCATGTGCACTAGCAGCTGGTCCTGTGACTCTGGGCCCCTGAGCATGCCCACTAGCAGCTGGTCCTGAGGCACTCCTGCCCCTGAGCATGCCCACTAGCAGCTGGTCCTGGGACTCTGCCCCTGAGCATGCGCACTAGCAGTTGGTCCTGGGACTCTGGGCCCCTGAGCATGCTCACTCGCAGCCGGTCCTGGGACTCTGCCCCTGAGCATGCCCACTAGCAGCCTGTCCTGGGACTCTGCCCCTGAGCATGCCCACTAGCAGCTGGTCCTGGGACTCTGGGCCCCTGAGAATGCGCACGAGCAGCTGGTCCTGGGACTCTGCCCCTGAGCATGCCCACGAGCAGCCTGTCCTGGGACTCTGCCCCTGAGCATGCCCACTAGCAGCTGGTCCTGGGACTCCGCTGCCCCTGAGCCTGTGCACTAGCAGCTGGTCGTGGGACTCTGCTGCCCCTGAGCATGCGCACTAGCAGCTGGTCCTGGGACTCTGCCCCTGAGCATGCCCACTAGCAGCTGGTCCTGGGACTCCGCTGCCCCTGAGCATGCGCACTAGCAGCTGGTCCTGGGACTCTGCTGCCCCGGAGCATGCGCACTAGTAGCTGGTCCTGGGACTCTGCCCCTGAGCAGGCCCACTAGCAGCTGGTCCTGGGACTCTGCTGCCCCTGAGCATGCCCACTAGCAGCTGGTCCTGGGACTCTGTCCTTGAGCATGCCCACTAGCAGCTGGTCCTGGGACTCTGCTGCCCCTGAGCATGCCCACTAGCAGCTGGTTCTGGGACTCTGCTGCCCCTGAGCATGCCCACTAGCAGCTGGTCCTGGGACTCTGGGCCTCTGAGCATGCCCACTAGCAGCTGGTCCTGGGACAATGC
The DNA here is from genome assembly GCF_052327205.1 of Somniosus microcephalus. Classification (NCBI taxonomy): domain Eukaryota; kingdom Metazoa; phylum Chordata; class Chondrichthyes; order Squaliformes; family Somniosidae; genus Somniosus; species Somniosus microcephalus. Next base: position 27,032,972 of record NW_028225182.1, on the reverse strand, counting down.
CCCTGAGCATGCCCACTAGCAGCTTGTCCTGGGACTCTGCCCCTGAGCATTCCCACTAGCAGCTGGTCCTGGGACTCTGGGCCCCTGAGAATGCACACTAGCAGCTAGTCCTGGGACTCTGGGCCCCTGAGCATGCCCACTAGCAGCTGCTCCTGGGACTCCGCTGCCCCTGAGCATGCGCACTAGCAGCTGGACCTGGGACTCTGCTGCCCCTGAGCATGCGCACTAGCAGCTGCTCCTGGGACTCTGGGCCCCTGAGCATGTCCACTAGCAGCTGGTACTGGGACTCTGGGCCCCTGAGCATGCGCACTAGCAGCTGGTCCTGGGACTCTGGGCCCCTGAGCATGCCCACTAGCAGCTGCTCCTGGGACTCTGCCCCTGAGCATGCCCACTAGCAGCTGGTCCTGGGACTCTGCTACCCCTGAGCATACACACAAGCAGCTGGTCCTGGGACTCTGGGCCCCTGAGCATGCCCACTAGCAGCTGGTCCTGGGACTCCGCTGCCCGTGAGCATGCGCACTAGCAGCTGGTCCTGGGACTCCGCTGCCCGTGAGCATGCGCACTAGCAGCTGGTCCTGGGACTCCGCTGCCCCTGAGCATGCGCACTAGCAGCTGGTCCTGGGACTCCGCTACCCCTGAGCATACACACTAGCAGCTGGTCCTGGGACTCCGCTGCCCCTGAGCATGCGCACTAGCAGCTGATCCTGGGACTCCGCTGCCCGTGAGCATGCCCAGTAGCAGCTGGTCCTGGGACTCTGCCCCTTCAGCATGCGCACTAGCAGCTGGTCCTGGGACTCTGCCCCTGAGCATGCCCACTAGCAGTGGGTCCTGGGACTCTGGGCCCCTGAGCATGCCCACTAGCAGCTGGTCCTGAGTCTCCGCTGCCCCTGAGCATGCCCACTAGCAGCTGGTCCTGGGACTCCGCCCCTCAGCATGCGCACTAGCAGCTGGTCCTGGGACTCTGCCCCTGAGCATGCCCAGTAGCAGCTGGTCCTGGGACTCTGCCCCTGAGCATGCCCACTAGCAGCTTGTCCTGGGACTCTGCCCGTGAGCATGCCCACTAGCAGCTGGTCCTGGGACTCTGGGCCCCTGAGCATGCCCACTAGCAGCTGGTCCTGGGACTCCGCTGCCCCTGAGCATGCCCACCAGCAGCTGGTCCTGAGACTCCGCTGCCCCTGAGCATGCGCACTAGCAGCTGGTCCTGGGAATCTGCCCCTGAGCATGCCCACTAGCAGCCTGTCCTGGGACTCTGCCCCTGAGCATGCCCACTAGCAGCCTGTCCTGGGACTCTGCCCCTGAGCATGCGCACTAGCAGCTGGTCCTGGGACTCTGGGCCCCTGAGCATGCCCATTAGCAGCTGGTCCTGGGACTCCGCTGCCCCTGAGCATGTGCACTTGCAGCTGGTCCTGGGACTCTGCTGCCCCTGAGCATGTGCACTAGCAGCTGGTCCTGGGAGTCTGCCCGTGAGCATGCCCACTAGCAGCTGGTCCTGGGACTCCGATGCCCCCTGAGCATGCCCACTAGCAGCTGGTCCTGAGTCTCCGCTGCACCTGAGCATGCCCACTAGCAGCTGGTCCTGGGACTCCGCCCCTCAGCATGCGCACTAGCAGCTGGTCCTGGGACTCTGCCCCTGAGCATGCGCACTAGCAGCTGGTCCTGGGACACTGCCCCCTGAGCATGCCCACTAGCAGCTGGTCCTGGGACTCCGCCCCTCAGCATGCGCACTAGCAGCTGGTCCTGGGACTCTGCCCCTGAGCATGCACACTAGCAGCTGGTCCTGGGACTCTGCCCCTGAGCATGCCCACTAGCAGCTGGTCCTGGGACTCTGGTCCTCTGAGCATGCGCACTAGCAGCTGGTCCTGGGACTCTGCTGCCCCTGAGCATGCACACGACCAGCTGGTCCTGGGATACTGGGCCCCTGAGCATGCCCACTAGCAGCTGGTCCTGGGACTCCGCTGCCCCTGAGCATGCCCACTAGCAGCTGGTCCTGGGACTCTGCCCCTGAGCATGCCCACTAGCAGCTGGTCCTGGGACTCTGCCCCTGAGCATGCCCATTGGCAGCTGGTCCTGGGACTCTGCCCCTGAGCATGCCCACTAGCAGCTGGTCCTGGGACTCTGCCCCTGAGCATGCCCACTAGCAGCTGGTCCTGGGACTCCCCTGGCTCTGAGCGTGCTCACTAGCAGCTGGTCCTGGGACTCCGCTGCCCCTGAGCATGCCCACTAGCAGCTGGTCCTGGGACTCCGCTGCCCCTGAGCATGCGCACTAGCAGCTGGTCCTGGGACTCTGGGCCCCTGAGCATGCGCACTAGCAGCTGGTCCTGGGACTCCGCTGCCCCTGAGCATGCCCACTAGCAGCTGGTCCTGGGACTCCGCTGCCCCTGAGCATGTGCACTTGCAGCTGGTCCTGGGACTCTGCTGCCCCTGAGCATGCGCACTAGCAGCTGGTCCTGGGAGTCTGCCCGTGAGCATGCCCACGAGCAGCTGGTCCTGGGACTCCGATGCCCCTGAGCATGCCCACTAGCAGCTGGTCCTGGGATTCTGGGCCCCTGAGCATGCCCACTAGCGGCTGGTCCTGAGTCTCCGCTGCCCCTGAGCATGCCCACTAGCAGCTGGTCCTGGGACTCCGCCCCTCAGCATGCGCACTAGCAGCTGGTCCTGGGACTCTGCCCCTGAGCATGCCCAGTAGCAGCTGGTCCTGGGACTCTGCCCCTGAGCATGCCCACCAGCAGCTGGTCCTGGGACTCTGGGCCCCTGAGCATGCCCACTAGCAGCTTGTCCTGGGACTCTGCCCCTGAGCATGCCCACTAGCAGCTGGTCCTGGGACTCTGGGCCCCTGAGCATGCCCACTAGCAGCTGGTCCTGGGACTCTGCCCCTGAGCATGCGCACAAGCAGCTGGTGCTGGGACTCTGCTGCCCTGAGCATGCGCACTAGCAGCTGGTCCTGGGACACTGCCCCCTGAGCATGCCCACTAGCAGCTGGTCCTGGGACTCCGCTGCCCCTGAGCATGCCCACTAGCAGCTGGTCCTGGGACTCTGCCCCTGAGCATGCCCACTAGCAGCTGGTCCTGGGACTCTGGGCCCCTGACCATGCCCACTAGCAGCTGCTCCTGGGACACTGCCTCTCAGCATGCCCACTAGCAGCTGGTCCTGGGACTCTGGGCCCCTGAGCATGCCCACTAGCAGCTGGTCCTGGGACTCTGCCCCTTCAGCATGCGCACTAGCAGCTGCTCCTGGGACTCTGCCCCTGAGCATGCCCACTAGCAGGGGGTCCTGGGACTCTGCTGCCCCTGAGCTTGCCCACTAGCATCTGGTCCTGGGAATCTGGGCCCCTGAGAATGCGCACCAGCAGCTGGTCCTGGGACTCCGATGCCCCTGAGCATGCCCACTAGCAGCTGGTCCTGGGACTCTGCCCCCTGAGCATGCCCACTAGCAGCTGGTCCTGGGACTCCACTGCCCCTGAGCATGCCCACTAGCAGCTGGTCCTGGGATTCTGGGCCCCTGAGCATGCCCACTAGCAGCTGGTCCTGAGTCTCCGCTGCCCCTGACCATGCCCACTAGCAGCTGGTCCTGGGACTCTGCCCCTGAGCATGCGCACTAGCAGCTGGTCCTGGGACTCTGCCCCTGAGCATGCCCAGTAGCAGCTGGTCCTGGGACTCTGCCCCTGAGCATGCCCACTAGCAGCTGGTCCTGGGACTCTGCCCCTGAGCATGCGCACAAGCAGCTGGTGCTGGGAATCTGCTGCCCTGAGCATGCGCACTCGCAGCTGGTCCTGGGACACTGCCCCCTGAGCATGCCCACTAGCAGCTGGTCCTGGGACTCCGCTGCCCCTGAGCATGCCCACTAGCAGCTGGTCCTGGGACTCTGCCCCTGAGCATGCCCACTAGCAGCTGGTCCTGGGACTCTGGGCCCTTGACCATGCCCACTAGCAGCTGGTCCTGGGACGCTGCCCCTGAGCATGCCCACTAGCAGCTGGTCCTGGGATTCTGGGCCCCTGAGCATGCCCACTAGCAGCTGGTCCTGGGACTCCGCTGGCTCTGAGCATGCCCACTAGCAGCCTGTCCTGGGACTCTGTCCCTGAGCATGCCCACTCGCAGCTGGTCCTGGGACTCTGCCCCTGAGCATGCCCACTAGCAGCCTGTCCTGGGACTCTGCCCCTGAGCATGCCCACTAGCAGCCTGTCCTGGGACTCTGCCCCTGAGCATGCCCACTAGCAGCTGGTCCTGGGACTCCGATGCCCCTGAGCATGCGCACTAGCAGCTGGTCCTGGGAGTCTGCCCGTGAGCATGCCCACTAGCAGCTGGTCCTGGGACTCCGATGCCCCTGAGCATGCCCACTAGCAGCTGGTCCTGGGATTCTGGGCCCCTGAGCATGCCCACTAGCAGCTGGTCCTGGGACTCCGCCCCTCAGCATGCGCACTAGCAGCTGGTCCTGGGACTCTGCCCCTGAGCATGCCCAGTAGCAGCTGGTCCTGGGACTCTGCCCCTGAGCATGCCCACGAGCAGCTTGTCCTGGGACTCTGCCCCTGAGCATGCCCACTAGCAGCTGGTCCTGGGACTCTGCCCCTGAGCATGCGCACTAGCAGCTGGTGCTGGGACTCTGCTGCCCTGAGCATGCGCACTAGCAGCTGGTCCTGGGACACTGCCCCCTGAGCATGCCCACTAGCAGCTGGTCCTGGGATTCTGGGCCCTGAGCATGCGCACTAGCAGCTGGTCCTGGGACACTGCCCCCTGAGCATGCCCACTAGCAGCTGGTCCTGGGACACTGCCCCCTCAGCATGCGCACTAGCAGCTGGTCCTGGGACTCTGCCCCTGAGCATGCCCAGTAGCAGCTGGTCCTGGGACTCTGCCCCTGAGCATGCCCACGAGCAGCTTGTCCTGGGACTCCGCTGCCCCTGAGCATGGCCTCTAGCAGCTGGTCCTGGGACTCTGCCCCTGAGCATGCCCACTAGCAGCTGGTCCTGGGACTCTGCCCCTGAGCATGCCCACTAGCAGCTGGTCCTGGGACTCTGGGCCCCTGAGCATGCCCACTAGCAGCTGGTCCTGGGAATCTGCCCCTGAGCATGCCCACTAGCAGCTGGTCCTGGGACTCTGGGCCCCTGACCATGCCCACCAGCAGCTGGTCCTGGGACTCTGGGCCCCTGACCATGCCCACCAGCAGCTGGTCCTGGGACTCTGCCCCTGAGCATGCCCAGTAGCAGCTGGTCCTGGGACTCTGCCCCTGAGCATGCCCACGAGCAGCTTGTCCTGGGACTCCGCTGCCCCTGAGCATGGCCTCTAGCAGCTGGTCCTGGGACTCTGCCCCTGAGCATGCCCAGTAGCAGCTGGTCCTGGGACTCTGGTCCTCTGTGCATGCGGACGAGCAGCTTGTCCTGGGACTCTGCCCCTGAGCATGCCCACTAGCAGCTGGTCCTGGGACTCCGCTGCCCCTGAGCATGCGCACTTGCAGCTGGTCCTGGGACTCTGCTGCCCCTGAGCATGCCCACTAGCAGCTGGTCCTGGGACTCCGCTGCCCCTGAGCATGCCCACTAGCAGCTGGTCCTGGGTCTCAGCCCCTGAGCATGCCCACTAGCAGCTGGTCCTGGGACTCCGCTGCCCCTGAGCATGCCCACTAGCAGCTGGTCCTGGGACTCCGCTGCCCCTGAGCATGCCCACTAGCAGCTGGTCCTGGGACTCCGCTGCCCCTGAGCATGCCCACTAGCAGCTGGTCCTGGGTCTCAGCCCCTGAGCATGCCCACTAGCAGCTGGTCCTGGGACTCCGCTGCCGCTGAGCATGCCCACTAGCAGCTGGTCCTGGGACTCTGCCCCTGAGCATGCCCACTAGCAGCTGGTCCTGGGTCTCAGCCCCTGAGCATGCCCACTCGCAGCTCGTCCTGGGCCTCTGCCCCTGAGCATGCCCACGAGCAGCTGGTCCTGGGACTCTGGGCCCCTGAGCATGCGCACTAGCAGCTGGTCCTGGGACTCCGCTGCCCCTGAGCATGCGCACTAGCAGCTGGTCCTGGGACTCCGCTGCCCCTGAGCAGGCGCACTAGCAGCTTGTCCTGGGACTCTGGGCACCTGAGCATGTGCACTAGCAGCTGGTCCTGTGACTCTGGGCCCCTGAGCATGCCCACTAGCAGCTGGTCCTGTGACTCTGGGCCCCTGAGCATGCCCACTAGCAGCTGGTCCTGGGACTCTGCCCCTGAGCATGTGCACTAGCAGCTGGTCCTGGGAATCTGCTGCCCCTGAGCATGCCCACTTGCAGCTGGTCCTGGGAATCTGCCCCTGAGCATGCGCACTAGCAGCTGGTCCTGGGACTCTGGGCCCCTGAGCATGCCCACTCGCAGCTGGTCCTGGGACTCTGCCCCTGAGCATGCCCACTAGCAGCCTGTCCTGGGACTCTGCCCCTGAGCATGCCCACCAGCAGCTGGTCCTGGGACTCTGGGCCCCTGAGAATGCGCACGAGCAGCTGGTGCTGGGACTCTGGCCCCCTGAGCATGCACACTAGCAGCTGGTCCTGGGACTCTGTGCCCCTGAGCATGCCCACTAGCAGCTGGTCCTGGGACTCCGCTGCCCCTGAGCCTGCGCACTAGCAGCTGGTCGTGGGACTCTGATGCCCCTGAGCATGCGCACTAGCAGCTGGTCCTGGGACTCCGATGCCCCTGAGCATGCCCACTAGCAGCTGGTCCTGGGATTCTGCCCCTGAGCATGCCCACTAGCAGCTGGTCCTGGGACTCCGCTGCCCCTGAGCATGAGCACTAGCAGCTGGTCCTGGGACTCCGCTGCCCCTGAGCATGCGCACTGGTAGCTGGTCCTGGGACTCCGCTGCCCCTCAGCATGCGCACTAGCTGCTGGTCCTGGGACTCTGCCCCTGAGCATGCCCACTAGCAGCTGGTCCTGGGACTCTGCCCCTGAGCATGCCCAGTAGCAGCTGGTCCTGGGACTCTACTGCCCCTGAGCATGCCCACTAGCAGCTGGTTCTGGGACTCCGCTGCCCCTCAGCATGCGCACTAGCAGCAGGTCCTGGGACTCTGGGCCTCTGAGCATGCCCACCAGCAGCTGGTTCTGGGACTCTGCCCCTGAGCATGCCCACTAGAAGCCGGTCCTGGGACTCTGCCCCTGAGCATGCCCTCTAGCAGCTGGTCCTGGGACTCTGGGCCCCTGAGAATGCACACTAGCAGTTAGTCCTGGGACTCTGGGCCCCTGAGCATGCCCACTAGCAGCTGGTCCTGGGACTCTGGGCCTCTGAGCATGCCCACTAGCAGCTGGTCCTGGGGCTCTGCCCCTGAGCATGCCCACTAGCAGCTGGTCCTGGGATTCTAGGCCCCTGAGCATGCCCACTAGCAGCTGGTCCTGGGACTCTGCCCCTGAGCATGCCAACCATCAGCTGGTCCTGGGACTCTACCCCTGAGCATGCCCACTAGCAGCTGGTCCTGGGACTCTGCCCCTGAGCATGCCCACTAGCAGCTGGTCCTGGGACTCCCCTGGCTCTGAGCGTGCCCACTAGCAGCTGGTCCTGGGACTCCGCTGCCCCTGAGCATGCCCACTAGCAGCTGGTCCTGGGACTCCGCTGCCCCTGAGCATGCGCACTCGCAGCTGGTCCTGGGACACTGCCCCTGAGCATGCCCACTCGCAGCTGGTCCTGGGACACTGCCCCTGAGCATGCCCACAAGCAGCTGGTCCTGGGAATCTGCCCCTGAGCATGCGCACTAGCAGCTGGTCCTGGGACTCTCGGCCCCTGAGCATGCCCACTCGCAGCTGGTCCTGCGACTCTGCCCCTGAGCATGCCCACTAGCAGCTGGTCCTGGGACTCTGGGCCCCTGAGAATGCGCACGAGCAGCTGGTGCTGGGACTCTGCCCCTGAGCATGCGCACTAGCAGCTGGTCCTGGGACTCTGCCCCTGAGCATGCCCACTAGCAGCTGGTCCTGGGACTCTGCCCCTGAGCATGCCCACTAGCAGCTGGTCCTGGGACTCCGATGCCCCTGAGCATGCCCACTAGCAGCTGGTCCTGGGATTCTGGGCCCCTGAGCATGCCCACTAGCAGCTGGTCCTGGGTCTCTGCCCCTGAGCATGCCCACTAGCAGCTGGTCCTGGGACTCTGCTGCCCCTGAGCCTGCGCACAAGCAGCTGGTCCTGGGACTCTGCCGCTGAGCATGCCCACTTGCAGTTGGTCCTGGGACTCCGCTGCCCCTCAGCATGCGCACTAGCAGCTGGTCCTGGGACTCTGGGCCTCTGAGCATGCCCACCAGCAGCTGGTTCTGGGACTCTGCCCCTGAGCATGCCCACTAGAAGCCGGTCCTGGGACTCTGCCCCTGAGCATGCCCACTAGCAGCTGGTCCTGGGACTCTGGGCCCCTGAGAATGCCCACTAGCAGCTGGTCCTGGGACTCTGGGCCCCTGAGCATGCCCACTAGCAGCTGGTCCTGGGACTCTGGGCCTCTGAGCATGCCCACTAGCAGCTGGTCCTTGGGCTCTGCCCCTGAGAAAGCCCACTAGCAGCTGGTCCTGGGACTCTGCCCCTGAGCATGCCCACTAGCAGCTGGTCCTGGGACTCTGCCCCTGAGCATGCCCACTAGCAGCTGGTCCTGGGACTCTGCCCCTGAGCATGCCCACTAGCAGCTGGTCCTGGGACTCTGCCCCTGAGCATGCCCACTAGCAGCTGGTCCTGGGACTCTGCCCCTGAGCATGCCCACTAGCAGCTGGTCCTGGGACTCTGCCCCTGAGCATGCCCACTAGCAGCTGGTCCTGGGACTCCCCTGGCTCTGAGCGTGCCCACTAGCAGCTGGTCCTGGGACTCCGCTGCCCCTGAGCATGCCCACTAGCAGTTGGTCCTGGGACTCCGCTGCCCCTGAGCATGCGCACTCGCAGCTGGTCCTGGGACACTGCACCTGAGCATGCCCACAAGCAGCTGGTCCTGGGAATCTGCCCCTGAGCATGCGCACTAGCAGCTGGTCCTGGGACTCTGGGCCCCTGAGCATGCCCACTCGCGGCTGGTCCTGGGACTCTGCCCCTGAGCATGCCCACTAGCAGCTGGTCCTGGGACTCTGGGCCCCTGAGAATGCGCACGAGCAGCTGGTGCTGGGACTCTGCCCCTGAGCATGCGCACTAGCAGCTGGTCCTGGGACTCTGCCCCTGAGCATGCCCACTAGCAGCTGGTCCTGGGACTCTGCCCCTGAGCATGCCCACTAGCAGCTGGTCGTGGGACTCCGATGCCGCTGAGCATGCCCACTAGCAGCTAGTCCTGGGATTCTGCCCCTGAGCATGCCCACTAGCAGCTGGTCCTGGGACTCCGCTGCCCCTGAGCATGCGCACTAGCAGCTGGTCCTGGGACTCCGCTGCCCCTGAGCATGCCCACTAGCAGCTGGTCCTGGGACTCCGCTGCCCCTGAGGATGTGCACTTGCAGCTGGTCCTGGGACTCTGCTGCCCCTGAGCATGCGCACTAGCAGCTGGTCCTGGGACTCCGATGCCCCTGAGCATGCCCACTAGCAGCTGGTCCTGGGATTCTGGGCCCCTGAGCATGCCCACTAGCAGCTGGTCCTGAGTCTCCGCTGCCCCTGAGCATGCCCACTAGCAGCTGGTCCTGGGACTCCGCCCCTCAGCATGCGCACTAGCAGCTGGTCCTGGGACACTGCCCCTGAGCATGCCCAGTAGCAGCTGGTCCTGGGACTTTGCCCCTGAGCATGCCCACTAGCAGCTTGTCCTGGGACTCTGCCCCTGAGCATGCCCACTATAAGCTGGTCCTGGGACTCTGTCCCTGAGCATGCCCACTAGCAGCTGGTCCTGGGACTCTGGGCCCCTAAGCATGCCCACTAGCAGTTGGTCCTGGGATTCTGCCCGAGCATGCCCACTAGCAGCTGGTCCTGGGACACTGCCCCCTGAGCATGCCCACTAGCAGCTGGTCCTGGGACTCCGCTGCCCCTGATCATGCCCACTAGCAGCTGGTCCTGGGACTCTGCCCCTGAGCATGCCCACTAGCAGCTGGTCCTGGGACTCCGCTGCCCCTGAGCATGCCCACTAGCAGCTGGTCCTGGGACTCTGGGCCCCTGACCATGCCCACTAGCAGCTGGTCCTGGGACTCCGCTGCCCCTGAGCATGCGCACTAGCAGCTGGTCCTGGGACTCCGCTGCCCCTGAGCATGCGCACTAGCAGCTTGTCCTGGGACTCTGCTGCCCCTGAGCATGCGCACCAGTAGCTGGTCCTGGGACTCTGCGCCTGAGCAGGCCCACTCGCAGCTGGTCCTGGGACTCCGCTGCCCCTGAGCATGCACACTAGCAGCTGATCCTGGGCCTCTGCCCCTGAGCATGCCCACTAGCAGCTGGTCCTGGGACTCTCCCCCTGAGCATGTGCACTAGCAGCTGGTCCTGGGAATCTGCTGCCCCTGAGCATGCCCACTAGCAGCTGGTCCTGGGAATCTGCCCCTGAGCATGCGCACTAGCAGCTGGTCCTGGGACTCTGGGCCCCTGAGCATGCCCACTCGCAGCTGGTCCTGGGACTCTGCTGCCCCTGAGCATGCCCACTAGCAGCTGGTCCTGAGACACTCCTGCCCCTGAGCATGCCCACTAGCAGCTGGTCCTGGGACTCTGCCCCTGAGCATGTGCACTAGCAGCTGGTCCTGGGAATATGCTGCCCCTGAGCATGCCCACTAGCAGCTGGTCCTGGGAATCTGCCCCTGAGCATGCGCACTAGCAGCTGGTCCTAGGACTCTGGGCCCCTGAGCATGCCCACGAGCAGCTGGTCCTAGGACTCTGGGCCCCTGAGAATGCGCACGAGCAGCTGGTGCTGGGACTCTGGCCCCCTGAGCATGCACACTTGCAGCTGGTCCTGGGACTCTGATGCCCCTGAGCATGCGCACTAGCAGCTGGTCCTGGGACTCTGCCCCTGAGCATGCCCGCTAGCAGCTGGTCCTGGGACTCCGATGCCCCTGAGCATGCCCACTAGCAGCTGGTCCTGGGATTCTGCCCCTGAGCATGCCCACTAGCAGCTGGTCCTGGGACTCCGCTGCCCCTGAGCATGCGCACTAGCAGCTGGTCCTGGGACTCTGCCCCTGAGCATGCCCACTAGCAGCTGGTCCTGGGACTCCGCTGCCCCTAAGCATGCGCACTAGCTGCTGGTCCTGGGACTCTGCCCCTGAGCATGCCCACTAGCAGCTGGTCCTGGGACTCCGATGCCCCTGAGCATGCCCATTAGCAGCTGGTCCTGGCATTCTGGGCCCCTGAGCATGCCCACTCGCAGCTCGTCCTGGGACTCTGCCCCTGAGCATGCCCACTAGCAGCCTGTCCTGGGACTCTGCCCCTGAGCATGCCCACTAGCAGCTGGTCCTGGGACTCTGGGCCCCTGAGAATGCACACTAGCAGCTGGTCCTGGGACTCTGCTGCCCCTGAGCATGCGCACTAGCAGCTGGTCCTGGGACTCTGCCCCTGAGCATGCCCACTTGCAGTTGGTCCTGGGACTCCGATGCCCCTGAGCATGCCCACTAGCAGCTGGTCCTGGGACTCTGCTGCCCCTGAGCATGCGCACTAGCAGCTGGTCCTGGGACTCCGCTGCCCCTGAGCATGCGCACTAGCAGCTTGTCCTGGGACTCTGCTGCCCCTGAGCATGCGCACTAGTAGCTGGTCCTGGGCCTCTGCCCCTGAGCATGCCCACTAGCAGCTGGTCCTGGGACTCTCCCCCTGAGCATGTGCACTAGCAGCTGGTCCTGGGAATCTGCTGCCCCTGAGCATGCCCACTAGCAGCTGGTCCTGGGAATCTGCCCCTGAGCATGCCCACTCGCAGCTGGTCCTGGGACTCTGCTGCCCTTGAGCATGCCCACTAGCAGCTGCTCCTGGGACTCTGGGCCCCTGAGCATGCCCCCTCGCAGCTGGTCCTGGGACTCTGCCCCTGAGCATGCCCACTAGCAGCCTGTCCTGGGACTCTGCCCCTGAGCATGCCCACTAGCAGCTGGTCCTGGGACTCTGGGCCCCTGAGAATGCACACTAGCAGCTGGTCCTGGGACTCTGTGCCCGTGAGCATGCCCACTAGCAGCTGGTCCTGGGACTCCGCTGCCCCTGAGCCTGCGCACTAGCAGCTGGTCGTGGGACTCTGATGCCCCTGAGCATGCGCACTAGCAGCTGGTCCTGGGACTCTGCCCCTGAGCATGCCCACTAGCAGCTGGTCCTGGGACTCCGATGCCCCTGAGCATGCCCACTAGCAGCTGGTCCTGGGATTCTGCCCCTGAGCATGCCCACTAGCAGCTGGTCCTGGGACTCCGCTGCCCCTGAGCATGCGCACTAGCAGCTGGTCCTGGGACTCTGGGCCCCTGAGCATGCCCACTAGCAGCTGGTCCTGGGACTCTGCCCCTGAGCATGCCCACTAGCAGCTGGTCCTGGGACTCTGTGCCCCTGAGCATGCGCACTAGCAGCTGGTCCTGGGACTCTGGGCCCCTGAGCATGCGCACGAGCAGCTGGTCCTGGGACTGTGCCCCTTAGCATGCCCACTAGCAGCTGGTCCTGGGACTCTGCTGCCTCTTAGCATGCCCACTAGCAGCTGGTCCTGGGACTCCGCTGCCCCTGAGCATGCGCACTAGCAGCTGGTCCTGGGACTCCGCTGCCCCTGAGCATGCACACTAGCAGCTGGTCCTGGGACACTGCCCCTGAGCATGCCCACAAGCAGCTGGTCCTGGGACTCTGCCCCTGAGCATGCCCACTAGCAGCCTGTCTTGGGACTCTGCCCCTGAGCATGCCCACTAGCAGCTGGTCCTGGGACTCTGGGCCCCTGAGAATGCGCACGAGCAGCTGGTGCTGGGACTCTGCTGCCCCTGAGCCTGCGCACAAGCAGCTGGTCCTGGGACTCTGCCCCTGAGCATGCCCATTTGCAGTTGGTCCTGGGACTCCGATGCCCCTGAGCATGCCCATTAGCAGCTGGTCCTGGCATTCTGGGCCCCTGAGCATGCCCACTAGCAGCTGCTCCTGTGACTCTGCCCCCTGAGCATGCCCACTAGCAGCTGGTCCTGGGACTCCGCTGCCCCTGAGCATGCCCACTAGCAGCTGGTCCTGGGACTCTGCCCCTGAGCATGCCCACTAGCAGCTGGTCCTGGGACACTGCCCCTGAGCATGCCCACTAGCAGCTGGTCCTGGGACTCTGGGCCCCTGACCATGCCCACTAGCAGCTGGTCCTGGGACTCTGCCCCTGAGCATGCCCACTAGCAGCTGGTCCTGGGACTCTGGGCCCCTGAGCATGCGCACTAGCAGCTGTTCCTGGGACTCTGCCCCTGAGCATGCGCATTAGCAGCTGGTCCTGGGACTCTGCCCCTGAGCATGCGCACTAGCAGCTGGTCCTGGGACTCTGCCACTGAGCATGCGCATTAGCAGCTGGTCCTGGGACTCTGCCCCTGAGCATGCCCACTAGAAGCTGGTCCTGGGACTCTGCCTCTGAGCATGCCCACTAGCAGCTGGTCCTGGGACTCTGCTGCCCCTGAGCATGCCCACTAGCAGCTGGTCCTGGGACTCTGCCCCTGATCATGCACACTAGCAGCTGGTCCTGGGACTCTGCCCCTGAGAATGCCCACGAGCAGCTGGTCCTGGGACTCTGCCCCTGAGCATGCCCACTAGCAGCTGGTCCTGGGACTCTGCCCCTGAGCATGCGCACTAGCAGCTGGTCCTGGGACTCTGCCCCTGAGCATGCGCACTAGCAGCTGGTCCTGGGACTTAGCTGCCCCTGATCATGTGCAATAGCAGCTGGTCCTGGGACTCTGCCCCTGAGCATGCGCACTAGCAGCTGGTCCTGGGACTCTGCCCCTGAGCATGCGCACAAGCAGCTGGTCCTGGGACTCTGGGCCCATGAGCATGCCCACTAGCAGTTGGTCCTGGGACTCTGCCCCTGAGCATGCGCACAAGCAGCTGGTCCTGGGACTCTGGGCCCATGAGCATGCCCTCTAGCAGCTGGTCCTGGGACTCTGCCCCTGAGCATGCGCACTAGCAGCTGGTCCTGGGACTCTGTGCCCCTGAGCATGCCCACTAGCAGCTGGTCCTGGGACTCTGCCCCTGAGCATGCGCACTAGAAGCTGGTCCTGGGACTCTGCCCCTGAGCATGCGCACTAGCAACTGGTCCTGGGACTCTGCCCCCTGATCATGCCCACTAGCAGCTGGTGCTGGGACTCTGCCGCTGAGCATGCCCAGTAGCAGCTGGTCCTGGGACTCTGCCCCTGAGCAGACGCACGAGCAGCTGGTCCAGGGACTCTGCCCCTGAGCATGCGCACAAGCAGCTGGTCCTGGGACTCTGGGCCCATGAGCATGCCCACTAGCAGTTGGTCCTGGGGCTCTGCCCCTAAGCATGCCCTCTAGCAGCTGGTCCTGGGACTCTGCCCCCTGAGCATGCGCACTAGCAGCTGGTCCTGGGACTCTGCCCCTGAGCATGCGCACTAGCAGCTGGTCCTGGGACTCTGTGCCCCTGAGCATGCGCACTAGCAGCTGGTCCTGGGACTCTGCCCCTGAGCATGCGCACTAGAAGCTGGTCCTGGGACTCTGCCCCTGAGCATGCGCACTAGCAACTGGTCCTGGGACTCTGCCCCCTGATCATGCCCACTAGCAGCTGGTGCTGGGACTCTGCCGCTGAGCATGCCCAGTAGCAGCTGGTCCTGGGACTCTGCCCCTGAGCAGACGCACCAGCAGCTGGTCCTGGGACTCTGCTGCCCCTGAGCATGCGCATTAGCAGCTGGTCCTGGGACTTAGCTGCCCCTGATCATGTGCAATAGCAGCTGGTCCTGGGACTCTGCCCCTTGAGCATGCCCACTAGCAGCAGGTTCTGGGACTCTGCCCCCTGAGCATGTGCACTAGCAGCTGGTCCTGGGACTCTGCCCCTGAGCATGCGCACTAGCAGCTGGTCCTGGGACTCTGGGCCCCTGAGCATGCCCACTAGCAGCTGGTCCTGGGACTCTGCCCCTGAGCATGCCCACTAGCAGCTGGTCCTGGGACTCTGCCCCTGAGCATGCCCACTAGCAGCTGGTCCTGGGACCCTGCCCCTGAGCATGCGCACTAGCAGCTGGTCCTGGGACTCTGGGACCCTGAGCATGCGCATTAGCAGCTGGTTCTGGGACTCTGCCCCTGAGCATGCCCACTAGCAGCTTGTCCTGGGACTCTGCCCCACTGAGCATGCGCACAAGCAGCTGGTCCTGGGACTCTGCAGCCCTGAGCATGCCCACTCGTAGCTGGTCCTGGGACTCTGCTGCCCCTGAGCATGCGCACTAGCAGCTGGTCCTGGGACTCTGCCCCTGATCATGCCCACTAGCAGCTGGTCCTGGGACTCTGCAGCTGAGCATGCCCAGTAGCAGCTGGTCCTGGGACTCTGCCCCTGAGCATGCCCACTAGCAGCTGGTCCTGGGACTCTGCCCCTGAGCATGCCCACTAGCAGCTGGTCCTGGGACTCTGCCCCTGAGCATGCCCACGAGCAGCTGGTCATGGGACTCTGCCCCTGAGCATGCCCACTAGCAGCTGGTCCTGGGATTCTGCCTCTGAGCATGCGCACTAGCAGCTGGTCCTGCGACTCTGCCCCTGAGCATGCCCACTAGCAGCTGGTCCTGGGACTCTGCCCCTGTGCATGCGCACTAGCAGCTGGTCCTGGGACTCTGCCCCTGAGCATGCGCACTAGCAGCTGGTCCTGGGACTCTGCCCCTGAGCATGCGCACTAGCAGCTGGTCCTGGGACTCTGCCCCTGAGCATGCGCACTAGCAGCTGGTCCTGGGACTCTGCCCCCCTGAGCATGCGCACAAGCAGCTGGTCCTGGGACTCTGGGCCCATGAGCATGCCCACTAGCAGTTGGTCCTGGGGCTCTGCCCCTAAGCATGCCCACTAGCAGCTGGTCCTGGGACTCTGCCCCTGAGCATGCGCACTAGCAGCTGGTCCTGGGACTCTGCCCCTGAGCATGCGCACTAGCAACTGGTCCTGGGACTCTGCCCCTGAGCATGTGCACTAGCAGCTGGTCCTGGGACTCTGCCCCTGAGCATGCCCACTAGCAGCTGGGTCTGGGACTCTGCCCCTGAGCATGCGCACTAGCAGCTGGTCCTGGGACTCTGCCCCTGAGCATGCCCACTAGCAGCTGGTCCTGGGACTCTGCCCCTGAGCATGCCCACTAACAGTTGGTCCTGGGATTCTGCCCCTGAGCATGCCCACTAGCAGCTGGACCTGGGACTCTGCTGCCCCTGAGCATGCGCACTAGCAGCTGGTCCTGGGACTTAGCTGCCCCTGAGCATGCCCACTAGCAGCTGGTCCTGGGACTCTGCCCCTGAGCATGCCCACTAGCAGCTGGTCCTGGGACTCTGCCCCTGAGCATGCCCACTCGCAGCTGGACCTGGGACTCTGGGCCCCTGAGCATGCCCACTAGCAGTTGGTCCTGGGACTCTGCCCCTGAGCATGCCCACTAGCAGCTGGTCCTGGGACTCTCCCCTGAGCATGCCCACTAGCAGCTGGTCCTGGGACTCTGCCCCTGAGCATGCCCACTAGCAGCTGGTCCTGGGACCCTGCCCCTGAGCATGCGCACTAGCAGCTGGTCCTGGGACTCTGGGACCCTGAGCATGCCCACTAGCAGCTGGTCCTGGGACTCTGCCCCTGAGCATGTGCACTAGCAGCTGGTCCTGGGACTCTGCCCCTTGAGCATGCGCACTAGCAGCTGGTTCTGGGACTCTGCCCCTGAGCATGCCCACTAGCAGCTTGTCCTGGGACTCTGCAGCCCTGAGCATGCCCACTAGCAGCTGGTCCTGGGACTCTGCCCTTGAGCATGCCCACTAGCAGCTGGTCCTGGGACTCTGTCCCCTGAGCATGCCCACTAGCAGCTGGTCCTGGGACTCTGCCCCTGAGCATGCCCACTAGCAGCTGGTCCTGGGACTCTGCCCCTGAGCATGCCCACCAGCAGCTGGTCCTGGGACTCTGGGCCCCTGAGCATGCCCACTAGCGGCTGGTCGTGGGACTCTGCCCCTGAGCATGCCCACTAGCGGCTGGTCCTGGGACTCTGGGCACCTGAGCATGCGCACTAGCAGCTGGTCCTGGGAGTCTGCCCCTGAGCATGCGCACTTGCAGCTGGTCCTGGGACTCTGCCCCTGAGCATGCGCACTAGCAGCTGGTCCTGGGACTCTGCTGCCCCTGAGCATGCCCACTAGCAGCTGGTCCTGGGACTCCGCCCCTGAGCATGCGCACTAGCAGCTGGTCCTGGGACTCTGCCCCTGAGCATGCCCACTAGCAGCTGGTCCTGGGACTCTGGGCCCCTGAGCATGCGCACTAGCAGCTGGTCCTGGGACTCTGCCCCTGAGCATGCCCACTAGCAGCTGGTCCTGGGACTCTGCCCCTGAGCATGCCCACTAGCAGCTGGTCCTGGGACTCTCGGCCCCTGAGCATGCGCACTAGCAGCTGGTCCTGGGACTCTGCCCCTGAGCATGCCCACTAGCAGCTGGTCCTGGGACTCTGCTGCCCCTGAGCATGCCCACTAGCAGCTGGTCCTGGGACTCTTCTGCCCCTGAGCATGCCCACTAGCAGCTGGTCCTGGGACTCTGCTGCCCCTGAGCATGCCCACTAGCAGCTGGTCCTGGGACTCTGCCCCTGAGCATGCCCACTAACAGCTGGTCCTGGGACTCTGCCCCTGAGCATGCGCACTAGCAGCTGGTCCTGGGACTTCGCTGCCCCTGAGCATGCGCACTATCAGCTGGTACTGGGACTCTGCCCCTGAGCATGCGCACTAGCAGTTGGTCCTGGGACTCTGCCCCTGAGCATGCCCACTATCAGCTGGTCCTGGGACTCTGCCCCTGAGCATGCGCACTAGCAGCTGGTCCTGGGACTCTGCCCCTGAGCATGCCCACTCGCAGCTGGTCCTGGGACTCTGGGCCCCTGAGCTTGCGCACTAGCACCTGGTCCTGGGACTCTGCCCCTGAGCATGCCCACTAGCAGCTTGTCCTGGGACTCTGGGACTCTGGGCCCCTGAGCATGCCCACTAGCAGCTGGTCCTGGGACTCCACTGCCCCTGAGCATGCGCACTAGCAGCTGGTCCTGGGACTCTGCCCCTGAGCAGGCCCACTAGCAGCTGGCCCTGGGACTCTGCTGCCGCTGAGCAATATATATCAATGATTTGGATGAGAGAACCAAATGTAATATTTCCAAGTTTGCTGACGACACGAAACTAGGTGGGATTGTGAGTTGTGAGGAGGATGCAAAGAGGCTTCAAGGCGATTTAGACAAGTTGAGTGAGCGGGCAAATACATGGCAGATGCAGTATAACGTGGATAATTGTGAAGTTATCCACCGGTAGAAAAATCAGAAAGGCAGAGTATTATTTAAATGGTGATAGATTGGGAAATGTTGATGTACAATGGGACCTGGGTGTCCTTGTGCACCAGTCACTGAAAGCACACATGCAGGTGCAGCAAGCAGTTAGGAAGGCAAATGGTATGCTGGCCTTCATTGCAAGAGGATTTGAGTACAGGAGCAAGGATGTCTTACTGCAGTTATACAGGGCCTTGGTGAGACCACACCTGGAGTACTGTGTGCAGTTTTGGTCTCCTTACCTAAGAAAGGATATGCTTGCCATAGAGGGAGTGCAGCGAAGGTTCACCAGACTGATTCCTGGGTTGGCAGGACTGTCGTATGAGGAGAGATTGGGTCGACTAGGCCTGTATTCAATAGAGTTTAGAAGAATGAGAGGGGATCTCATTGAAACGTATAAAATTCTGACAGGGCTAGTCTGGGTGCAGGGAGGATGTTTTCCCTGGCTGGGGGTTTAGAGCGAGGGGTCACAGTCTCAGGATATGGGGTCGGCTATTTAGGACTGAGATGAGGAGAAATTTCTTCACTCAGAGGGTGGTGAACCTGTGGAATTCTCTACCACAGCAGGCTGTGGAGGCCAAGTCACTGAATATATTTAAGAAGGTAGATAGATAGATTTCTAGACACAAAAGGCATCAAGGGGTATGGGGAGAGAGCGGGAATATGGTATTGAGATAGAGGATCAGCCACGATCATATTGACTGGTGGAGCAGGCTCGAAGGGCCGAATGGCCTCCTCCTGCTCCTATTATTCTATGTTTCTATGCAATGTAATAATGACTAGATAATCTGTTTTCTTTTCGTGATGTTGATATTGGCCAGGACACCGGGGATAATTCCCCTAATCTTCTTCGAAATAGTGCCCTGGGATCATTTACGTCCACCCGCGAGAGCAGACGAGGCCTCGGTTTAACGTCTGAACTGAAAGACGGCACCTCCGACAGTGCCGCACTCCCTCAGCACTGCAGTGGAGTGTCAGCCTGGATTTTTGGGCTCAAGTCTCTGGAGTGGGACTTGAACCCACAACCTCTGACTCAGAGGCGAGGGTGCATTTACTCGCCGCCCTTCACGACCCCAGGATGCCCATAACACTTCAGGGCTGTGGTAAACCACGGTTATCGTTCACAACCGTTCACTATTGTTATACTGTTGTTATCAATGTTTACACTGTTGTTATCACTACACAAGGTTACCTCTTGCCACGCACGCTGTTATACCTAGGCATACCTCAGCTGACTCCGCCCATGGCTCCGCCTGCTTGCCCAGGTATAAAGGTGACCGCTTGGCTAGTATTCTTCCTTGTTGGAACCGATCACCCACGAGGGTGGGCTCTGTTATTTAGCCAATAAAAACCTATAGTTACTATCTTAACTCGTCGCTTTTCATGGAATGAATTGATAGGTATATCAATTTTATTGGCTAAATTTTGAAATGAGTGGATCGGAGCAGCTAAACGACCAGCCAGACGGCCAGCTACAACAGCCCCAGCAGCCGACCTGGCTGCGAGCACTCCGACCGCCATACCTGGATCTAAATCCACAGGCAGCGAATTCAGCCCTCGACTTCGACCACTGGCTGAGCTGCTTTGAATCCTACCTGGTAGCCTCTGGCGTGCCATCGGAAGCCGACAAACTAAGAGTTCTGACTGCCCAGGTGAGCCCTAATGTATTTGCACTCATCCGGGACCTTACTACACATGAGGAGGCCCTCAACCTGCTAAAAGAACAGTACCGGAGCCCAGTAATTCAATGTATGCCAGACATCTCCTAAGATCCCGCTCGCAACAGCCAGGAGAGTCTGTAGATGAATTTTTACGGGCGCTACAAACACTCGGCAGGGACTGTGACTTTAAAGCTGTATCGGCTGCACAACATGCTGAAGGAAATATCCGCGATGCCTTCGTGAAAGGCCTTCGGTCCGACTACTCACGGCAAAGGCTGCTCGAATCAAAGGACCTCGGCTTGAAAGCAACTGCAGCCATTGCTCGCTCCCTGGAAGTGGCCCATCGGGACCTCGAGGCATACTCCGGGTAGAGTGCTGCGCGACCCTGGGACTCGGGCCCGACCCCAGCCGCAATACCCCTCGCACCGTCGCCCCTGGGACCTACTACGGTGTCGGTGTCCCGGAATCGATCGGGACCGCCACACTCGGGACCTGCTGCGGCAGCGGAGCCCTGAGATCGGGCCGCCAGCTGCTACTTCTGTGGCCAGGCGAGACATCAAAGGACGCGCTGCCCTGCAAGGAACGCGACCTGCTCCGGACGCAAAAAAAAAGGCCACTTCGCAAACACCTGCAGGGGGAAAGCCACAGATGCCAGCAGTGCCTCATGTGAGTTGTGGGGGCGGCCATCTTTGATAAAGGCCACAGACGCCAGCAGTGCCTCATGTGAGTCGTGGGGGCTGCCATCTTTGATCAAGGCCACAGACGCCAACAGTGCCTCATGTGAGGCGTGGGGGCGGCCATCTTCTCCGCCATTTTGTTCAACGCCGACCTCGTGGGGATCCGCGTCATGGGCGCCGCCATTTTGCTCGCCGCACCCGGCCGCCACTTTGTCTCCAGACCCGACCACCGCCTCACCTGCCGACTACAGCAGTTCACTCGGCCATACACTGGCCTCCGTCACGCTTGACCAAGCTCTCCCGCATCAGCTGTCCAGGTCCATGATGGACATCGAAGTAAACGGCCACGCCACGACCAGCCTGTTCGACAGCGGGGGCACGGAGAGTTTTATTCGCCTAGACACGGTGCGCTACTACTCTCTTACTGTCCGGCCAACGCGCCATCGGATCTTGATGGCGTCGAAGTCCCATTCAACAGACATCAGTGGCTACTGTGTGGTGACCCTGTCGGTTAGGGGCACGGAATATAAAAACTTTAAACTTCTCGTTCTCCCCCAGCTCTGCGCTGCCGTCCTGCTAGAGCTGAATTTCCAATGCCACCTTCAAAGCGTCACCTTGGCATACGGTGGACCCCTCCCCCCACTCACAGTCTACAACCAGCAGCTTTTAAACCACCCGCCGTGTACCACCTGCGGCCTCTCCACTCTCAAAGTCCCGCCCCCCTCCTTGTTCGCTAACCTCACCCGCGACTGTAAACCCGTCGCTACCAAGAGCAGGTGGTACAGGGCCGGGGACAGAGCGTTTATTAGCTCTGAGGTGCAGCGACTCCTGAAAGAGGGCATCATCGAGGGGAGCACCAGCCCCTGGCGTGCCCAGGTCGTAGTCGTTAAGACCGGCAATAAACACCGCCTGGTCATCGACTACAGCCAAACCATAAACCGGTACACCCAGCTGGATGCATACCCCCTTCTCCGCATATCTGATATGGTAAACCAGATTGCACATTACCGGGTATTCTCCACCATCGACCTTAAGTCGGCCTATCACCAACTCCCTATCCGCCCTGAGGACCACCAGTATACCGCCTTCAAGGCGAATGGCCGCCTCTACCACTTCCTTAGGGTTCCCTTCGGCGTCACCAACGGGGTTTCGGTCTTCCAAAGGGAGATGGACCGGATGGTTGACCAGAACGCACTGCAGGCCACGTTTCCTTATCTAGATAACGTCACCATCTGCGACCATGACCAGCAGGACCATGATGTTAATCTGGAGAAATTCCTCTGTACGGCCCAACGGCTGAATCTCACTTACAACAAGGAGAAATGTATATTTAACACCTCACGCCTTGCCATCCTCGGCTGCGTAGTAGAGAACGGAGTCATCGGCCCCAACCCCGAAAAAATGCGCCCCCTCATGGAGCTTCCCCTTCCCTACTTTCAAAAGGCACTGAAGAGAACCCTGGGGCTCTTCACTTACTATGCCCAATGGGTGCCCAATTATGCGGACAAAGCCAGACCCCTCATGAAGTCCGCCTCCTTCCCCCTGACAGCAGAAGCATGCGCAGCCTTCTCCCTCATAAAAGGAGACATTGCGAAGGCTACAATGCACGCAGTGGATGAGTCCATCCCTTTCCAAGTGGAGAGCGATGCATCCGACTTCACCCTAGCTGCAACCCTTAACCAGGCGGGGAGGCCTGTGGCCTTCTTCTCAAGGACCCTCCAGGGCCCTGAGATCCGACACTCTTCTGTCGAGAAGGAGGCCCAGGCGATTGTGGAAGCGGTACGACGCTGGAGGCATTACCTGGCAGGCAAACGATTTACCCTCCTCACCGACCAGCGTTCGGTTGCTTTTATGTTTAATAACAAGCTGAGGGGCAAAATCAAGAACGACAAGATCTTGAGGTGGAGAATTGAGCTCTCCACCTATGATTACGATATCTTGTACCGGCCTGGTAAACTCAACGAGCCCCCAGATGCTCTATCACGAGGTACATGCGCCAACGCGCAAGTTGATAGACTGCGGACCCTCCACAACGACCTCTGCCACCCCGGGGTCACTAGACTTCACCACTTCATTAAGGCCCGCAACCTGCCCTACTCCATCGAGGAGGTCAGGACCATGACCAGGAACTGCCGAACCTGTGCCGAATGCAAACCGCATTTCTATAGGCCGGACAGAGCAAGCCTGATCAAGGCCACCCGCCCCTTCGAGCGCTTGAGCTTCGATTTTAAGGGGCCCCTCCCGTCCTCTGACCGTAATGTGTACTTCCTCAACATTATTGATGAGTACTCCCGTTTCCCCTTTGCCATCCCCTGCCCAGACATGACCAGTACCACGGTCATCAAATGCTTGAACGACCTCTTCGCCTTGTTCGGGTTCCCGAACTATATACATAGCGACCGGGGCTCATCTTTCATGAGCGAGGAACTTCACCAGTTCCTGCTCGCGAGAGGTATTGTTGCAAGCAGGACCACCAGCTACAACCCCCGGGGGAACGGCCAGGTGGAAAGAGAGAACGCGACAGTTTGGAAGGCCGTCCTCTTAGCCCTAAAGTCTAAGGGCCTCCCAACCTCTCGCTGGCAGGAAGTCCTCCCGGCAGCGCTCCATTCCATCCGGTCACTGCTTTGTACTGCCATTAACATAGAAACATAGAAACATAGAGATAGGAACAGGAGTAGGCCATTCGGCCCTTCGAGCCTGCTCCGCCATTCAATGAGATCATGGCTGATCTTCGTCTGATATCATAGCTGATCTTACCAGTTCAGTACCCCGTCCCCGCCTTTTCTCCGTAACCCTTAATCCCCTTAGCCTTCAGAAATATATCCAATTCTCTCTTGAAAATATTTATTGAATTAGCCTTCACAGCCCTCTGTGGCAGGGAATTCCACAGGCTCACCACTCTTTGAGTGAAGAAATTCTTCCTCATCTCTGTTTTAAATGATTTGCCCGCTATTTTTAGACTGTGGCCCCTGGTTCTGTGCTCCCCTGCCATTGGAAACATTCTCTCTGAATTCAGCCTGTCCAGGCCTGCCATAATTTTATATGTTTCGATGAGATCCCCTCTCAATCTTCTAAACTCCAGTGAGTACAAGCCCAAACTATTCAATCTCTCCTCGTAGGTCATTCCCGCCATTCCAGGTATCAGCCTGGTGAATCGCCGCTGCACTCTTTCCATGGCAAGAACATCCTTCCGCAGATGGGGCGACCAAAACTGTACACAATACTCCAGATGCGGTCTCACCAGCACCTTGTACAGCTGTAGTAAGGTATCCCTATTCCTATACTCGAACCCCCTTGATATGAAGGCCAACATACCATTTGCCTTCTTAATCGCCTGTTGCACCTGCATGCTCTCCTTCAGTGACTGGTGCACAAGAACACCCAGGTCCCTCTGCACTTCCCCATCTCCCAATCTATTGCCATTTAGATAATAATCCACCCTCCTGTTTTTACCCCCAAAGTGGATAACCTCGCATTTATCCACATTATAGTGCATCTGCCACGTATCCGCCCATTCCCTCATGAGCGAATGTTTGTTTTCCCCAGGAAGTCGACTACGGGAACCTCGCTACCAACATGGCTGACGTATCCGGGGCCCGTCCTGCTGCGGAAGCACGTAAGGACCCATAAAACGGACCCCCTGGTCGAGAGGGTGGACCTCCTGCATGCCAACCCCCAGTATGCCTATGTGGCATACCCAGACGGGTGAGAGGACACAGTCTCCTTGCGAGACCTCGCACCCTCGGGCACCCATGAGATACCACCGTTATCCCCCACCACTCCCCCAAATCCAGCTCCTGTAGGCGGCATGCTGGAACCCCAGGAGCCTTCGTCGACCACACAGGCACCAGCATTAACATCGGATACTGCACCACCGCCGCCACGCCGATCAGAAAGGCTTACACGGCCTCCTGATAGACTGACATACACGAACCAGTAGTACACTTCACCCCGCCGGACTCAATTTTAAACAAGGGGTGAATGTGGTAAACCACTGTTATCGTTCACAACCGTTCACTATTGTTATACTGTTGTTATCACTGTTTACACTGTTGTTATCACTACACAAGGTTACCTCTTGCCACACACGCTGTTATACCTAGGCATACCTCAGCTGGCTCCGCCTGCTTGCCCAGGTATAAAGGTGACCGCTTGGCTAGTATTCTTCCTTTATGGAACCGATCACCCACGAGGGTGGGCTCTGTTATTTAGCCAATAAAAACCTATAGTTACTATCTTAACTCGTCGCTTTTCATGGAATGAATTGATAGGTATATCAAGGGCCAATTCATTGATTTTGAATTGCTGTCGCTGTTGTAATGTAGGGAAAGGTGCCAGCCAATTTATACTCGGGGACCCTCCGTTATTCCTTCCCCTGG
Source organism: Somniosus microcephalus (assembly GCF_052327205.1). Classification (NCBI taxonomy): domain Eukaryota; kingdom Metazoa; phylum Chordata; class Chondrichthyes; order Squaliformes; family Somniosidae; genus Somniosus; species Somniosus microcephalus. The sequence goes on along the minus strand of NW_028225182.1, from coordinate 27,008,001 downwards.
CTTCCCTCAGAATCCTCAGATAGAAACCATCATGTCCCTGGGATTTGTCCCCCCTCCGTTTGAGGAACGTCTTCAGTCCCGTATCTTGTAGCTTTTAAAAGCTCTTTAGAATAATTTGTCCGTGACTACACTGTTGTGGAGTATTTTAAACCAACACTCGACACAAGGTTTTAGATCGATAGTCAAGTTGTCTTTATTGCAATGGTGGGGAAACAGTCTGCTCTGTCTTAGCCAGACCTTTCCAAATTGGTACAGCAAACACTACATTTTTATACATTACAATACACATGTCAAAATTCATTCCTGCCACCCGATTGGACCTTGGCCCGCATGCACCTTCACTGATTGGTTGCCTATGCTGCGTTACATTAAAGCACCACCTTTATCATCGGCCGTTATCCCACAAGCTGTTGTTGCACCCATGACCTTTGTTTATGCCAGATGGGTCTCATCAACATTGTACTTCTGACTCATTGTCCTCCTTTCCTGCCTCTCTCGGCCTCTTTCATTGTTTTACTTCCCTGTCAGAACAGAACTTACATCCTCTTAGGTCTCTTATGGTTTCCACATCCGACTATGTTATCAACTTAGAAAAAGCTTACTACTGCAAAAGGCCCATTAGATTATTGTCTTTATTACACCATTCAGTGAAACTGCCAGCGATGTCAGTTTAACTCTTTCCCCACTGCAAGCCCCCCTTTTGGTACTTGGCCCTTGCCCAAGTTAAACCACATGTAGAAGCATCGCTGTGCCTCTTGCCCCATGCGGTGATCAGGCGCTGGTTCGGGAGGCCCTGCATACCCATCGTGTTTAGAGCAATCTTGTGTTTTCCGACTCGCTTTAGCTCTTTGTTTGGTCCGTTTCTTTTTACAAGCGGTGCATGCTGCTATTCCCCATCCTATAGCCATGACTAACTGTACTATCACTAATATATGAGAAATGACGCAGATCCATGGGTGTATGTTGACATTCACTCCCCAATCCCACAGCTTCTCATACCACGGGACGTCCTGTAGCTCTACCTCAATGTCCCTTTTGTCGAAATCTCGACTCTCAGTGGGACTCTGAAACGATCAGCTCTGGTAGATGTTCTTTTTTAATAAATTTTTACTTGTCGCAAGGAGAGCGTCCCGCTCAGTCAAAGGCTAGCAGAGACTCTCCAGAATTACAGATTAACAACATATTTATACAGTCAAGTCAACAGGTTATGGTTTCTTCATGTGTCTTTCAAGTCAGACAAAGGGACAAAGAGTTCTTCAATCCTTAACTAAGTTTCTACATATTTCTAAAGTCTGGCGTAGCGAAAGACTATTGATAATACAATGGGTAGTTATTTATTCTAGACTATTTAATTAAGACGATCAGTATTGAATGGAATGTAGATACTTTATACAGTATGTTTCTTCTGTTATCTGGTGGCCAAGCCTCTGGCCAGATGGCTTGCGTAAGGTTCCCTTTACTCATGTAAATGGTCTTTGTTTGCAACGCAGATAAGCAACAGTTTACAGTGTTTAGTCAAGGTTAATATGTTTAAGGAAGGAATAGAGGACATTTCTGCAGAGGCTTCTGGGAGGACCGGGACTCCATTTTGTTTGTCAAAAAGGGGCACATGTAACTATATTCAGCTTTAAAAGGTACATTTCCACACTTTCTAACTCCCCAAGATCCCTTTGCAGCACTATGTACTGTTTCACCATCTTACTTAAATCCTCTTTCATTTCTTGCAGATCCTCTTGCAGGCGGGGTATTGGGGCCCTGACTGGATCTTCATAATTAATCAACTCGTCCTTTAGACTATCTGGCACATTTAGTTTTATCTCCTCCCTTGAATGTACATACACCAATCTGGTGTGTCCAATTGTCACAGGGACCTTTGGTGTAAAGCAAAAGTTAGGCATTGTGATTGCACACACAAGGTTACTATATTGGTATTCAGTCTCTGTGGTGGCTATACAATACTCCCCTTCGCCTCTATATCTCGAGCGGGTGTGATGGTGATCAACATGTGATAATTCCAACACACATCCCTCTGTCTTATTATAGCCGCACTCATCCTTACGGCCTTCTCCTACCGGATGTGGGCATATCGTAAGCGTGCCTTTCCCGTGGCATCCGTTTAGGGAGACTCCTCTCATAGTACCATTCTTCCTGATGGCATAGGTATCAATTGGATAGTATTGGAGGTATGTCTCACCCCTCACTATGCCTATGTTTGTTACCTGGTACTGTGGGTATGGAGTCGTGTCTAGTCCTGATAAAACGGATTCTTATACCCTCCGTCTGGTTCAGTAATCACTGAATCGAATACAACTCGGTGGGCAGCACTGTTGCCTCACAGCGCCAGGGACCCGGGTTCGAATCCGGCCTCGGGTGACTGTCTGTGTGGAGTTTGCACATTCTCCCCGTGTTTGCATGGGTTTCCTCCGGGTGCTCCGGTTTCCTCCCACAGTCCAAAGATGTGCGGGTTAGGTTGATTGGCTATGATAAATTGACCCTTAGTGTTAGGGGGATTAAATATGTGGGGTTACGGGGATAAGGTGAGATATGTGTTGGTGTAGGGGTTGCGGGGATTGGGTGGGATATGTGTCGGTGCAGGCTCGATGGGCCAAAATGGCCTCTATCTGCACTGTGGGGTTTCTGTGATTCTGTGAACTGGAGAGTTCAAATGATTTATTATCCGCGGAGTCTTACTCTGGTATATCGGCACCGACTCCTGCAAGAGTCTGACGAATCCAACAGAGTAAGCAATTTTTCATACAGCGTGCTACATTATTATACCTGCATTTGAGAAAGCATTAACACATCGTACATTCTGCGCCAATCCTGAGCTGTGCACGTATACTTTTAATTTGATTTCCTGGCCTGGCAGTTCGAGCTGGGCAAGCCACATTTTACTGAATGGGTTACAGCTAAGTAAATACCACGGTAATGCGTTTACGATCACGGTAATGCATTTACGATCACCTATTGTCTGTATAACTTCTGCACGCTGCCTTACATTGTTCCTATCAGCAAGGTGTAATATTTTGGGTGCCAGCCACATTAGCAGCCAAAGATCAGTTTAGCCTTTTTAATTTACTTCTTGCTGCCTTTACAGTTTCTTGTTTCTTTTTCATTGACCTTGGTATTCTCATTCCCTCCTTTTATCATTCTATGATAACCAACCGTTATTCGGTTACGTCTATTCTATTTAGTCGATCAAATTCTTCATTATCATCGTACTTTACTTCCTTCATTTCACATTCATTGGTCTGTCTTACTATTAACATCTTCGGGTCACCTATTTTCTCCAAAGCTAGCTGCATTCTTCCTAACACACATTTCATGATTGCTAATCCAACAAAAATACAGACAATTGCAACTACTGAGTACATAGCCATATTTATCAACCAGTCATACCATCCTCCAAATCCCCAGTTACTTGCTTCCTTCATATTATCCATTTGTTCCCTTATCTTAGTGATAAAGCGGGTGATGTTCTCTGTCTGGTCTCGGACTCCCATAAGGCATTTACCTTTTACTATTGCACAGACACCACCTTCTCGGGCCAGCAGGTAGTCTAGGGCATATCTGTTCTGCATAGTGAATAACCTGAGTTCCGACAATTCTTTAGTGACTGCGTCGAGGGCCCCCATGGTAGCATTACCCAGGATGGTGAGGCCACAGATAAGGTAGTTCTGGTTATTGGCAGCCAAATAGGCTCCAGTATAGCCTATAGAGAACAGGCCAGCAAATCCATATCCTATAGAGGTTCCGTGTCTTCCTAGGGATTCAGGATCTTTCCACTTGGAGCAAAACTCTTTTGAGGCTGCCCTGGCTACTATTCTTCGGTGGGATGTCCATTGGGAGGGGCAAGGTACTGTGGTAGGGGTTAAGGTAGCGATGGCTACAGTCCGGGGGGCGGTATCTATTACCATGTAATTAGTAGCTCTTCCTTGGCTCAAGAAAAAGTAGCCTGGTTTGGTATATATCACGGATATGTGTTTCTGCCTTGTGCTTAAATGGCTCGGGGGAAGGAAATAGTCCAAACCTCAGATCTCAAGAGTATCAGCAGGCTGGGTATTAGCTATTTTTACTAGCATAAAGGTTTCCCCCCCTACCTTCAGGGTTGTCCCATCCCCTTCTCCACATAAAACTTGTACTCCTTCGGTTATCGACACACATACGGATTGCTCACATGTGCAGCTACCGGTGTCAGGTCCTATCGTACACTGATGGTGGAGGCAGCGTGTCACCAAGCAGGTGTAGTTCTGCTTAACCCATACTGACATACAACCATAGCCCATCCCATTCCAACAATTCTCAGCCACCAGGGTTCCTGCTTAGTTTCAGGCAATTGGCGGGCAGGGTTAAGGTATAGGGTATTGTTATATTGGTTGTTGGAGGGGGGAGGCGAGTATCTAAAAGTCCGGGGGAATAATAACCGGGGTTGGGGCAAACACCCCCTCAACAGATATCAGGGGCGGATAACAAACAATTGACTCTGGTGAGTATAGGGCTGCGTGAGTCTGGAGGAATTGGTTGCCCGCCGGGGTTTCTTCAGGGAAAGTGTGTTGGAGATCTCGTTTATGTCTCTTTGTGAGGGTACCTTCTAACCTAAAATAGTCGAAGCTGCTCATAGGGGGCAGCCCATTTCTCTTTCCTGATTGAACTTCAGATAACGACTTTGTCCTTTGGTATCGGTAGTTCTACTGCATGGTCCTGCAGTAACAGACTTGGTCACCTGGCGTCGACAAACGTAATCAAATTTACACTCGGTCCAATAGCATAGCAATGTTCCTCTGTGTTCGTTTCTCAGCACTACCGAGCGGTGGGGCTGTCTAATAAGCCCAATGTAGGTGTCCAGGTTGATCACGTTCCATTTCCCGAACCCGCCTGGGTTATCATCATTGCACCGAAGCACGTCTCCTTGGCATAGATGGTGTACCCGCTTGGGTTGGTTCCGCCGGCATGTTCTCCTTCTGGGCTGTTGAGTTATTCCAGGAGTGAGCAGGACACTGATGGAGAGGATCCACAGTGGCGTCTGCATGGCCGGTCAACGCAGCACGTCTGTTTAAGGAGAGATTTCTTGGAAGCAAGAGAGGTTAGCGTTCTTTAAGTTTTAGGCATAGCATTACTGACAATTTTACAGTGGTGGAGGTGAACCCAAGCAGTCTTTCCCTCTACTTTGGCAGCAGTTGGGGTGGTGAGTAGGACTTGATAGGGTCCTTCCCAACGAGGTTCCAATCCTTTTCACGTCCAATTCTTGATCAATACATACGCTCCGGGCTCGACCTTGGACGGACTGACTATAGGAGGGAGGTCGATGTAAGCAGCGCGTACCCGGGAGTGCAGACTTCTCAATGCCCTGGTTAACGATAAAATATAGTTAGTCATTTCTGCCGTCATGTGGTGAAAGTGGACAGTCTTTGGGACTTCCTGGTTCCACGGGGTTTTGAGAGGTCTGCCATATATGATTTCAGCAGGGCTTAACCTTGCTGCACCAGCCGGGGTAGTACGTATTTGGAACAAGGCCACGGGGAGCAATTTGAGCCAGGTAGTTCCCGTCTCGGCCTGTAATTTGGCAAGTTTATTTTTCAAGGTCTGATTAGCCCATTCGACCAGTCCGGCAGCCTGTAGGCACAATGTAGCTGCTGTTGGATGCCCATTTGAGTGCAGAATTCCTTGGTTACCTGACCCACGAAGTGAGGGTCGTTGTCTGAACTTAATCGGTTTGGAATTCCGTACCTGGGAATAATTTCTCTCATTAAAACTTTTAAAACAGTGGAGGCTTTGTTATCCGTAGTTGGGTAGGCCTCAATCCACTTACTAAATACATCAACAATAACCAGTACATATTTATAACACTGACACCTTTCTAACTCAATGTAGTCCATCTGGAGGGTCTCAAAGGGACCCGTGGGTAACGGCGTCTTACCCATTTCACAAGGTATGCCTTTTCCCGGGTTATGCTGCTGACAAATGAGGCAGCGACTGCTAATACCTTGAGCCAGAGCTTGTAATCTAGGATGCCACCATGTAGCTAATAACGTGTCACTAGTTGCTCTGGCACCACAATGAGTTGCAAAGTGTATACATTCAATAACCCATAATGCTAGCTCATCTGACATACAAGTTTGCTCGGCAGGGGTGACCCATAGTTTAGACACAATCATATGTACAACCGAGCTGTTTCCACAGTCCCTTATCGCAGTCAGGAGCGTCCTCCTGTAACTTAATGACGTCTTGGATGGTTGGCATTGGCTTTTCCGAGGGAGACTTGCTTTTATTTGAGCTTTTAGTCTGGCTCATCATTCTAGGCACAACCACTCGTTGTTCCTGGGATGCTTCCCTAGCTTCCTGGTCAGCGCATCTATTCCCTATATCTACTGGGGTTTGTCCTGCTGTGTGTGCGGAGCACTTTATCATGGAGATCTGTTTTGGTAGCATGAGGGCTTGTAGTAAGTCAGATACTAATTTCTGATGGGATATCTGTGTTCCTGCAGAGGTTAGGAACCCTCTGTTTTTCCATAATTGTCCGAAATCATGAACCACTCCGAAGGCATATCTCGAGTCTGTATAAACGTTAACCTTTAAGTCCTTTCCTAAGATACAAGCTCGTATTAATGTTGGAGAGTTTACAAAACCTTGCGGCAGTCGGGTCCACGTATACTGTTGTTCATTATAAGTAAAGGCAAAGAGGTACTGGCTTGCCGGTTCCAGTGGCAAGGTGAAGAAGGCGTGTTGGAGATCGACTACTGCAAAGATTTTCGCTTGTGCAGGGACCTGGGCCAGAATGTGAGCTGGGTTAGGTACTCGTGCATGGAGCGGTTGTACAATAGCATTGATAGATCGTAAGTCCTGTACTAACCTGTACTGGTTTGGCTTTCCTGATTTTGGAACTGCAAGTATGGCCGTGTTGCACGGGGACTGGCATTTCTTGTTTCAGTAGTCCCATGATCAGTTTATCAATGCTGGGTATCGCTTGTTGTTTCAGCGGATACTGTCGTATGGAGGGTAGTACAACATTTTCCTGTAGGGCGATTTGGATGGGAGTTATTTTAACGCATCCTACCTGTGTGGGGTCTTCTGCCCACACTTGCGGATTGACGTATTCCGGTACCTCATTCCCAACGTGGTGGTGCAACTGTGTCAAGGCTACCTTTGGTTCTTGGTAGAACAGGATAGTTCGACTGCCTGACAGGGCCTGCTCCTGCCGGTCATCTGGGTTAGCTTGTTCAACTGCCTGTTTTACCATGGGTCCCAGATCTTTCGCATGGTAGGGGGAGTTCACTTCCCGGGTGAGGTGTGGGGCTACAGTTAGGGGTTGCTTCCACAATTCCGAGGGAACCTCAACGTATTCTGCTTTCCCCTCCGGTCCTGTAACTATGGCTCGGAGAACAACATCCCACTCAGTTCCTCCATAAGCTTGGTAAAAATTCTCCAATTCCTTATCTTTTCCACTTCGATCATAAGCTAGGGTTACATGAGATGGGGGTTCATCCTTTAAGTCCAGAGTCCACCATTGTGGGGTGATGGAGACGTAACATTGTCTTTTAGGGGCCCATGGTTTTACAATTATTCCTTTGTCCCCACACTCAAGCCTTAATTGAAATGCACATAACAGGTCTCTGGCCATGAGATTGCAATCCAGCCCATTTGTGATCACGAATTGGTGTTTTACGGACTCATTTCGAAATGCTACTTCAACTGGTTCTGATACCGGGTACTGGCACACTTGTCCTTGGAATCCGGATAGGCTTTGTGTCTCCCCGGATTTAGGGAGATTGAGCTCCGATCGGACGGATGACATAGCTGCTCCGGTGTCTACCAGAAACGTATGCCAGTTCCCTCCAATCAGTAGTGATAGAACGGGCTCCTTGTCCGACTGGAACCCGTTCACCACGAGGTTGGCTAGTCAGTACTGGGGAAACGGATTATTCTGGGAGAAGTCTGTATATCTTCCTTGTCCCCGATTTCCCTGCCAACCTCCCCGTTGTCCTTGCATATGGCTCCCTCTTCCTTGTCTTCGGGAGGGACATTCCCTGCTCCAGTGGCCTTGCTGACCACAGTTAAAACAGGCATCTGACCCTGCTTGCCTCCCTCCTCTTCCTCTATCGCCGAAATTTTGTCTCGGGGAAGCGTAGGATGGGCCATGATATCCGTACCCTTGTCTATCAACCCACCCTGGGACACAGTACTGGGGCTCCGTCTGATATCCTATCACATCTTGGGTGGGCTTTGGCTCTTCCTTTTTCATCACATACTCAGTCTTGACTTTGACCTGGGGCTGACTCTCCTGACTCTTACTCTCTTTCCAATAATATTTCACTGCCCTGGCCATCTGGCTGGGACTATTCTCTGACCAGTCCATATTGTTAGTCTTACTTGCTTCAGACACCGAGGTTGGTAGACAATTTACCAGAATAGCACAGTATTGCGGTGAGTTTGCTCCGTTCCGGTAATTAGCATCTCCTGACTGACTCCGATATACCTCAGAGAATCTCTCTAGGAATTCCTCTGCTCCCTCACCCTTTCGTGGTTTAGTATCCAACACCTTGGATATATCAATGGGTTTCTGCAGGGTGGTGGTTAAAGCAGTGAGTATGGCGCGTTCACGAGCAGCACCCTGTGCATGTTGAGCCTCTAATGCGGCATGGTCCACAGAGCCTAGGTTAACCAAAAACCTTGCATGTTCGGCGGGAGTCAAGATCTGCTGTAATAACACCCATAAGTCTCTTGATTCAGCATTATAGACGAGTATAGTAGTCCAGAGGAAATCTACAAACAAGGTGGGGGATTTCTTCCTATCTGGCATCCCGGTTAAGATAGCCATTATCTCGTTAGGTTTCCAGGGGTAGAAGATACCTATGGTCCGGGGGTTACCGGCGGCCACTGGATTATTCGCGTTAAAGGCAGGGTTAGGCATTTGTCTCACCGGCAACTGCCGGGGTATCGGTTTATGTCTGGCGGGTCTCTCGGTATCGGATTCTAATTCCAGGGATGACAAGTCGTCTCCTGAATCTCCACTGTCAATGTCACTATGGTCCCGGCACTCTAAAACGGACCTTAAAGCCTTGAGGGTACTCTGGCTCTGATTCTCTAGTCTCTGACTTTGAATCATCTGCCTTTGATTTCTCCGTTTTCGTGACCTTGATGGACTGGGTTGGGGTGGGGAGGGTGGCGTCGGGGGCCGATTATTCTTAGTCCTGAGTCGGGTGTAAAAAGCAACAGGGTCAGTATACTGGGGACCCGGTTGTTGGTCTCCCATCTGGACCGGCGGGGGATTATTCATTTGAACCGTGACTGACGGCGGCGGGGAAACGGCACTGGCAGATACTTGAGGTGTCGGCGCGGGGGTTTGTACTGTTGGTACGGGTGCCGCCGGGGGATAAATGTTAACGTACGGGGGGAGCATGGGGAACAACATGAGCCCTGTGATTCCATTCTTCCAAATCATCATCACCATCTCCCTCTGTTAAGGCAAGGCCAACCATTGGATTACGTAATCCACTCTTATCAGCCTTTCCAGACTCGCCCATGGTCTTTTCAGACTCCTGTTTCGAGCGTTTCTCATGAGCACATTCCTTTTTCAATACCTCTACTGGTTTGACTACCCCTCCCCCTGTAAGTCCTATTCCTAATTTTAAGGCATTATCCTGCCAACTTGCTAACAAGGAAGTTTCTTTCAGTTCCTGGCAGTACTGTCTCCATAGGGCAATTAGTTCTTTGGCTGTGGTACCTCTGTTACTTCTCCAAATTAGTTCTTGAGCCTTTTTAGCAGCATCTAGGTTCTTAGTTCCTCCTAGTGGCCATTGATCACTTCCTAATTTCTTATTTAATCCTCCCGACAACTGTCTAAGTTGCTTTGCTTTGTCAGGATGTTGTTCACAAAGGGTCTGTAAGGCGCTACCCGATTCAGTCGTGGTATCTAAACAATTGCCCATCTTACTCCCCTTGTGAACTTTACACAGTCGCGTTTTAAACTTGTTCAGAACCTAGGCGGGCCAAGTGATATACAAGGTCGACGCATTACCTGACACAAGTGCTTATTTCTAAGTTTACACCATTCCTAGTTATTTCCTCAGTACGTATACTGACCCTCAGTGATATCCGATCACTGACCTAATCACCTATCTCTTCCAGTATTCGCCAGACTGACCTGGATCTCGGTGAGACACCACACGGGAGCTAGCGATTGGCCGACTCGTCGTCAGACTGGCGGAATTGGAGGAAAACCGAGGTAGTACAAGAAACTACTTACATCGGGGGCCCATTTCCTCCCTCCACGTCCGAGACGATTCAGCTCTTAATTCGCGAACTCTCGGTGACTGTCTGTTGAGATCCCACTTCTGACACCAAATGATAGAATGGATTCTTTTACCCTCAGTCTGGTTCAGCAATCACTGAGTCGAATACAACTGGAGAGTTCAAACGATTTATTATCCGCGGAGTCTTACTCTGGTATATCGGCACCGACTCCTGCAAGAGTCTGACGAATCCAACAGAGTAAGCAATTTTTCATACAGCGTGCTACATTTTTACACCTGCATTGAGAAAGCATTAACACATCGTACATTCTGCGCCAATCTTGAGCTGTGCACGTATACTTTTAATTTGATTTCCTGGTCTGGCAGTTCGAGCTGGGCAAGCCACATTTCACTGAATGGGTTACAGCTAAGTAAACATCACGGTAATGCGTTTACGATCACCTATTGTCTGTATAATTTCTGCACGCCGCCCTACATTATTCCTTATCAGCAAGGCGTAACATCGTGGGCGCCAGCCACATTAGCAGCTAAAGATCAGGTTAGCCTTTTTTTTTTACTTCTTTGCTGCCTTTACAGTTTCTCGTTTCTTTTTCATTGACCTTGGTATTCTCAACTCCAGCGAGTACAAGTCCAATCGACCCAATCTCTCCTCATACATCATTCCTGCCATCCCAGGTATCAGCCTGTTGAATTTTCGCTGCACTCCTTCCATGGCAAGAATATCCTTCCTCAGATAAGGCGACCAAAACTGCACACAGTACTCAAGGTGTGGTCTCACCAAGGCCCTGCACAACTGCAGCAGGACATCCTTGTTCCTGTACTCAAACCCTCTCGCTATGAAGGCCAACATACCATTTGCCTTCTTAACCGCCTGCTGCAACTGCATGCTTACCTTCAGCGACTGGTGCACAAGGACACCCAGGTCTCGTTGTACTTCCCCTTCTCCCAATCTATTGCCATTCAGATGATAATCTGCCTTCCTGTTTTTGACACCAAAGTGGATAACCTCACATTTATCCACATTATATTGCATCTGCCATGCTTCTGCCCAATCACCCAACCTGTCCAAATCATCCTGTAGTTTCTCGGCATCCTTCTCACAGCACACACGCCCACCCAGCTTTGTGTTGTCTGCAAATTTGGAGATATTACATCTAGTTCCCTTGTCTAGATCATTAATATGTATTGTGAATAGCTGGGGTCCAAGGACCGATCCCTGCGGTACCCCACTAGTCACTGCCTGCCACTCGGAAAAAGACCCGTTTATTCCAACTCTTTGCTTTCTATCTGCCAACCAGTTCTCTATCCAAGTCAATACCTTGCCTCCAATCCCATGTGCCTTAACTTTACACGCTAATCTCTTATATGGGACCTTATCGAAAGCCTTCTGAAAGTCCAAATACACCACATCCACTGGTTCTCCCTTATCTATTTTACTAGTTACATCCTCAAAAAATTCCAGTAGATTAGTCAAGCACGATTTACCTTTTGTAAATCCATGTTGACTTTGTCCGATCCTGTCACTGTTTTCCAAGTGCTCTGCTATTACATCTTTTATAATGGACTCTAGCATTTTCCCCACTAACGATGTCAATCTTACCGGTCTATAATTCCCCGTTTTCTCTCTACCACCTTTTTGAATAGTGGGGTAACATTAGCTACCCTCAAATCCATGGGTACTGTTCCAGATTCCATCGAAAACCCAGCAGCTTCTCCACCATCCCCACTGCAGCTCAAACTGCTGCAACAACAAGACCTACACAGGCGGCCAGGGACCTACCTTCCGTCAGCCTGCAATAAAACTCTTCCCGACAGCTGCTGACTAATGGCGGCAGCAGCACCCACAATTCCCCGCGCCCCAGAAACCACTCTATGCAACGCGCTGATTTCCCTGCTGAGAGTGCGCATGCTCCCCGGGGCCGTGGGCCATTCTGGGAGCCTGGCTCCTGTCCTTTGTCCTGAGTCGGACTGGGTGGAACTGGCTGAAGAAACCGGGAAACGGCGGCTCGGATGGGGAGGTGCTGCACCCTGGGTTTCCTGGTGCCGGGGCCCTGGCCGCACGTCCGCCGGGCCCGGCCGCTCTAATTCTGATTGAGTTTTTTGATGAGGTAACAGAGGGGGTTGATGAGGGCAATGCGGTTAACGAGGTGTATGTGGTGTATGTAACCGTTCCACCTTTAAGAGAACCATTCCACCTTTAAGAGAACTATTTTAAGAGTTGCACTACTTTATCTTGGCTGCTGTATACTGTAATACCGGTGGTGACCACACCGGTATATAAGTGCTGTGTAATGATTTATTGGGCAGTTCCGCCCTGACCCTCGACTAGTAAAGACCTGTTAAAGTTTACTCTTGTGGTCTGTGTAGTAATTCTCAATATAACACACAGACTTAACAGTGGCGACGAGTACGATCTTACCCTGCGGCAGAGATACATCCAAGGCAGTTTAACGGGCGGCGAGAGGAGGCATCCGCCCTCATCATTCTGCTGAGAGAAGACTCGGGTCTGCAGAGCACAGGAAGAATTCTGACACGAAGCCTTCCATCAGCAACAGGCAGTGATCATCCCTTCTATCACAGTGGTGGGTAAGCCGATCAGCAAGTCGGCCACGTTGACTGAAGTAGGGGAGGGAAAAACGGAGGATATAAGGGCGGAGAACTCGACCACGGCCGGGGAAAAGAGCCGGACAGAACTCGGGGCCAGAGGCGCTGAGACTGGGGCAGCGTAAGGCACGGGAGAAAATAAAACAAAAAAAAAACCGCGGAGAACTCAGCCGCAGCTGGGGGAAAGGACCGGACGGCAGGAGGGGCTGGGAGGCACGATTTGAAAACCGCTGGGGAGGGCAAACGCAGCAATACGGCAATCGCCATTACAGCCAGCGGGTGATAAAGGCAAACGCGGGAAGCCGCCATTTTCGTAGGCGGGGGAAGAAGACAAGCGCGGGAAACCGCCATTTTGAAAAAAAAATAAAAGGAAAATTTCTTTTTGTTTCTCAAGAAGGTTGCGAAGATGCCCAAGCGTGGTAACATCAACAATTTCGATCCCGATGTTGAAGATTGGGCCACGTATGTAGAACGCATAGAGATATATTGTAAGGCAAATAAAATATCAGATGAAGATAAAGCACTAACCTTACTAAACTCAATGGGTGTGAAGACATACGGGCTATTGAAGCATCTTCTATCACCAGCTAAACCGGCAGATCAGACTTTCGCTAAAATTGTTGCTGTCCTGAAAAATCATTTGAACCCCACACCGCTGATGTTAGCGGAACGATTTAAATTTTATGCGAGAACGCAACTGAAAGAGGAAAGTAACGCGGAGTATTTAATTGAACTGCGTAAGCTAGCGAAATACTGCCAGTTTGGGGAAAGCCTGACAGAGGCACAGAGACAAATTCATGTGTGGATTGTCGAAAGAAGGAACACAAAAGCGGCTGCTTGAAGAGAATGCTCTTACACTTGATAAGGCTGTCTCTATTGTAACATCGCACGAAGCCGCAGCGAGAGGCACTGCGGAAATGCAGCTGAAGGCAGCGGTACTCAGCGTAGATCAAATGGCTTCGGGTACAACGAAATGTTATCGTTGTGGGAAGACAACACACGATCAGAACCAATGCTGGTTTAAAAACCAGGAATGTAGAAAATGTGGCAAGCTTGGTCACATAGCTAAAGTATGCCGGTCAGGAAAGAAGACCAGCAACAAAAAGTCCGCACAGGAAAAGTGCAGAAAGGTACATAAGGTGGCTGAGAAGAGTTCAGATGAACAGAATTCGGATTCAGACTCCAACAGCAAGGAACTGGGTAGTCTGAGAATTCACAATGTGAGTAAGGAAGCTGACCGACAAACTATCTGGGTCACACTGCAGATAGCAGGAGTCCAAATGAAGATGGAATTGGACACCGGATCGGCGTTGACGGTCATGAATAAGCAAGATTACAAAAGGTTATTCAAACATATTCCCCTACGGGATATGAAGATAGTATTGCAGACATACACGGGGCAAAGAGTATACCCCATCGGGAAGATAAAAGTCAAGGTGGTACACAAGGGCAAAGAACACCAAGGAATGGACTTATATGTACTACCTGAGGGAGGTCCACCACTTCTGGGACGGGAGTGGATCAGGAAAATAAATATGGACTGGCACTCCCTAAACGCAATAACGGTAGATTCTGAGAAAAAAGATGTCAAACCTGAACGATTGTCCAAAATATTGGATGAGGCTAAAGAGGTGTTCCAACAGGGACTGGGAACACAGAGGAATTAAGGCAAAAATCAAGATTACAGAACATGCAACCCCAAAATTTTTCAAAGCCAGACCCGTACCTTATGCGATACGACCTGCTGTGGAAGCTGAGCTGGAAGGGCTAGAACGTTGAGGAGTACTGTCTAAGGTGGACTGGATTGAGTGGGCCACGCCCATTGTTCCAGTCATGAAGCGTTCATCGAGTAACAAGCCAGGGGAACCGGGGAAGGTCCGCATCTGTGGAGACTTCAAGATCACAGTTAATCCGGTGCTTCACACGGTGCAATTTCCACTTCCGCGGATTGAGGATATCTTTGCTTCATTGTCTGGCGGGAAACACTTCACCAAGATAGACCTGGCACAAGCGTACTTACAGATGGAAGTTGAGGAAGAGTCGCGCCAGTATCTCACAATCAACACGCACAGAGGCTTGTATCGATATAATAGACTGGTTTTTGGAGTGGCTTCGGCTCCAGCAATTTGGCAGAGGGCCATGGAGCAGGTATTACAGGGAATTCCAAGCACTCAATGTTACTTGGACGATATCCTGATTACAGGAGATGACGATGAGGAACACCTTGCTAATTTGAAACTGGCGCTCACCAGGTTGAAGGAATATGGCCTTCGAGTTAATCGCCAGAAATATGAGTTCTTTCAGAAACGGATCTCGTACTGTGGTCATATCATTGACCAGGACGGGCTGCACAAGTCACCTGACAAGATCGAAGCTGTTGTGAAGGCTCCCGCTCCGGAAAATGTATCCCAGTTGAGGTCATTCCTAGGGTTGATTAACTATTACCATAAGTTTCTGCCAAATCTATCCACGGTGCTGCATCTGCTGAATGCTCTTTTGCAGAAAGAAGTACCATGGAAGTGGAGCGAGGACTGTAAGAAGGCCTTTCGCAAAAGCAAGGCATTGATCACCTCAGAGGAAGTGTTGGCTCACTTCAACCCAACGCTACCTATTCGTTTAGCTTGTGATGCTTCTCCTTATGGTATTGGAGCAGTACTCTCACACAAGTTGCCAAATGGCTCGGAAAGGCCAGTCGCATTTGCATCCAGATCATTGACCTCCGCTGAGCGCAACTATGCTCAAGATAGATAGGGAGGCTCTCAGCCTGGTGTGGGGAGTAAAGAAGTTTAATCATTACCTGCAGGGCCAGAAGTTTACACTGCTGACAGACCACCAGCCGTTGGTATCCATATTCAACCCTAAAAAGGGCGTTTCCATTATGACAGCGCAAAGGCTACAGAGGTGGTCCCTTTTCCTACGGGCACACCAATATGACATCGAATACAAAG
Source organism: Somniosus microcephalus (assembly GCF_052327205.1). Lineage (NCBI taxonomy): Eukaryota > Metazoa > Chordata > Chondrichthyes > Squaliformes > Somniosidae > Somniosus > Somniosus microcephalus. Next base: position 26,992,199 of record NW_028225182.1, on the reverse strand, counting down.
GATCGAAACAGCATGGGAATGCTGACGGTTTATCGCGCCTACCGTTGCCAACGGCAGAAGGGGCGCCTACAGTGGACCCAGTGGAGATGTTCCACTCAACCATAGTGGAATGTCTACCGGTAACAAATTCTACGATCGAAAAGGAAACAAGAAATGACCTGACTTTCTCACAAGTCTACGATTTAACGGTGAAGGGATGGCCAGCACATGGCGAACCACTGTTGCCAGCATTCTCGCAAAGAAGAGAACAGCTGTCAGTGTGCCGAGGAACTTTGATGTGTGGATCCAGAGTGGTGATTCCACCCAAACTCCAGCATAAAGTGCTAAAGGAGCTTCATGAGGGGCATCTGGGTGGAGTGAAAATGAAGAACCTAGCCAGAGCGTTTGTGTGGTGGCCAGGTATCGATGGAGACATCGAAGAAATGACCAAGAGCTGTCTAGGATGCCAGAAGGTCCAAAACGCCCCACCACAAGCCCCTCTACATCCATGGGAGTGGCCCTCATCTCCATGGCAAAGGGTACATATCGACTTTGCTGGTCCATTTATGGACTCAATGTTCTTAATCGCGGTGGATGCACACTCCAAGTGGCCGGAGGTAATAAAGATGTCCTCCACCACCACGGAAAAAACCATCACAGAATTAAGGACCATATTTGCCAGGAATGGGCTGCCGGAACAGATCTGTTCTGATAATGGACTGTAATTTGTGTCCGAAGAATTCAGGAAGTTCTTAAAAAACAATGCGGTTAAGCACTACACGTCCGCCCCATACCATCCCGCCACCAATGGATTAGCTGAAAGGTTTGTCCAGACCTTCAAGAAGGCCATAAAGGCCATGGGTAATGAAGACATAAATCTACAACATAAGGTAGATAACTTCTTGTTGGCGTACAGGAATGCAACACATGTGGTTACAAACCAAACTCCGGCCATGATGTTTTTCAATAGAAGACTAAGATGTCAGCTGGATTTGATCAAGCCAAACATCAGAAGGGACGTAGAGAACCGGCAATTTCAAGGCATGAATGAAAGGCCAACTAGAACCTTCCAGATAGGTCAACAAGTTTTGGCCGGGGACTACCGTACCGAGAAATGGCAGCCTGGAACTATTTGCACACGACTAGGACCGCTGATGTATACCGTGGACATTGGTGAAAGCATAATAAGGCGCCAAGTTGACCAGATCATAGGGTCATCCGAAAAGGGACAACCTACTCCACAACTCTATATGCCTAATGATGAAGCAGAGATACCCATAGTATCTGCCTCCGATCCGGTGATACTGGAATCAGATGAACCCGACACTGGCATTCAAGCTGAATCGACCTTGCCAAAAGAACCTACTACACCACCGAAAACTACTACACCACCGAGGCGTTATCCGGACCGAGTCAGGAAGCCTCCAGAGAGACTGAATCTGTGAACTGTTTTTACATGAAGTTGTGTATATATGTTATGATGTTATGTTTAATGGGGAATATATACGGTTAAGCTGAAAAGGGAGGATTGTGGTGTATGTAACCGTTCCACCTTTAAGAGAACTATTTTAAGAGTTGCACTACTTTATCTTGGCTGCTGTATACTGTAATACCGGTGGTGACCACACCGGTATATAAGTGCTGTGTAATGATTTATTGGGCAGTTCCGCCCTGACCCTCGACTAGTAAAGACCTGTTAAAGTTTACTCTTGTGGTCTGTGTAGTAATTCTCAATATAACACACAGACTTAACAGTGTACATGGATTTCCAAAAGGCGTTTGACAGCGTGTAAAGTTAAAGGCACATGGGATTGGGGGCAAGGTATTGACTTGGATAGAGAACTGGTTGGCAGACAGAAAGCAAAGAGTTGGAATAAACGGGTCTTTTTCCGAGTGGCAGGCAGTGACTAGTGGGGTACCGCAGGGATCGGTCCTTGGACCCCCGCTATTCACTATATATATTAATGACCTAGACAAGGGAACTAGATGTAATATCTCCAAATTTGCAGATGAGACAAAGCTGGGGTGGGCGTGTGTGCTGTGAGGAGGATGCCGAGAAACTACAGGATGATTTGGACAGGTTGGGTGATTGGGCAGAAGCATGGCAGATGCAATATAATGTGGATAAATGTGAGGTTATCCACTTTGGTGTCAAAAACAGGAAGGCAGATTATCATCTGAATGGCAATAGATTGGGAGAAGGGGAAGTGCAACGAGACCTGGGTGTCCTTGTGCACCAGTTGCTGAAGGTAAGCATGCAGGTGCAGCAGGCAGTTAAGAAGGTAACTGGTATGTTGTCCTTCATAGCGAGAGGGTTTGAGTACAGGAACAAGGATGTCTTGCTGCAGTTGTGCAGGGCCTTGGTGAGACCACACCTTGAGTATTGTGTACAGTTTTGGTCGCCTTATCTGAGGAAGGATATTCTTGCCATGGAAGGAGTCCAGCCAAGATTCACCAGGCTGATACCTGGGATGGCAGGAATGATGTATGAGGAGAGATTAGGTCGATTGGGCTTGTACTCGCTGGAGTTTAGAAGAATGAGAGGGCATCTCATTGAAACTTATAAAATTCTGGCAGGACTGGACAGACTGGATGCAGGGAGGATGTTCCCGATGGTCGGGGAATCCAGAACTAGGGGTCACAGTCTAAGGATAAGGGGTAGGCCTTTTAGGACAGAAATTAGGAGGAATTTCTTCACCCAGAGAGTGGTGAACCTGTGGAATTCTCTACCACAGAAGGAAGTAGAGGCCAATTCATTAAATATATTCAAGAAGGCGTTGGATATATTTCTTAAGGCTAAAGGGATCAAGGGGTATGGGGAGAAGGCAGGGACAGGGTACTGAACTTGGATGATCAGCCATGATCACATGGAATGGCGGAGCAGGCTCGAGGGGCCGAATGGCCTACTCCTGCTCCTATCTTCTGTGTTTCTATCTCTTATGCGGGACCTTATCGAAAGCCTTATGAAAGTCCAAATACACCACATCCACTGGTTCTCCCTTATCTATTTTACCAGTTACATCCTCAAAAAATTCCAGTAGATTAGTCAAGCACGATTTACCTTTTGTAAATCCATGTTGACTTTGTCCGATCCGGTCACTGTTTTCCAAGTGCTCTGCTATTACATCCTTTATAATGGACTCTAGCATTTTCCCCACTACCGATGTCAGGCTTACCGGTCTGTAATTCCCCGTTTTCTCTCTACCACCTTTTTTGAACAGTGGGGTAACATTAGCTACCCTCCAATCATTGGGTACTGTTCCAGAGTCTATTGAATTTTGGAAGATGACCAGCAATTCATCTACTATTTCTAGGGCCACTTCCTTAAGTACCCTGGGATGTAGATTACCTTCTATGTTGCTATGTATTCAATCTTTCCTTGTAGCTGAAATTCTCTAGTCCTGGCTACATCCTCGTAAATCTCCTGTCTCGAGCACAGTCACATCTTTCCTGCAATGGGGCGAGCAGAACTGCACACAGCACTCTAGCCGGTGGCCTAACTGGTGTTTTTGTACAGTTCAAGCAGAACCTCCCTGCTCTTACATGATACAGAGAGAGGCACTGCCCCTTTAAATACCTGGGGGGCACCATTCCCCTTTAAATGGCCAAGCAATAATTTTGTGTTGAAAAGGGGCCGCAGTCCCCTTTGACTCACACCCCCCCCCCCCTCCCCTCTCCCCCCCCCCCCTCCCCTCTCACCCACCACAAATACTCACAAGAGAGAGCGAGGAGGAAGAATGCTGGTCTTTGTCCCTTTAAAAGTGGCTGCCCACCAAAATGTTCACAGCACCAGGGCTCTTTGTTCTGGATAAAAGAGAAATGGTTCACTTATTTTTAAATGAATGCAGTTGATGAATAGCCTTGCAATAAAGGTAATGTAAAGGAATAAACACTCACAAGCTGGGTTTTTCCCACCCCCTCCTCCCCTTCCCTTTAACAGCTCCTGCAGACAATGAAAGCAGGAATACGGCGCGCGCAGCCCACCGAGGTCCCGCCCCCTATCCATCCCGCGCCGCCATTGGTTGGAGGACCGTCAGCCCACCCGGTCCTCCCAGCGTTTTCCGCGTTCCTGATTGGCGGGCGCCTCGCGTCAATCACCCCCCCCCCCTCCGCTTACGCACTGATGCCAGCACGCAACGCGCAGGGGTCGGTTGGATTGGCGCGCGCCACCGCAAGGTAAAAAAAAAGAGGAAAAACAAAAATAATAATAATCGCACTTTAGAGAGAAGCTTGTATTGTGAAGCTTGTGTCCCTTTACCAGGCCCGCTGCCTGCGGCCCCTCTCCCAGATTCCAGCCCCAGCTCTGTGCTGCCTGCGGCCCCTCTCCCAGATTCCAGCCCCAGCTCTGTGCTGCCTGCGGCCCCTCTCCCAGATTCCAGCCCCAGCTCTGTGCTGCCTGCGGCCCCTCTCCCAGATTCCAGCCCCAGCTCTGTGCTGCCTGCGGCCCCTCTCCCAGATTCCAGCTCTGTGCTGCCTGCGGCCCCTCTCCCAGATTCCAGCCCCAGCTCTGTGCTGCCTGAGCTGCTCTCACCTGGGGACAGCGCGTCACAATCGGCCCCAGCGCACCTGAGCTGGAGAGGAGGCCCCGCCCCCTAGCCACGCCGCCATTGGTTGGAGGACCAGGCCGCCCAGTTCAGTCCTCCCAGCTCAGCCCTCTTCCTATTGGTCCGCACTCCCGTCAGTCAGAATCACTTTGCTCCGGCTCACTCCGCCCGCCCGCCCGACTCTCAGGTTTGGTTTTTCTCGTCTTTTACTTTATAATCTCGCTCTCCGCTCCCCCCTCACCTCGATTTAAATCGATTCCCAAACACTTGACTTTACCCCGGCCGCTGATTCCGCCTCTTCCCCGGGCCCGGCCTTCCGTCCGCTCCCCGGAGGCCTTGCGCAGGCGCACTGGCAGCCTGGTGTTGTGGTGAGGGGACCGAATGAGCATGCGCGGCCCCGCCTCTCCACATTTAAAGGGACAGCCACCCCCTCCACATTTAAAGGGACAGCCACCCCCTCCACATTTAAAGGGACACCCACACCCTCCACTTTTAAAGGGGCAGCCACCCCCTCCACATTTAAAGGGACACCCACCCCTCCACATTTAAAGGGACACCCACCCCCTCCACATTAAAAGGGACACCCACACCCTCCACATTTAAAGGGACACCCTCCCCTACACATATAAATGGACAGCCTCCCCCCTCCACATTTAAAGGGACACCCTCCCCCCTCCACATTTAAAGGGACACCCACCCCCTCCACATTTAAAGGGACACCCACCCCCTCCACATTTAAAGGGACACGCACTCCCTCCACATTTAAAGGGACGCCCACCCCTCCATATTTAAAGGGTCACCCATCCACATTTAAAGGGACACCCACACCCTGCACATTTAAAGGGACATCCACACCCTGCACATTTAAAGGAACACCCACCCGCTCCACATTTAAAGGGACACCCACCCCCTCCATATTTAAAGGGACTCCTTCCCCCCCTCTCATGTCCTCTACTGTGGAGGAGGAATTCCTGGAGTGGCAGAGCGGGGCTATAAAGGGCCCCAGAGACCAGGTAAGGCCTCACAGTGTCGGCGGGAATCTCAAGCGGCAGAGCAGGGCTATAAAAGGCTCCAGAGACCAGGTAAGGCCTCACAGCGTCGGCGGGAATCTCGAGCGGCAGAGCGGGGCTATAAAAGGCCCCAGAGACCAGGTAAGGCCTCACAGCGTCGGCGGGAATTTCAGCGGCAGCAGCGGGGCTATAAAAGGCTCCAGAGACCAGGTAAGGCCTCGGAGCATCGGTGGGAATCTCGAGCGGCAGAGCGGGGCTATAAAAGGCCCCAGAGACCAGGTAAGGCCTCAGAGCGTCGGCGGGAAACTCGAGCGGCAGAGCGGGGCTATAAAAGGTTCCAGAGACCAGGTAAGGCCTCACAGTGTCGGCGGGAATCTCGAGCGGCAGAGCGGGGCTATAAAAGGCTCCAGAGACCAGGTAAGGCCTCACAGCGTCGGCGGGAATCTCGAGCGGCAGAGCGGGGCTATAAAAGGCCCCAGGGACCCAGGTAAGGCCTCACAGCGTCGGGGGGAATCTCGAGCGGCAGAGCGGGGCTATAAAAGGACCCAGAGACCAGGTAAGGCGTCACAGCGTCGGGGGGAATCTCGAGCGGCAGAGCGGGGCTATTAAAGGCCCCAGAGACCCAGGTAAGGCCTACCAGCATCGGCGGGAATCTCGAGCGGCAGAGCGGGGCTATAAAAGGCTCCAGAGACCCAGGTAAGGCCTCACAGTGTCGGCGGGAATCTCGAGTGGCAGAGCGGGGCTATAAAAGTCCCAGAGACCAGGTAAGGTTTACCAGCATCGACGGGAATCTCGAGCGGCAGAGCGGGGCTATTAAAGGCCCCAGAGACCCAGGTAAGGCCTACCAGCATCGGCGGGAATCTCGAGTGGCAGAGCGGGGCTATAAAAGGCCCCAGAGACCCAGGTAAGGCCTACCAGCATCGACGGGAATCTCGAGCGGCAGAGCGGGGCTATAAAAGGCCCCAGAGACCCAGGTAAGGCCTCACAGCGTCGGGGGGAATCTCGAGCGGCAGAGCGGGGCTATAAAAGGTTCCAGAGACCAGGTAAGGCCTCACAGTGTCGGCGGGAATCTCGAGCGGCAGAGCGGGGCTACAAAAGGCTCCAGAGACCAGGTAAGGCCTCAGAGCGTCGGCGGGAATCTCGAGCGGCAGAGCGGGGCTATAAAAGGACCCAGAGACCAGGTAAGGCCAACCAGTCTCCGAACTCGGAACTCGGAGGGAAGGAGAGAGGTAAAAATTAATCCAAGTGTGACGTCACCAGAAGGCGGGTAAGTGATTGGTTGGTAAGTATTTCTCTCTTTTTTAAGCTTAAACTCTGTGGTTTATAGTTTCTAAGGTGCGATATTCATCATCTAGAATCGGGGCAGAGGGTATTTAAAAATAATATTAATAAATTTAATTAATTACATAGAATGGGAGATCAGGTGATGTGTTGCTGCTGCAATATGTGGGAGCTGGTGGACACCATTGATGCTCACGGTGATCACATTTGCAGTAAGTGTTGGCTGCTCGAGGAATTCCGGCTCCGTGTTGAAGAGCTGGAGTCCGAGCTTCAAATACTGAGACACATCAGGGAGGGGGAGAGTTACCTGGACTCTGTGTATCAGGAGGTAGTCACACCAATTAGATTAATTAATTCAGATGTAGTCCGTGGCCAGGGTCAGGATGGTGTGACTAGAAGTGAGGCAGGTACGGGGATCCAGGAGGTAGTGTTGGAGGAGCCGCAGCCCTTGCTCTTGTCCAACAGGTTTGAGGCTCTTACTCCCTGTGGGGATGGGAACAGGGACTGCGGGGAGGATGAGCAACCTGGCCACAGCACCGTGGAGCGGGGGGCCATTCAAGTGGGGGGAGTTAAAAGAAATGTTATAGTGGTAGGGGACAGTATCATTAGGGGGATAGATAGAGTTCTTTGCAGCTGAGAGCGAGAGTCCCAAAGGCTGTGTTGCCTGCCCGGTGCCAGGGTTAAGGACATCTCCTCTGGGCTGGAGAGAAACTTGGAGTGGGAGGGGGAGGATCCAGTTGTTGTGGTCCATGTTGGTACAAACGACATAGATAGGACAAGGAAGGAGGTTCTGCTGAGGGAGTTTGAGCAGCTTGGGGCCAAATTAAAAAGCAGAACCACAAGGGTAATAATCTATGGATTACTACCTGAGCCACGTGCAAATTTGGCTAGGGTAAATAAAATTAGAGAGTTAAATGCGTGGCTCAAAGACTGGTGTGGGAGAAATGGGTTTTGCTTCCTGGGACACTGGCATCAGTACTGGGACAGGAGAGAGCTGCTCCGTTGGGACGGACTTCACTTGGCCAGTGCTGGGACTAGAATCCTGGTGAATCGAATAACTCGGGCTGTAGAGAGGGCTTTAAACTAATTAGTGGGGGGGAGGTTTTAAGAGAGCGAAAAATAAAAATGACAGTGGAGAAGGCAATAGAGCAAGGTAGCAGTGGGGGAATTAAAAACCAGAGCGTGTCAGGAAGGGACAGAATGTATAATGATAAAGGTAAAGTAGTAAAAGGGGTAAAAGCAGGAATAAATTGTCAGAAAACATATTTTAAAGTTCTTTATCTGAATGCACGCAGCATTCGTAACAAAATTGACGAGTTGATGGTGCAAATAACTACACATGGGTATGATCTGGTGGCCATTATGGAAACATGGCTGCAAGATAATCATGACTGGGAACTAAACATACAAGGGTATTTGACAATTAGGAAGGACAGACAGGAAGGAAAGGGAGGTGGGGTTGCTATGTTAATCATGGATGGAATCACTGCAATAGTCACTAAGGAGATGGTACTCAGTAAAATAATGGGACTTAAGGCGGATAAATCCCCCGGACCTGATGGCCTACATCCTAGGGTCTTGAGATAAGTGGCAGTAGGGATTGTGGATGCATTGCTGATCATTTTCCAGAACTCCCTGGACTCAGGAAAGGTCCCGGCAGATTGGAAAACTGCTAATGTAACACCCTTATTTAAGAAGGGAAGTAGACAAAAAGCTGGAAACTATAGATCAGTTAGCCTAACATCTGTGGTTGGCAAAATGTTGGAGTCCATTATTAAGGAAACAGTATCAGAGCATTTGGATAAACATAATTTAATAGGACAGAGTCAGCATGGTTTTACGAAGGGGAAGTCATGTTTGACAAATTTGCTCGAAGTTTTTGAGGATGTAACATACAGGGTGGATAAAGGGGAACCAGTGGATGTAGTGTATTTGGACTTCCAAAAGGCATTTGACAAGGTGCCACACAAAAGATTACTGATCAAGATAAAAAATTACAGGATTGGGGGTAATATGCTGGCATGGGTGGAAGATTGGCTATCTAACAGAAAACAGAGAGTTGGGATAAATGGTTCGTTCTCGGGCTGGCAATCAGTAACTAGTGGTGTTCCGCAGGGGTCAGTGCTGGGACCCCAACTCTTTACAATCTATATTAACGATTTGGAGGAAGGGACCGAGTGCAACATATACAAGTTTGCCGACGATACAAAGATGGGAGGGAAAGCAGTGAGTGAGGAGGACATAAAAAACCTGCAAAAGGACATCGACAGGCTAAGTGAGTGGGCAGAAATTTGGCCGATGGAATATAATGTTGGAAAGTGTGAGGTTATGCACTTTGGCAGAAAAAATCAAAGAGCAAGTTATTATCTAAATGGAGAGAAACTGCAAAGTGCTACAGTACAAAGGGATCTGGGGGTCCTGGTACATGAAACACAGAAGGTTAGTATGCAGGTGCAGCAGGTGATCAGGAAGGCCAATGGAATCTTGGCTTTTATTGCAAGGGGGATGGAGTATAAAAGCAGGGAAGTCTTGCTGCAGTTATACAGGGTATTGGTGAGACCACACCTGGAATACTGCATGCAGTTTTGGTTTCCATATTTAAGAAAAGATATACTTGCTCTCGAGGCGGTTCAGAGAAGGTTCACTCGGTTGATTCCAGAGATGAGGGGGTTGACGTATGAGGAAAGGTTGAGTAGGTTGGGACTCTACTCATTGGAGTTCAGAAGAATGAGAGGCGATCTTATCGAAACATATAAGATTGTGAGGGGGCTTGATTGGGTGGATACGGTGAGGATGTTTCCACTGATGGGTGAGACTAGAACTAGGGGGCATAATCTTAGAATAAGGGTCTGCCCTTTCAAAACTGAGATGAGGAGAAACTTCTTCACTCAGAGGGTAGTAAATCTATGGAATTTGCTACCCCAGAGAGCTGTGGAAGCTGCAACATTAAATAAATTTAAAATGGAGATAGACATTTTCCTAGCAGATAAGGGAATTAGGGGTTACGGGGAGAGGGCAGGGAAGTGGACGTGAGTCTAGATTCAGATCAGCCATGATCCTATTGAATGGCGGAGCAGGCCCGAGGGGCCGTATGGCCTACTCCTGCTCCTATTTCTTATGTTCTTATGTTTACGGGGTGGTTTCCTGGACCAATATGTCGAGGAACCAACCAGAGATCAGGCCATCTTAGACTGGGTATTATGTAACGAGAAAGGATTAATTAGCAATTTTGTTGTACGAGGCCCCTTGGGTCGGAGTGATCATAATATGATCGAATTCTTAATTAAGATGGAGAATGAAATTGTTGACTCAGAGACTAGGGTCCTAAATTTAAATAAAGGAAACTACGATGGTCTGAGGAACGAGTTGGGTAGCATTGATTGGGGAATGTCACTCAAAGGGTTGACGGTGGATAGGCAATGGCAAACATTCAAAGACCGCATGGATGAACTACAGAATTTGTTCATCCCAGTTTGGCATAAAAATAAAACAAAAAAGGTGACTCAACCGTGGCTAACAAGGGAAATTAGGGATAGCATAAGATCCAAGGAGAGGACATATAAATTGGCCAGAAAAAGCAGTAAACCTGAGGATTGGGAGCAGTTTAGGATTCAACAAAGGAGGACAAAGGGATTAATTAAGAAGGGGAAAATAGAATATGAGAGTAAGCTTGCAGGGAACATATAAACTGACTGTAAAAGCTTTTATAGATATGTGAAGAGAAAAAGAACATAAGAACATCAGAAGTAGGAGCAGAAGTAGACCATACGGCCCCTCGGGCCTGCTCCGCCATTCAATAGGATTGTGGCTGATCCAAACCTTAGCCCTGCCGAGGATGCCTGGCCGGCGAACTGGCAAGAGTTGGAGGCCAAAGTCACCACTCGCTTAGGATGCTGGAGAGGACTGCTCCGAGTGTTGTCCTACAGGGGTCGAGCGCTGGTCATAAACCAGCTGGTAGCCGCCATGTTGTGGTACCGGTTGGTCACTTTGATCCCTCCCCCTGCGTTTGTCGCCAAGATGCAGAAGAAGCTCATCGACTTCTTCTGGGTCTCTGCCACGGTTCTGAGTCTCCCGCTTAGGGAGGGCGGTCAGGCGCTGGTGTGCCTTCGCACCCAGGCTGCGACTTTCCATCTTCAGACGCTGCAGAGATACCTGTACGTCGAGAATCCTCCGAGATGGTGTGCGCAGGCGACGTATTTTTTCCGCCAGCTGCACGGCCTCAATTACGACATGCAGCTCCTGTTTGTGAAAGTGGGCGGCACGCATGCCAGCCTGCAGGAGCTGCCTGTCTTTTACCAGGAACTGCTATGGGTTTGGAACTACGTCGCTTCCAGGCGGAGCTCTCCCCCGTCAGGAATGGCGGCTGTCCTTCAGGAGCCGCTGCTCAGGAATCCGCACCTCCACGACCGCGGGTTGAGGCGGCTGGAGGAGGGCAGGGCTGTGCCTGGCAAGGTGACCAGAGTCAGGGACCTGCTCGATGGTGGAGGAGCGGGCTGGATGGTGCCGGAGGAGTTGGCGCGGCGCATGTCTTGGGCCAACGTCCAGCTCGCGGTCAAAGCCATCGAGTCGATGAAAGCGACACTGCGCCCCGGCGCCACAAGGTGTATCGAGGCGGCTCAAGCACGTGGGGCGATCCCATCCGAGCTTTCCCCCGTTCGGACGGAATTCCTCATCGGCGCCCGGCCCCGAAACTCCCCTCGGGAACCGGCGCCTCACAACTTGAGCCGTCTCGAGGAAATACCCTCCATGCCTTTTCATTCCACACGGAGGTGTTTCCTGTATGGGCTGCTCCTGCACACTCTCCACTTTTCCATCTTCGCCTGCCGTCTGGACACGCCTTGGCGTGCCGTCTTGCCTTCCGGCAGAGGCGGAGGTCCCCAATGGAGGGCTCTCTATGCGGGAGTCCTCCCTTGTTCTATTGGGGACTTGGCCTGGAGGGTGTTGCACGGAGCAGTCCCGTGCAATATATTTTTAAATAGGTTCACGGACTCCCAGGCCGCCTGTTTTTTCTGCGACCTGGAGGAGTCTGTTTTTCATATATATATGGAGTGTGAGAGGTTGCAACCCCTCTTCCATTACTTGAAGGGGCTGCTCCTTGATTTTTGGTTGCACTTCAGTCCCACGCTCTTGATCTATGGTCACCCGGTGCGGAGGGGAGCGGGCAGGTTGGAGGACCTCCTCGTGGGTCTGCTCCTGGGCCTGGCTAAAAAAGCCATCAATTGGTCCAGGCAGCGGGCGGTCGAGGGGGTCGTCCAGCCGGATTGCCTGCCTCTCTTCCACGGCCATGTTCGCGCCCGGGTGGCCCTGGAGATGGAGCACGTGGTGTCCGCCGGCACGCTCGAGTATTTCCGCGACCGGTGGGCGCCGCGGGGACTGGAGTGCATAATTGATTTGGACAACCGAATTTTAATTTGATTTGTTAAGGTTTATTTAAAGTTTTATTAGTTACAGTCTATTTGTTTATGTTTGGTTCAACCAAAAGAGTGCCCCTCTGGATCCTTTGGATTGGTGGGAGTCTTACTTATAAGAGCTGGGTTTTACTCATAAGGGCTGGGTCGGTGATGAATGATGGTTGCCCTGTGTTAATATTATGTTCTGTTCTTACTTAATAAAAGTCTTGAGTTTTAAGCCTTAACCTCTTGGATTCAGACCATTGTTCGGCACTTCAATTTTATTAAGTAACAACTTTTGGAAGATGGATCGATTATTGAAACCAGAGCGTTTGGATATCGATCCCCATTCGGCAGATGCGTCGAAGAAATTTACGCATTGGCTTCGATGTTTTGAACACTTCATCGCATCATTCACTGATCCGACGGTTAACAAGTTGGGTCTTTTAACCAACTTGGTAAGTCATCAAACTTACTTCATAATTGAAGATATTACTGATGCACTATCAATTACTCATAAAAGACGGAGAGTTAGGAGAGTAACTAAAAGGCTTTTATTAGCAAAGAACAGAGCATGCCTCTCGTGGTTGACTGGGTTCCAAGAAGGCAGGGGGCTGCAGAGCAATCACCTTTATACCTGGGCCTGTGGGTGGAGCCAGGGGCGGAGCCAGCAGAGGCATGCTGAGGCATGCATAGATACAACAGTGTGCAACAACAACGGTGAACAACAATAACAGTGGTTTACCACATTCACCCCTTGTTTAAAATTGAGTCCGACGGGGTGAAGTGTACTAAAGGTTCGTGTAAGTAAGTCTATCAGGTGGCCTTGTATGCCGTCCTGATCGTCGTGGTGGCGGCGGTGATGGTGCAGCATCCAACGTTGAATCTGGCGTCTCATTGAGTGGTTGGGTGGTCAATGACGGGTCCTGGGGCTGCGGCATGCCGTCTACCGGGGTTGGGTTGTGGGTAGTGGTGGATGGCAATGGTAGTGTTTCAGGGGCACCCGAAGGTGCGAGGTCTCGTATGGAGACTGTGTCCTCCCGCCCGTCCGGGTACGCCACGTAAGCATACTGGGGGTTGGCGTGGAGGAGGCTCACCCTCTCGACCAGGGGGTCCATTTTATGGGACCTCACGTGCTTCTGCAGTAGGACGGGTCCTGGAGACATCAGCCATGTCGGTAGCGATGTTCCCGATGTGGACTTCCTGGGGAAAGTGAACATTTTTTCATGGGGGGTGGCATTGGTGGCCATACAAAGCAGTGACCGAATGGAGTGGAGCACCGCAGGGAGGACCTCCTGCCAGCGAGAGGTCGGAAGGCCCTTAGATTTTAAGTTTAAGAGGACGGCCTTCCAAACCGTCGCGTTCTCTCTTTCCACCTGGCCGTTCCCCCGGGGGTTGTAGCTGGTGGTTCTGCTTGTAGCAATACCTCTCGTGAGCAGGTACTGACGGAGTTCGTCGCTCATAAAGGATGAGCCCCGGTCGCTATGGATATAGCTAGGGAAGCCGAACAAGGCGAAAAGGTCATTCAGACATTTAATGACCGTGGTACTGGTCATGTCTGGGCAAGGGATGGCAAACGGGAAACGGGAGTACTCATCAATTATGTTGAGGAAGTACACGTTGTGGTCAGAGGAGGGGAGGGGCCCTTTAAAATCGATGCTCAGGCGCTCGAAGGGGCGAGTGGCCTTGATTAGGCTTGCTCTGTCTGGCCTATAAAAATGCGGTTTGCACTCGGCACAGATTTGGCAGTTCCTGGTCATGGTCCTGACCTCCTCGATGGAGTAGGGCAGGTTACAGGATTTGATGAAATGGAAGAACCTGGTGACCCCCGGGTGGCAGAGGTCATTGTGGAGGGTCTGCAGTCTATCAACCTGCGCGTTGGCGCATGTACCACGTGATAGGGCATCTGGGGGCTCATTGAGTTTCCCGGGCCAGTATAAGATATCATAATTGTAGGTGGAGAGTTCAATTCTCCACCTCAAGATCTTGTCGTTCTTGATTTTGCCCCTCTGCTTATTATTAAACATAAAAGCTATTGAACGCTGGTCAGTGAGCAGGGTAAATCGTCTTCCGGCCAGGTAATGCCTCCAATGTCGCACCGCTTCCACAATGGCCTGGGCCTCCTTTTCGACAGAGGAGTGTCGAATCTCGGGGCCCTGGAGGGTCCTTGAGAAAAAGGCCACGGGTCTCCCCGCCTGGTTAAGGGTTGCAGCTAGGGCGAAGTCGGATGCGTCGCTCTCCATTTGGAAAGGGATGGACTCATCCACTGCGTGCATTGTGGCCTTCGCAATATCTTTTTTTATGAGAGTGAAGGCTGCACATGCCTCTGCTGTCAGGGGGAAGGAGGTGGACTTGATGAGGGGTCTGGCTTTGTCCGCATAGTTGGGCACCCACTGAGCATAGTAAGAGAAAAACCCTAGGCATCTCTTCAGTGCTTTTTGGCAGTGGGGGAGGGGGAGCTCCATAAGGGGGCGCATTCTGTCGGGGTCGGGGCCGATGACTCTGTTCTCCACTACGCAGCCAAGAATGGCGAGGCGCGTGGTGCGAAACATACATTTGTCCTTGTTGTATGTTAGATTCAGCCGCTGGGCCGTACGGAGGAATTTCTCTCGGTTAACATCATGGTCCTGCTGGTCGTGGCCGCAGATGGTGACGTTGTCTAGATAGGGGAAGGTGACCTGCAGCGCGTTCTGGTCAACCATTCGGTCCATCTCCCTTTGGAAGACCGAAACCCCGTTGGTGACGCCGAAGGGGACTCGGAGGAAGTGGTAGAGATGACCGTCAGCTTCGAAAGCTGCGTAC
This sequence comes from Somniosus microcephalus, assembly GCF_052327205.1. Lineage (NCBI taxonomy): Eukaryota > Metazoa > Chordata > Chondrichthyes > Squaliformes > Somniosidae > Somniosus > Somniosus microcephalus. The sequence continues at coordinate 26,977,193 of NW_028225182.1, read as the reverse complement.
TGGCGGTCCTCAGCCCTGATGGGGAGCTGGTGGTATGCCGGCTTCAGATCAATCGTCGCGAACACCCGGTATTGTGCTATCTGGTTGACCATGTCAGATATGCGGGGGAGTGGGTATGCATCTAACTGGGTGTAGCGATTGATCGTCTGGCTGTAGTCAATAACTAGGTGCTGTTTTTCGCCAGTCTTCACTACCACCACTTGTGCTCGCCATGGGCTAGTGCTACCCTCAATAATCCCTTCCTTCAGGAGTCTTGCTACTTCGGATTTAATGAAGCTCCTATCCCCGGCACTGTACCGCCTGCTTTTGGTAGCGATGGGCTTACAGTCGCGGGTGAGGTTAGCGAACAATGAGCGGGGGGGAGAGACTTTAAGCGTGGAGATGCTGCAAATGGTGCGCGGCAGGCGATTTAAAAGCTGCTGGCTGCAAACTGTGAGTGGGGGAGGGGTCCGCTGAACGCTAATGTGACACTATTAAGGTGGCACTGAAAATCCAACCCCAATAGAACGGCAGCGCAGAGATGGGGCAGGACAAGAAGTTTAAAATTTTTGTATTCTGTGCCCCTTACTGAAAGGGTCACTACACAGTAGCCACCGATGTCTGCTGAATGGGATTTGGAAGCCATAGAGATCCAATGGCGCGTTGGCAGGACCGGGAGAGAGTAACTGCACACCGTGTCGGGGTGGATAAAGCTCTCCGTGCTCCCGCTGTCGAAAAGGCAGGTAGTGGCGCGGCCGTTTACCATAATGTCCATCATGGACCTGGACAGTTGGTGAGGGAGAGATTGGTCCAGAGTCACGGAGGCCAGCGTATGGTCGAGCGAGTCGCTGTGGTCGTCAGATGAGGCGGTGGTTGAGTCCGGGTCACCCGCGATTGGAGTTGAAGGCGTCCAAGATGTCGGACAAAATGGCTGCGCCCATGATCCCGATCCCCACGCGGCTGGAGGTGTCCAAGATGGTGGACAAGATGGCTGCTCCCACGGTTCACACGCGGCGCTGCTGGCGTTAGCGGTTTTACCTTTGCAGGCGCTGACGTAGTGTCCTTTCTTCCCGCAGCCAGAGCAGGTAGCGTTTTTTGCCGGGCAGCGTGCTCTGGGGTGTTTTGCCTGGCCACAAATGTAATATTTCGGACCCTTGGACATCGCTGCAGCAGTTGGTGCCGGGGGTGGCGGCCCCATGACCCAAGGTTGCGGCGTCCACGGTGCGGAGCGGTTAGGGGAGAATGCGTCCATATTCCGGTGGGCCGCGTCTAGCGAGAGCGCGAGGGACACTGCATTTTTCAGGTCGATTTCACCCTTCTCCAACAGTCTCTGCCGGGAGTAGTCGGATGTGAGGCCCGCGACGAAAGCATCTCGGATAAGTCCCTCCGTGTGTGTCGCGGCCGATACCTCTTTACAATCGCAGGCTCGGCCGAGTATCTGTAGTGCCCGTAGAATGCCTCCACCGATTCCCCGGACTGCTGTTTGCGGGATCTCAAGAGGTGTCTGGCATAAACCGTATTTACCGGGCGTGTGTATTGTCCTTTTAGCAGATCAATAGCCGCCGTGTAGGTAGTCGCGTCCTGGATGAGCGTGTAGACTTGATGGCCCACCTTGGAGGCCAGGATTTTTAGTTTGTTTCCATCTAGAGTCACGGCTGAGGCTTCCAGGTAAGCTTCGAAGCAACGCAGCCATTGTGCGAACTTGGTAGACGAACCCGCCTCTTGAGGGTCTAGGTCCAGGCATGCAGCAGCGCCTGCTGCTCAGCATTTGGTGCAGCAGCCTGCTGCTCAGCGTTTGGTGCCAACATTTTGTTTTTGCTAATAAAATTGATGCGCTATCAATTACTCATAAAAGACGGAGAGTTAGGAGAGTAACTAAAAGGCTCTTATTAGCAAAGAACAGAGCATGCCTCTCGTGGTTGACTGGGTTCCAAGAAGGCAGGGGGCTGCAGAGCAGTCACCTTTATACCTGGGCCTGTGGGTGGAGCCAGGGGCGGAGCCAGCAGAGGCATGCATAGATACAACAGTGTGCAACAACAACAACAACGGTGAACAACAATAACAGTGGTTTACCACAATTACTACTTATGAAGAGGCCCTGGCAGCCCTTAAAGCCCAGTACCTTAAGTCAGTCAACGAAGTATACGCCAGGTATCTTTTGTCTACTCGCAGGCAATTACCCGAGGAATCTCTGGACGATTTCCTGCAGGACCTTAAGGCTTTGGCTAAGGATTGCAACTACAAGGCTGTCTCTGCCATAGTGTATCAGGAAGAAGCCATCCGCGATTCTCTCATATCTGGTCTCCGATCTAATTATATTAGACAGAGACTTCTCGAGAATGACTCGTTAGTTTTAAAAACGGTCGTCGCTACTGCTCAATCATTAGAGGTAGCCCAGAAGAATTTAGAAGTGTATGCATCAGCCCATGCATCTCTTTCAGCCTCGTGTGCTCCGAGTATGGAGGCATCCATAACACCAAAGGAGCCTCCACTTAATCCTATTGTTGCGGCTGTACCCCATGGGTCTAAATGTTATTTTTGTGGCCAATCTAAACATCCCAGGCAAAGATACCCAGCCAGAGAGGCTACCTGTTTTAAATGTAAGAAACGGGGACATTTTAGTAAAGTGTGTAAGGGTAATCCTGTACCCGATGTTTTCTCTGCTGTTGCCTCGGTTACGGTTGACCAGCCCATACCGAGTTCCTTGTCGAAATCTATGATGGACATCAAGATCAATGGTCGTCCTACTGGGTGTTTGATAGACTGGCAGTACTGAAAGTTTTATACACCCCAACCTTGTTAACTCCTGTTCATTGAAGGTGTATCCTACTCGAAGTGAAATCATGATGGCGTCTAAGTCCCTTACTTCGGAGGTAACTGGATATTGTAAAGTCACATTGACCATTAAGGATACGGAGTATAAGGACTTTAAACTCCTCATATTACCTCAGTTGTGTGTGAACTTAATTTTAGGCTTGGACTTCCAGTGTCAGCATGAGAGCGTCACCCTTAAGTATGGTGGATCCCAGCCTCCGCTCACAGTCTGCAGCCTTTCTACTTTAAAAATAAGACCGCCTTCTTTGTTCATGAACCTTGCTCCTAATTGTAGACCTATAGCGACTAAGAGTCGACGGTATAGTTCAGAAGATAAAACATTTATAAAAGAGGAAGTGGAAAGGCTTCAATGGGAGGGAATCACCGAACACAGTAATAGCCCGTGGTGTGCCCAGGTGGTGGTGGTTAAAACTAATGAAAAGAAAAGACTTGTGGTCGATTATAGCCAGACTATAAACTTGTATACCCAATTAGACGCCTATCCTTTGCCTCGTATTTCGGAGATGGTGAACCAGATAGCTCAGTACCGCGTGTTCTCCACCATTGATTTAAAGTCTGCCCATCATCAACTCCCCATTAAAATAGAAGACCGACCTTATACGGCCTTCGAAGCTAATGGGCACCTGTACCAATTACTTAGGGTGCCCTTTGGAGTGACGAATGGGGTATCCATCTTCCAACGGGAGATGGATCGTATGGTGGATGAATATGCATTGGAAGCAACATTCCCGTACCTGGATAATGTTACGATCTGTGGGCGCGACCAACGGGAGCATGATCAAAATCTCGCGAAGTTCCTAGGGACTGCAAAGAGGTTAAACCTGACCTACAATGAAAACAAGTGTACCTTCAATACTACACGTTTGTGTATTCTTGGTTGTGTTGTGGAGAATGGGGTAATTGGGCCGGATCCTGAAAGATTACGCTGTAGGAGTTTACGTACTCCTAGCAAAAAATACTGAACTCGGAGAGGTTCAACAGAAAAAGTTTAATTGTTGAGACTGCATGTTGAACACAAAAATGGCGTCAGAGACTACACTAAGTCCGACTGCCTTTCATCAGTCCACAGCTTCGACTGCTCCTCCCCTGCTCTGGGCTTAACTATGTTGCAGATCGAGTTTCTTAAAGGTGTGATCCATCTTAAAGGCATGACGCCTGATTTATAGTCTATGGACCGAAAAGCGGATTGTGTCCTTTCTGTGATCAGTACACCACACAGCTCCCCCCAGAATCCGCTAGTAGGGAGTGTACGAACCGGTGTGGTGGCTTGATGGCACGGCCGGAACAGCTCTTGTCGGTTGGTGTCAGGAGCGGGGCGGTCGGACGCGTCGGGCTCTTAGGCGGTCTGCCCCGCGGTGGGGGTTGGCCCATTTGAACGGGTTCATCGGGCTCTAGGTGCACCAGCTTGAGCCGGTTGACCAACACCTTGTCAGTTCTGCCGCCCACTTCAAGGAGGAAGAACTTGTTCCCCGTCTGGAGTACCTTGTAGGGTCCGTCGTATGGGGGCCGTAGAGGTCCTCGGTGGGCATCATGGCGCATGAAAACAAATTTGGCCATGTGCAGGCTAGGTGGTACGTGGGTTGCTGGTTCGCCGTGCCAGCCGGTGGGTACTGTTGTGCTCGGTTGGCGAAAGCACGGCGTTGCTGGTCAGCTGACCAGGGGGTCGTGGCGGTGGGCAGGAACTCTCCGGGTACGCGCAGCGGCTGGCCGTATACAAGTTCCGCCGCCGAGGCTTGCAGGTCTTCCTTGACCGCGGAGCGTAGGCCAACTAGCACCCACGGGAGGCGGTCGATCCAAGCCTCGTCCTCGAGGCTGGCGCAGAGGGACGCCTTCATGGACCTGTGGAATCGCTCACACAGTCCGTTGGCTTGGGGGTGGTAAGCCATGGTGCGGTGAATGGCCACCCCGAGGTTTCGGGCGATGGCGGCCCACAGATCAGAGGTGAACTGCGGGCCTCTATCCAACGTCATGTCGGAGGGGACGCCGAACCGAGCGACCCAGGTACCGATGAACGCCCTCGCGATGTCGACGGTGGTGGTGGATGTCAGTGGAATGGCCTTGGGCCAGCGGGTGGTACAGTCCACGATTGTCAGCAGGTGCGTGTGACCTTGTGATGGCGGCAGGGGGCCGACGAGGTCGATGTGGACGTGGTCAAACCTTCTTTCTGGCATGGTGAACTCCTCGCATGGGGCTTTGACGTGCTGGTGGATTTTGGCACGCTGGCAAGCTATGCAGGATCTGGACCAGATGCGCACATCTTTGCGCAGGCCGCGCCAGACAAATCGGTTGGCCACCAGTCTAATGGACGCGTGGGTGCCGGGGTGTGAGAGGCCGTGGACGATGTCGAACACCCGTTTTCGCCAGGACGCCGGGACTACGGGTCGGGGTTGCGCCAAGGAGGTGTCGCATTTGACTGTGATGGTGGACGGGCCGCAGGCGACGTCGGTCAGTCGCAGCCCTGGGAGGGTTGTGGGCGCGGAGAGCAGATCGGGGTCGGTGCATTGCTCCGCTGCCAGTTGAGCATAGTCCACTGCCAGGTGGGTGCCGTGGACGGCGGGGCGGGATAGGCTGTCGGCCACCATGTTGTCTCGACCGGAGACGTGCCGGATGTCCGTGGTGAATTCGGACACCGCGGCGAGCTGGCGTTGTTGCCTGGCTGACCATTGGTCCGCAGATTTTGCCATCGCGAATGTCAGGGGTTTGTGGTTGACAAACGCGGTGAAGGGGCGGCCCTCCAGAAGAAATCTAAAATGGTGGACTGCCAGGTACAGTGCGAGGAGCTCGCGGTCAAAGGCGCTGTATTTGGCCTCCGGGGGGCGCAGTTGGCGTCTGAAAAAGGCCAGCGGTTGCCAGGCCCCGTCGACCCACTGTTCGTACATGGCACCGACCGCGTGGTCGGAGGCGTCCGTGGTGAGGGCCACCCTGGCGTTGGGCTGTGGGTGAGCGAGCATGGTGGCATCGGCGAGCGCCTTTTTGGTCGAGTCGAAAGCAGTCAACATGTCCGCCGACCACTCGATCGCCATTCTGTCTTTCTTACCCCGGAGGGCTTCGTATAGGGGCCGCATGAGGGAGGCCGCTCCGGGAATGAAGCGGTTGTAAAAGTTGATCATCCCCAAGAACTCCTGGAGGCCTTTGATGGTGGTGGGCCGGGGGAACTGCTGGACGGCTTGCACCTTGGCGGGCAGGGGAATGGTTCCGTCCTGCGTGATGTGGTGGCCGAGGAATTTGATCCTGCTGAGGCCGAATTGGCACTTGGCTGGGCTGATGATGAGCCCGTGCTCACTGAGCTGCTGGAACAGGGTGCGGAGGTGCTCGATGTGTTCCTGCTTGGAGGAACTAGCTACCAGGATGTCATCCAGGTAGACAAAGAGGAACTTCAGGTCCCGGAGGACCGAGTCCATGAGCCGCTGGAAGGCCTGGGCCGTGTTTTTGAGGCCGAAGGGCATTCGGAGGAACTCTAATAGCCCAAAGGGGTGATTATGGCCGTTTTGGGAACGTCCGTGGGGTGGACTGGCACCTGATGGTAAACACGCACCAGGTCGACTTTGGAGAAGACTGAGCGGCCGGCCAGTCTAGCCAAGAAGTCTTGAATGTGCGGTATGGGGTACCGATCCGGCGTGGTGGCGTCGTTTAGGCGCTGGTAGTCCCCGCAGGGGCGCCATCCCCCATCGGGTTTGGTGACGAAGTGGAGTGGGGAGGCCCAGGGGCTGTTGGAGCGGCGGATGATGCCGAGCTGTTCCATTGTGGCGAACTCGGCCCGCGCGATCTCCAGCTTGGCCGGGTCCAGCCTGCGGGCGTGGGCATACACCGGTGGGCCTGTGGTGGGGATGAAGTGTTCTACCCCGTGCTTAGCACCTTTCGCGGAGAAGGTCGGGTTGGTGAGGGCTGGGAGCTCAGCCAGGAGTGCTGAGTAGTCGTCCGTTGAGCGGGCGCGGCACTGCCACGCCATTTCGGCGGGTTGGGAGGGGGCCATGGCGCCCGGGATAGGTGACATGGTGTTCATGTCCATGAAGCGGCGCCGAGGCATGTTGACCAACAGGCCGTGGGTGCACAGGAAATCCGCACCGAGGAGTGGGGAGAGCACCTTGGCAGTGATAAACTCCCAGTGGTAGCGGCGGCCTGCGAGGTCGATGGTGACGGTGCGGGTGCCGTACGTCCGGATGTCGGTGCCATTGGCGGCAGCCAGCGCAGGGCCGTGGCCGCCTTGCTGGATCTCGAGGGCGGACACGGGGATGATGCTGCGCTGCGCGCCTGTGTCGCATAGGAAATGGCGTCCGGAGGCGCTGTCCGTAACGTACAGCAGCGCGCCTGCTTGCCCCACGGCCATCGTGTAGGCCGGTGTGGGGGCGGTTGGAAACGTGCAGGGATGGCTGCAGCGGCGTGCCCGTGCGCCGAACCGGGTATGGAAGTAGCAGTAGCCCTGGGTCGGAGGGCTTGGGGGACGTGGGGGCCTCGTGGCTGAGCTGTGTGGCCACGCGATAGAGGGTGGAGCGCGCGCCGACGCTGCGGAGGCCAGGTCGGGGGTGACGGCGTGGTTGGAGCCGACGGACAGGAGCTTATCGACTTCATCGGCCAGGGCCTCGAGGTCCGTGAGGCTGGACGCCACGATCGCCAGGCGGATGCTGGGAGGTAGTTGGCGGATAAAGAGCGTGCGGAAGACGGAGCCGGGCGGTTTCTCGTCGGTCAGAGCAAGCATGTGTGAGAGCAAGTCTGACGGCGTGGAGTCACCGAGGCCCGGGAGGTCGAGGAGGTGGCAGTTGCGCAAAGATTGGGAGGCTGTGAATTTTTTAAGGAGCGCAGCCTTGAGATGTGCGTACTTGCCTTCCTCCGAAGGGTTTTGTAGTGTTGTCCAGACTTTCATGATTGTGGAGCTGCCCAGGGAGGTGAGGAGGTAGTCGTACATCGTTGTGTCGGCGGTGATGCCGCGGAGTCGGAATTGCGATTCGGCTTGAAGGAACCAGGTGGTGGCTAGGTTCTCCCAGAACTCCGGCAGCTTCACAGAAACTGCATTTGTGTCAGCCATGGTTACGCTTAGGAGTCGTCCTGAGCGTCGGGGTCACCAATGTAGGAGTCTACGTACTCCTAGCAAAAAATACTGAACTCGGAGAGGTTCAACAGAAAAGGTTTAATTGTTGAGACTGCATGTTGAACACAAAAATGGCGTCAGAGACTACACCAAGTCCGACTGCCTTTCATCAGTCCACAGCTTCGACTGCTCCTCCCCCGCTCTGGGCTTAACTATGTTGCAGATCGAGTTTCTTAAAGGTGTGATCCTTCTTAAAGGCATGACGCCTGATTTATAGTCTACGGACCGAAAAGCGGATTGTGTCCTTTCTGTGATCGGTACGCCACAACGCCCACTTAAGGAATTACCTTTACCTCACACTGTAAAAGCTTTAAGAAGGTGTCTGGGATTCTTCTCGTACTATGCCCAGTGGGTGGCTAGCTACTCAGATAAAGTCCGACCTCTTATTAAGTCGACGTCTTTTCCGCTATCGGTGGAAGCTCAGGAGGTTTTCTTTAATATCAAACGGGACATTGAGAAGGCAGTGGTAAGTGTCGTGGATGAGAAGATCCCTCTTCAATTGGAAAGTGATGCATCTGATTTTGCGTTGGCAGCAACCCTTAACCAAGCTGGTAGACCAGTAGCTTTCTTCTCTCGTACATTGCAAGGACCAGAAGTTCGACATTCTTCAGTGGAAAAGGAGGCACAGGCAATTATTGAAGCAGTCAGGTATTGGAGACATTATCTCGCTGGCCGACGGTTTACGCTCATTACTGACCAGCGATCTGTGGCCTTTATGTTCAATACTAAGCAGAGAGGCAAGATCAAAAATGATAAGATTTTAAGATGGCGAATAGAACTGTCAACATATGACTATGATATTCAGTACAGGCCTGGAGTATTTAATGAGCCATCGGATGCTTTGTCACGAGGAGTACGTGCTAGTCTGGGTATAGATAAGCTTCAAAGTCTCCACGATGCACTCTGCCACCCTGGGGTTACCAGAATGAACCACTTCATTAAGTCTCACAATCTACACTACTCTATTGAGGAGGTCCGGACAATGACCAGAACCTGTCGTGTTTGTGCTGAATGCAAACCCCGCTTCTATAAGCCGTCCGAGCCAGTCCATCTTATTAAAGCAACACGACCATTTGAGCATTTGAGTCTCGATTTTAAAGGTCCCCTTCCATCGAGTGACCATAATGTCTATTTTCTTAATATTATAAATGAGTACTCTCGGTTCCCTTTTGTTATCCCTTGTCCGGATGTGACGAGTGCTGTTGTAATTAAATGCCTCTGCCAACTGTTTTCTTTGTTTGGCATGCCTAACTATATACATAGTGTGGTGATTATTCCTTGATTAGTAAAAGTATTGTGATTCGTTGTTTGTTAACTGCCTTGGGATATGTGTTGTAATCTCATTGGTAGTTGCTGATCACATGATGTGTTGTGGCTACCTTAAATTCAGTCCTTTTCTAGCTTAGTTGGGACTGGATGTGGAAAGATATGCTGCTGATTTTAAAGTTAATAAAGCCTAGCTTTGGAAGGCAAATCTATTCTTTATTTCAATTTATTAACTTCAATTTATGTTAGAATGGAGCGATATCTTCAACCAGAACGATTCAAGGCTGACCCCAATTCTGCTGGAGTGGATGATAAATGGAAACATTGGTATTGTACATTTAAAAACTTTTTGGGCGTGTTGGATCAAGAGGCTCTAAATAAGCTGAATATGCTGATCAACTACATTGACCCGGGTGTATATAAATATATTTTGCACTGTAAAACTTATGAAGAGGCTATTTCTACATTGGAAAAGATTTTTGTTAAACCAAAGAATGAGGTATTTGCACGTCATCTTCTATCTGCCCGTAGGCAGCAGGTGGGAGAATATTTGGATACTTATTTACAAGCACTTCGGTGCCTTAGTGTTGACTGTAATTATAAGGCTGTGACGGCTGAAGAATATAAGGACGAATCGGTACGGGATGCTTTTATTAATGGATTACTGTCTAGATCAATTTGTCAGCGGTTGTTAGAAAATAAGACTCTGGATCTTCACAGAATCACAGAATCACAGAAACCCCACAGTGCAGATAGAGGCCATTTCGGCCCATCGAGCCTGCACCGACACATATCCCACCCGATCCCCGTAACCCCTATACCAACACATATCCCACCCTATCCCCGTAACCCCACGTATTTAATCCCCCTAACACTAAGGGTCAATTTATCATAGCCAATCAACCTAACCTGCACATCTTTGGACTGTGGGAGGAAACCGGAGCACCCGGAGGAAACCCACGCAAACACGGGGAGAATGTGTAAACTCCACACAGACAGTCACCCGAGGCCGGATTTGAACCCGGGTCCCTGGCACTGTGAGGCAACAGTGCTAACCACTATTGTGGTGTATGTGCCTTTAAGAGCAATTGTTGTGTATGTGCCTTTAAGAGCCCCAGGTGTGCGTAATGCTGGTAATTGCCACTTGGGCTATATAAGCCTGTGTATTGTGTATATCCTTTAGAACCCCCCCAGACTTGCTTAGTAAATACCTATGAACCAACTCCTGTCTTCAGTGTCTTTATCTACACACGGACACTACAGTGGCGACGAAGTGGAAACGGACTTGCCTGCAATTCGGCAGCACCTCAAGGACATCGATTCCTCCAGCGTCCAGAAGACTCAAGGAAGTAATCGAAACTGTGGTTTCACCAGCTGGCCAAGCTGGTGGCAGGTACTGCGCTAATCCTTCCTGGGCGTCAGGCTGGGGCTCCAGCGGCGGGCTCTACAGCTGAGACAGGCAGCGAAATCGGAGGCAAGCAATAACGGACTGGGAGGGTGCACTCGGGAGACGGCCGGCGCGGCAAGCAGGTCAGCGTTAGACCTCTGTCGGGAACGAGTCTCCAACAGTGAATAAACGGAAACCACAGTAAAACAGCGTTGTTATCGGTAGCAGCGGCGGGAAAGCGCAGGAAGCGCCATATCGTTGCTACAGAGAGAAAAAAAAAAGCACGGGAAGCGCCATATCTTTTTTTGAAATGCCTAAGTCTGGCAATATTGATGCTTTTGATAACGAAACAGAGCCTAACTTTGGCAATATTGATGTTTTGATAACAAGATAGAGGATTGGACCACATATGTAGAAAGAGTGGAGGTGTTTTGCACCGCAAATGGAATAGAAGATGAAAAAAAATCTTCAGTGCTTCTGGATCTAATGGGCGCAGAAACATACAAGCTGTTACGCAACTTAATCACTCCAGCCGAACCGATGGACAAGAATTTTGAGGAGATTGTTGATACCCTACACTGCCAATTCGAGGCAGGACTGGCAGATTCTCTGCAAGACAAATTCATCTGTGATCCCCTAAGTGTAGAAACACAAAAAAAGGTATCTTCTGGAAAAGATTTAGCACTGGACAAGGCTTTCAGTGCAATAGGAGCGGCAAAGATACAGCAAAGGCCACAGGACTTCGGCACCCATGAAATGACACGGGGTTTCAAGAGATGTTATCGCTGCGGCAGATCCAACCATGACCAGAGGGATTGCTGGTTCAAAGAAAAAGCATGCAGGCGATGCGGAAAGATGGGACACATTCCACGTGTATGCCGATCTGAAAATAAAAAATCCACTAACGGGAAAAGAATCAATAAGGAAAAGCACAGAAAGGTACAAATGATGACGGACAGTAGCTCCAAAGACCAGAAGAGCGATAGCGACTCCGGGAACAAGAGACTAAGCTCTCTCAAATTACATAATGTAATTGCCAATGAAGATTACCAGACCATTTGGGTTACCCTCATAATAGCAGGGTCCCCAGTTAAAATGGAGCTAGATACAGGATCAGCTCTAACCGTAATAAATCGATGAGATTACGAGAGGCTATTTTCGCATATACCTCTAAAAGACACATCCATTATCTTAAAAACATATACGGGGCAGAAAGTATACCCCAAAGGAAAAATAAAGGTGCCTGTGGTATACAACGGCAAAGAAATACAAAAGTTGTATTTATACATTCTACAAGATGGTGGTCCACCGTTGCTGGGACGTGAATGGATAAGCAAGATACGTTTAGACTGGCACTCCATTCAGGCACTGACGGTGACCAGTAAGAAAAAAAACAATGAAGACATCATACCTGAACGATTAAAAGACATCTTGGCCAACGCCAAAGAAGTGTTTCAAGAGAAACTAGGAACCTTGAAAGGCATCACCGCCTCAATAAAAGTGGAAGATGCAGCAATTCCAAAATTTTTTAAGGCAAGACTGGTGCCATACGCAATACGTCCGGCAGTCGAGGCAGAGCTGGAGAATTTGGAAAAGGCAGGCGTATTATCCAAAATAGATTGGAGTGAATGGGCAACACCCATCGTTCCAGTCATGAAAAAAGCATTGAAAAATAACTCTGAGGAACAGAGAAAAATTCGCATCTGTGGGGACTTTAAGGTGACTGTAAACCCGGTCCTTCACACGGTACAGTATCCTCTTCCGAGGATAGAAGATATTTTCGCCTCACTATCCGGAGGAAAACGTTTCACAAAAATTGACTTGGCACAGGCATATCTACAGATGGAGGTTGAGGAGACCTCTAAAAAGTATCTCACAATAAACACACACAAAGGCCTGTACCAGTACAATCGACTGGTTTTTGGAGTAGCATCAGCTCCAGCTATCTGGCAAAGAGCTATGGAGCAAGTCCTGCAAGGGATTCCGGGGACTCAGTGTTACCTAGACGACATCCTTATAACAGGAGAAAACGACAACGAGCACCTTACCAATTTGGAGCAGGTGCTCACTAGGCTGAAAGAACGGGGCCTACGAGCAAATCGCCCCAAGTGCGAATTTTTCCAAAATCAGATATCATACTGTGGCCACATAATTAATAAGGAAGGGTTGCATAAGTCACCCGAAAAAATTGAAGCAGTTATAAAAGCCCCAGCACCTGAAAATGTTTCACAATTGAGGTCATTCCTGGGACTAATAAATTACTATCATAAATTTTTACCGAACTTATCAACTATTCTACACCCTCTTAATGATCTTCTACACACAGGAGTGATTTGGAAATGGAACGAAGACTGTAAACGTGCCTTCCATAAATGGCACTTAATCACATCCGAGAAAGTTTTGGCTCATTACAACCCATCACTACCAATCAGACTGGCGTGCGATGCATCCCCTTACGGCATAGGAGCGGTATTGTCCCATAGATTCCCTGATGGCTCGGAACGGCCGATAGCTTTTGCGTCACGCTCACTGAACTCAGCTGAGCGTAACTATTCCCAGATAGACAGGGAAGCACTCAGCCTGGTATGGGGAGTGAAGAAATTCAACCATTACCTACACGGACAAAAATTTACCTTGCTGACTGACCATCAACCCCTCATCTCCATATTCAACCCTAAGAAAGGTGTCCCCATTATGACGGCACAAAGACTACAGAGGTGGTCCCTTTTTCTAGGGGCACACCAATACAACATTGAATACAAAGGGTCAAAACAGCATGGGAATGCTGACGGTTTATCACGCCTGCCATTGCCAACGATCGAAGAGGCACCTACAGTAGACCCAGTAGAGATATTCCACTCTACCATAGTGGAATGTCTACCGGTGACAAATTCTGCCATTGAAAGGGAGACCAGAAATGACCCTACTCTCTCACGGGTCTACGATTTAACAATGAAGGGATGGCCAGCACATGGCGAACTACTGTTGCCAGCATTCTCGCAAAGAAGAGAACAGCTGTCAGTGTGCCGAGGAACCTTGATGTGTGGATCCAGAGTGGTGATTCCACCCAAACTCCAGGATAAAGTGCTAAAGGAGCTTCACGAGGGGCATCTGGGTGGAGTGAAAATGAAGAACCTAGCTAGGGCATTTGTATGGCGGCCAGGTATCGATGGAGACATTGAAGACATGACCAAGAGCTGCCTAGGATGCCAGAAGGTCCAAAATGCTCCACCACAGGCCCCTCTACATCCATGGGAGTGGCCCTCATCTCCCTGGCAAAGGGTGCACATCGACTTTGCTGGTCCATTTATGGACTCAATGTTCTTAATCGCAGTTGATGCACACTCCAAGTGGCCGGAGGTAATAAAGATGTCCTCCACCACCACGGAAAAAACCATCACAGTATTAAGGACCATATTTGCCAGGAATGGGCTGCCGGAACAGATATGTTCTGATAATGGACCGCAATTTGTGTCCGAAGAATTCAGAAAGTTCTTAAAGAACAATGGGGTAAAGCACTACACGTCCGCCCCATACCATCCCGCCACCAATGGATTGGCTGAAAGGTTTGTCCAGACCTTTAAGAAGGCCATAAAGGCCATGGGTAATGAAGACATAAAACTTCAGCACAAGGTGGATAACTTCTTATTTGCATATAGGAATGCGACACATATGGTTACAAACCAAACTCCCGCCATGATGTTCTACAATAGAAACCTAAGATGCCGGCTGGATTTGGTCAAGCCCAACCTCCGAAGGGACGTGGAGAACCGGCAGTTTCAGGGCATGAATGAAAGGCCAACTAGGGCCTTCCAGATAGGCCAACCGGTTTTGGCCCGGGACTACCGTACCGATAATGGCAGCCTGGAACTATCTGCACACGACTAGGACCACTGATGTATACCGTGGACATCGGAGAAAGCATAATAAGGCGCCATGCTGACCAAATCATCAAGTCATCCGAAAAGGGACAACCTACACCACCACGCTATACATCTAACGATGAAGTAGAGATACCCATATCTACCTCCAATCCGGTGATACTGGAACCCGATGAACCCGACACTGGCCTTCAAGCCGAATCAGCCTTGCCAGAAGAACCTACTACACCACCAGAAACTACTACACCCCCGAGGCGTTATCCGGACCGAGTCAGGAAGCCTCCTGAGAGACTAACTTATAATTAATTAATACAGCAATGTATATTTTTTGCATATAACATGTAATTAATAATTACTTAAAATATGATGTACTAGTTAGCTAGAAGGGGAGGAATTGTGGTGTATGTGCCTTTAAGAGCAATTGTGTATGTGCCTTTAAGAGCCCCAGGTGTGCGTAATGCTGGTAATTGCCACTTGGGCTATATAAGCCTGTGTATTGTGTATATCCTTTAGAACCCCCCCCCAGACTTGCTTAGTAAATACCTATGAACCTACTCCTGTCTTCAGTGTCTTTATCTACACACGGACACTACAACTATGCCACCGTGCTGCCCCAAGTGCTGCCCCAAGCCCGATCTTAAAAGTGCTTTTGAGCAAGCTTCTACATTGGATGTGGCTCAGAGAAGTTCGGATTCTTATGCTCTTTTTAATCGGCCTGCGACTATGGTTTCGGCAGTTTCGGATGAAAAGGAATTATGTGGACTTAATGGGAGTGGTTTACTAGATTTTGAAACAGTTTCTACTTCGGCGGCCGTTGCCTCTAGGATTCAGAAGTGTTATTTTTGTGGGAATATCCGGCACCCTCGTCTGAAGTGTCCTGCTCGGGAGGCTGTGTGTAGTAAATGCGGCAAGAGAGGTCATTATGCACGTGTGTGCAAATCATCAGGTTCAATTACCTTCCCTTCTCCTGGTGTGGGAGGGTCTTCCTCCACTACCTCTTCTGTAACTATTCAGCCTTTAGATAGGGCGTTTATTGCATCAATTTCTGCTGCATTTGCTCATGGCCTAACAAAGCTATAGTTACGGCTCAAGTTAATGGGTTGGAAGTGAAGGCCCTTATAGATACGGGCAGTACTGAGAGTTTTATAAGTCTTCAGTTTGCGAAGGAGAAGCATTTGAAAATTTCGCCTGTTATGTATGAGGTGTGTATGGCTCAGATGACCCTTACTTCACAAATAGCTGGTTGTTGCTTTGTGAAAATGGTTCTTCTAGGTAATACGTATACTGATATACGCCTATCTGTTTTGCCTAATCTCTGTGCGGATATTTTGATTGGACATGATGTGCTTCAGTTACACGAGTCTCTTAGTGTTTCATTTGGAGGGACTAAGCCACCTTTATCTATTTGTGGATTAACCTTTTTATCTATTCCTCCATTATCACTTTTTTCCAATTTGATGTCGGATTGTAAGCCAATTGCTACCCAGTCAAGAAGATATAGTAGTCAGGATAGAGAATTTATTAATTCTGAAGTTCAACGTCTCTTATTGGAAGGAATCATTGAACCTAGTTGTTCGCCTTGGCGAGCACAGGTAGTTGTCATGACTAATGAGAGACACAAGAAACGAATGGTGATAGACTATTCCCAAACTATTCATAGGTATACTCAATTAGATGCGTACCCTTTGCCTAAGATTGATGAGCTTATCAATAAAGTATCTCAGTTTAAAGTTTTTAGCACTATTGATTTAAAGAGTGCTTATCATCAGATTCCTATTGTTAAGAAGGATCAACCATATACGGCCTTTGAGGCTGGTGGAAAGCTGTATCAGTTTTGCCGAATACCATTTGGTGTTACTAATGGTGTTGCTTGTTTTCAACGGGCAATGGATGCTTTTATAAGTGATAACTCCCTCTCTGACACCTTTTCATACTTAGATGACATCACAGTGTGTGGCAAATCAAGGGTGGAGCATGATTCTAATTTAAAAAGATTCCTTCAAGCTGCGGAAAAAGTTGGTTTAACTTTTAACAAAGAGAAATGTATCTTTTCGACTACTGAGGTAAATCTATTGGGGTATATTATTTCGGGAAATAAGATTAAACCAGATCCAGAACGTCTGCGACCATTGATTGATTTACCTTGTCCTACTAATTCTAAGGCTTTGCAACGAGTTGTTGGACTGTTTTCTTATTATTCTAATTGGATTGCAAATTTTTCACAGAAGATCCAGCCTCTTATTCGGGTTATGACATATCCTCTATCATGGGAGGCCAGGACATGTTTTGAGAATTTTAAAAAGGATATTTTAGGAGCAGTTGTGCATTCCATTGATGAGCAGGTTCCCTTTGTGATTGAGACGGATGCTTCGGATTTTGCAATTGGGGCTACTTTGAACCAAAATGGAAGACTTGTGGCCTTTTTCTCACGTACTTTGAATAATAGTGAAAAAAGACATTCCTCAATAGAAAAAGAGGCATACGCAATAGTAGAAGCATTGCGTAAATGGAGACATTATTTATCGGGGCGACATTTCACATTGGTAACTGATCAAAAATCTGTGTCCTTTATGTTTGATGTTAAACATTTTGGAAAGATTAAAAATGATAAAATAATGAGATGGAGGATTGAGTTGGCATGTTACCATTTTGACATAGTTTATCGTCCGGGGAAGGATAATGTTGCTGCTGATGCACTGTCGAGGGCTTATTGTTCTGTGATTCACGGAGATACGCTTATTAATCTTCACAATGCCTTATGTCATCCTGGGGTTACGAGGATGATACACTTTGTACGCAGTAAGAACTTGCCTTTTTCAGTTGAAGACGTCAAGCGGATGACTTCATCATGTTCTATCTGTGCTCGGTGTAAACCGAATTTCTTTAAGCCTCAATGAGCTCATCTTATAAAGGCTACTTCTCCTTTTGAACGTTCGAGTGTTGATTTTATGGGACCTCTTCCTTCAACTACTCAAAACCGATATATATTTACTGTTGTGGACGAGTTTTCAAGGTTCCCTTTTGCTTTTCCTTGTGCAGATGTATCAGCTGCTACAGTTATTAAATGTTTGACTCAACTGTTTGTCATCTTTGGGATGCCTGCGTATATCCATTCGGATCAGGGAAGTTCTTTTATGTCTTCCCAGTTGAAGGAATACCTTCAGAGTCGGGGAATTTCTACTAGTAGAACTACCCCGTATAATCCCCAGGGTAATGGACAGTGTGAATGGTACAATGGGGTGATCTGGAAGGCAGTTATGTTGGCATTGACATCCCGGAACCTTAAGAATAAACAGTGGGAAATGGTGCTGCCTGATGCCCTGCATTCCATTAGATCATTGCTTTCAACGGCTACTAATGTGACCCCCCATGAAAGGCTCTTTAACTATCCGCGGAGATCTACTATGGGATATTCGGTACCTTCATGGCTTACTATGCAGGGACCTGTGTTGCTTCGACATCATGTTAGATTGTCAAAATATGACCCCTTGGTGGAGGAGGTGGAGCTGTTGGAGGCAAATTCCCAATATGCTCATATTCGATTCCAAGATGGGAAAGAAAGTACTGTTTCAATTAAAGACTTGGCTCCTTGTGGGGGCCAGCCCTCTTCTGAGAATATTAATAATGGTTATGATTCGGATAATGTGGATGCTGTTACAGATACTACGAATATTTCCAATCCGATTACAGATAATCATACTTCTATTAGTCAGCCTTTGATAGATGTTCATGACCGTCCTAGTTCATCTTCTGATGGGATTTCTAATCCGGAAACCGTTGAGAATCGGGATATGGATAGCCTTCCTGTTGAAGATACTTCTGTGCCTTCTGGCGTGGGAGGGCAAGGAATTTCACCAAGGTTAAGAAGGTCGACACGAACAAGATATCCGGTCGACCGATTGAAAATGGACTTTTAAATTGATAGTAGTGTTTTAAAAATTGTTGAAATATTATAGTATATTGTTTTAGTTGAGAGATATTTAATACTTATGCGTAATGTTATTATTTGTTGTTGTTCATTTAGTATTGTGTTATGTAAATAGTTTTATTCTCGTGCATAGTTTAGTTGTAAATAATTAATTATAAATTGTAAAAGTTATTAGGTTGGAGTATATTTTAAAAGGAAGGGTGAATGTGGTGATTATTCCTTGATTAGTAAAAGTATTGTGATTCGTTGTTTGTTAACTGCCTTGGGATATGTGTTGTAATCTCATTGGTAGTTGATGATCACATGATGTGTTGTGGCTACCTTAAATTCAATCATTTTCTAGCTTAGTTGGGACTGGATGTGGAAAGATATGCTGCTGATTTTAACGTTAATAAAGCCTAGCTCTGGAAGGCAAATCTATTCTTTATTTCACATAGTGATAGGGGTTCTTCCTTTATGAGTGAAGAATTGCGACAGTTTTTGCTATCGAAAGGGATTGCAATGAGTAGAACTACCAGCTATAACCCTCATGGTAATGGGCAGGTCAAGAAAGAAAATGCGACAGTGTGGAAGGCTATCGTATTGTCTCTGAAGTCGCGAGGCCTGCCGACCTCTCGCTGGAAGGATGTCCTGCCAGATGTGCTGCATTCCATAAGGTCTCTTTTGTGTACAGCGACGAATGCCACTCCTCATGAAAGGATGTTTAGCTTTCCAAGAAAAGCTACTAATGGAGTATCGTTACCCAGATGGTTGACGACCACGGGCCCTGTGCTGTTGCGCAGACATGAGAGGCCACAAGACTGATCCACTGGTGGAGGAAGTACAACTCCTCTATGCTAATCCCCAGTATGCGTATATTCAATATCCGGATGGGTGAGAGGATACGGTCTCTATTAAAGATCTTGCACCTGCTGGAGCTCAAAAAGAGTTTGACTCTGAGAGTAGAGTTTTTAATCATGGTATTGGACCTTTAGAGACACAAACTCTCAGTGTGGAAAACACTGATCATTCTGGGACTTTGAATTAACCGGAGTTAGTACTCCAGGAGGAGCCTCAGCAAGAGTTATGTCATTCCCAGAGGACTATTAGACCTCCTGACAGACTGAATCTATAGCAGGGGGTGAATGTGATGAAATAACTCTGTGTTCTGGCATTTGTGTTCTGGCATTTGTATTGGCTGTTGTGTTGTACTTGTTCCTCTTTTAAAAGAACCAAATAAATTAACAAATAAAACTGTAAGTAAACCGTAAGTAAAACCATTGAAACTTCACCCGAACCCTAAGAGATCAAATTAAAATTTGGTTTCCCAGCCCAATTATGCACTCCAGTCCCCGCGGCACCCACCGCTCACGGAAGTGATCGAGCGCGCTGGCGGACACCGCGTGCTCCATCTCCAGGGCCACCCGGGCGCGAACATAGCCGCGGAAGAGAGGGAGGCAATCCGGCCGGATGACCCCCTCGACCGCCCGCTGCCTGGACCAATTAATGACTTTCTTAGTTGTACTTGTTAATGTCTGGAATGTTTTACAGGTGTAATCACTAATGCTCTTCCCTAGCCCGGCCCCTCTGGATTGGTGTGAGTCTTACTTATAAGAGCTGGGTTGTACTCATAAGGGCTGGGTCGGTGATGAATGATGGTTGCCCTGTGTTAATATTATGTTATGTTCTTACTTAATAAAAGCCTTGAGTTATAAGCCTTAACCTCTTGGATTCAGACCGTTGTTTGGCACTTCAGTAAGGGTAAACCGGGAGAGCTTCTTCTCCCCTCTGATATAAAGGGTTGACGTCCGCCTTATTCCCTATCAATCACTCAGAGTCCTGCGAGGCCTCCCGCCTGATCCATTACACCAAACGCCAGACCATCTCCTCCCGGCCGGGAGATCCAGACCGCCGTCCGCCTCCTGCTGCCCGGGGGAACTGGCCAAGCACGCCGTTTCGGAGGGGACGAAAGCAGTCACCAAATACACCAGCTGCAAATAAAGCCTCTCATTCCTCCCACCTTAAAAACTCAACCCAAAGGCTCTTTTCAGAGCCACTCACGAGATCCAGAAGGGACTATTTATTTTCATTTGACTAATGACATTTGAAATATGGACAGCATAAAGAATGAAACTCTTTTTAAAAATGTTTTATCATCCTTTCTTTATTTGACCCTCACTTTCATTTTTTTGTCGTATGTTCAGATTTTGCTGGTGTGTTTTTGTAATACAGTATCTCGTTAATTTACAATAGATTGAAATTTAACAAATATATAATAACAAAATAATGTATTGTCACTGCCCTATTTTGTACAAAGCACTCATTTATAAGCGGGTCGCTGAAAAGCTAAAATGAAATTAAATCTGTCAATTCAGGAACCAATAATTTTAAAGGATCAATTTGCCATAATTCAAATTTAATAATGAATTATTCAGTCTCACAGATGCCATTTTAATGATTATTCAGTCCCACAGACGCTATAATTTTAATCAAAATGATTATTCAATCCCACAGATGCAATGATTTTCACAATAATGATTATTATTCAGTCCCACAGATGCAATGATTTAAACAATAATGATTATTATTCAATCCCGCAGATGCAATAATTTAAACAATAATGATTATTATTCAGTCCCACAGATGCAATGATTTTAACAATAATGATTATTATTCAATCCCACAGATGCAATGATTGTAATAACTGGTTAATATTCAGTCCCACAGAGGGCCATCACTTTAACAATAACGAGTCTGATTCACAGACAAGCTCTTATTCGATAAGCCGCCTTTTTCGTTGGTGTCCGAGGTTGGAGCGGATTGAAAAACGCGCCAATCAGAGGCAGAGATTTGCGGGTTTTCAGCCAATCAGAAGGTTCGGCTGGGCCGGCGGCTGCTCTCAAAGCCGCAGCACGGAGGAAGAGAGTTAGAGAGGAGTCCGCCCAGCGGGGGAAGGAGGACCTGGGCTATGATGTCACCCGAGCTATGGCGGTTGAACGGCCGATCAGGAGCCACGTGACCCCGGCGCTGGCGGCGGCCTTTTAACACAGTGGGCGGGACACCGAGGCGTTGGGGCTGCGATTGGTGGGTGCAAGCTGTCAATCTACCAGTCGCAGCCAATAGAAGAGACGGACTCCGTGAGGGACTTTAAGCGGGGGCTGTGTGGCCGCAGTGCGCATGCTCGGTGCTGCTCGCAGTCCCCGGATGAGGCTCCGGTTTGAGGAAGGAGATAAAATGGCGGCGGGACTGAGGAGCGGAGGATGGTGCGGTGAATGTGGATCAGAGAATCTCCGGCATTTACAGCAGCGGCGGCCTCTCAGGCAATCTTGGGTCGGAGTGTGGGGCCCAGTGAGATCAGACAGTGTGTAACCCGGGGAGGATGGGCCCAGTGAGTTCAGACAGTGTGTAACCCGGGGAGAAATAACAACAGAAAATGCTGGAAAAACTCAGCAAGTCAGGCAACATCCGTGGAGAGAAATTTGAGTTGACGTTTCGGGTTTGACCCTTCTTCAAAACTGGAGAGAAAAGGAGCTAGATCGAAGGCAGGGCTGCGATCGGACAAAAGAATAAAAGAACCAAAAGAAGTAAAAGAGATTAGAAGCTAGACGAGATGGTAATAGGCTGTGATTAGGTGTAAAGTGTACTGGCAGGGCAAAAGATAGCTGCCAGGTGTGAGAGAGAAACAAAAGGAAAGGGGGGGGGGGAAAAGGAAAGGAGTGGAAAAATATAAGTGAAAATGAAATAGGGGCCGAGGTTATGATCTGAAATTGTTGAACTCGGCTGCAGAGTGCCTAATCGGAAGATGAGGTGCTGTTCCTCGAGTTTACGTTGAGCTTCCGTGGAACAGTACAAGAGGCCAAGGATGGTGAGGTCCGAGTGGGAATGGAGCGGTGAATTGAAATGACAGGCGACCGGAAGCTCGGGGTCACCCTTACGGACTGAACGGAGGTGTTCCGCAAAGCGGTCACCCAATCTGCGTTTGGTCTCCCCAATGTAGAGGAGACCGCATCGTGAGCAGCGAATACAGTATACTAGATTGCGAGAAGTACAAGTAAATCGCTGTTTCACCTGGAAGGGGTGTTTGGGGCCCTGGACAGTGGGGAGGGGGGAGGTATAGGGGCAGGTGTTACATCTCCTCCGCTTGCACGGGAAGGTGCCAGGCGAAGGGGAAGGGCTGTTTGGGGTGATAGAGGAGTGGACTAGGGTGTCTCGGAGAGAGCGGTCCCTGCGGAATGCTGAAAGGGGAGGGGAAGATACGTTTGGTGGTGGGATCACTTTGGAGGTAGCGGAAATGCCGGATGATGATCCGTTGAATGTGGAGGCTGGTGGGGTGAAAGGTGAGGACAAGGGGAACCCTATCGTGGTTCCGGGAGGGAGGGGCAGGGGTGAGGGCAGAGGTGCGGGAGATAGAACTGACACGGTCGAGGGCAGTGTCAACCACAGTAGAGGGGAATCCTCGGTTGCGGAAAAAGGAAGACATGTCTGAAGCACTGGTGTGGAAGGTGGCGTCGTCGGAGCAGATACGGCGGAGGCGGAGAAACTGGGAGAATGGAATAGAGTCCTTACAGGAAGCGGGGTGGGAGGAAGTGTAGTCCAGGTAGCTGTGGGAGTCAGTGGGCTTGTAGTAAATATTGGTCGATAACCTATCCCCAGAGATGGAGACGGAGAAGTCGAGGAAGGGAAGGGAAGAGTCCGAGATGGACCATGTGAAGGTGAGGGAAGGGTGGAAATTGGAGGCAAAGTGAATGAAATTGTCAAGTTCGGGGCGAGAGCAGGAAACGGCACCGATACAGTCATCAATGTATCGGAAAAAGAGGTGAGGGAGAGGACCCGAGTAGGACTGGAACAAAGATTGTTCCACATAGCCCACGAAAAGGCAGGCATAGCTAGGACCCATGCGGGTACCCATGGCAACACCTTTGATTTGGAGGAAATGAGTGGAGTCAAAGGAGAAGTTGTTCAATGTGAGAACAAGTTCAGCCAAGCGGAGGAGGGTGGTGGTGGATGGGGACTGGACGAGCCTCTGTTCAAGGAAGAAGCGGAGTGCCCTCAGGCCATCCGGGTGGGGCATGGAGGTGTAGAGGGATTGTACGTCCATGGTGAAAAGGAAGCGGTTGGGGCCAGGAAACTGGAAACTGTTAAAGTGGCGGAGGGCGTCCGAAGAGTCGCGGATGTAGGTGGGAAGAGACTGGACAAGGGGAGAAAAGATAGTCAAGATAGGAAGAGATAAGTTCCGTAGGGCAAGAACAGGCTGAAACGATGGGTCTACCAGGGCAGTCCTGTTTGTGGATCTTGGGAAGGAGGTAGAAGCGGGCTGTGCGGGGTTGGGGAACTATGAGGTTGGTGGCAGCGGGGGGAAGATCTCCAGAGGAGATGAGGTCAGTGACAGTCTTGGAAACGGTGGTTTGATGTTCGGTAGTGGGGTCATGGTCCAGGTGGAGGTAGGAGCAGGTGTCGGAGAGTTGGCGTTCAGCTTCCGCTAGGTAGAGGTCAGTACGCCAAACAACAACAGCACCACCCTTGTCAGCGGGTTTAATGACAATGTCAGGGTTGGATCTAAGAGAATGGAGTGCTGCAAGTTCAGAGGGAGGTAGGTTGGAGTGAGTGAGGGGAGCAGAGAAATGGAGACGGCCGATGTCACGGCGGCAGTTAGCGATGAAAAGATCTAGAGAGGGTAAGAGGTAACCCGGGGAGGATGGGCCCAGTGAGATCAGAGAGTGTGTAACTCGGGGAGGCTGGGCCCAGTGAGAGCAGACAGTGTGTAACACGGCAGGATGGCCCAGTGAGATCAGACAGTGTGTAACACGGGGAGGATGGGCCCAGTGAGATCAGGCAGTGTGTAACCCGGGGAGGATGGACCCAGTGAGATCAGACAGTGTGTAACCCGGGGAGGATGGGCCCAGTGAGATCAGACAGTGTGTAACCCGGGGAGGATGGGCCCAGTGAGATCAGACAGTGTGTAACCCGGGGAGGATGGACCCAGTGAGATCAGACAGTGTGTAACCTGGGGAGGATGGGCCCAGTGAGATCAGACAGTGTGTAACCCGGGGAGGATGGGCCCAGTGAGATCAGACAGTGTGTAACACGGGGAGGATGGGCCCAGTGAGATCAGACAGTGTGTAACCCGGGGAGGGTGGGCCCAGTGAGATCAGACAGTGTGTAACGCGGGGAGGATGGGCCCAGTGAGATCAGACAGTGTGTAACCCGGGGAGGATGGGCCCAGTGAGATCAGACAGTGTGTAACCCGGGGAGGATGGGCCCAGTGAGATCAGACAGTGTGTAACCCGGGGAGGATGGGCCCAGTGAGATCAGACAGTGTGTAACCCGGGGAGAATGGGCCCAGTGAGATCAGACTGTGTAAACCGGGGAGGATGGGCCCAGTGAGATCAGGCAGTGTGTAACCCAGGGAGGATGGGCCCAGTGAGGTCAGACAGTGTGTAACCCGGGGAGGATGGGCCCAGTGAGATCAGACAGTGTGTAACCCGGGGAGGATGGGCCCAGTGCGATCAGGCAGTGTGTAACCTGGGGAGGATGGGCCCAGTGAGATCAGATAGAGTGTAACCCCGGGAGGATGGGCCCAGTGAGATCAGACAGTGTGTAACCCGGGGAGGATGGGCCCAGTGAGATCAGACAGTGTGTAACCCGGGGAGGATGGCCCAGTGAGATCAGACAGTGTGTAACCCGGGGAGGATGGGCCCAGTGAGATCAGACAGTGTGTAACCCGGGGAGAATGGGCCCAGTGAGATCAGACTGTGTAAACCGGGGAGGATGGGCCCAGTGAGATCAGGCAGTGTGTAACCCAGGGAGGATGGGCCCAGTGAGGTCAGACAGTGTGTAACATGGGGAGGATGGGCCCAGTGTGATCAGATAGAGTGTAACCCCGGGAGGATGGGCCCAGTGAGATCAGACAGTGTGTAACCCGGGGAGGATGGGCCCAGTGCGATCAGGCAGTGTGTAACCTGGGGAGGATGGGCCCAGTGAGATCAGACAGTGTGTAACACAGGGAGGATGGGCCCAGTGCGATCAGGCAGTGTGTAACCTGGGGAGGATGGGCCCAGTGAGATCAGACAGTGTGTAACACGGCAGGATGGCCCAGTGAGATCAGACGTTGTGTAACCCGGGGAGGATGGGCCCAGTGAGACCAGGCAGTGTGATTTGCTGGAAGCCATGGCGGGGATCTGAGAAAAGGGACAAAAATCAGACAGAAGCACTCGGACCCAAACTTTTATTTTTATTAAGCAGAAGAAAAGTCTACATTACATTACTTCACACTATTCATGTTGTTATTTTCAGTCCTGCTGTAATTAGATCTCCCGGTGAAAGACTGAGTGATTGAGAAAGGTTCACAGCTGAGAGTAAACAGGGATTGTAGACTGAGGAGCGACAGCAGGTGAACCAACACAGAATTGTGAGAGCACCAACCAGAGAGAACCCTACCGATTCAAAGAGCTTCCAGAGATCGACCAGGGAAAAAGGTAAGAGGAAGTCCCGTTGACTCAGATACACACTGGTCCTGGAGATGGACTGGGGAGAAAGGTCAGAGAGAGTCCCATTGACTCAGATACACACTGGTCCTGGAGATGGACTGGGGAGAAAGGTCAGAGAGAGTCCCATTGACTCAGATACACACTGGTCCTGGAGATGGACTAAGGAGAAAGGACAGAGAGAGTCCCATTGACTCCGATACACACTGGTCCTGGAGATGGACTAAGGAGAAAGGTCAGAGAGAGTCCCATTGACTCAGATACACACTGGTCCTGGAGATGGACTGGGGAGAAAGGTCAGAGAGTCCCATTGACTCAGATGATGTCCCCACACTATTACTGCAGATTTGGTTTTCCCAATCTATACATAGCTTAAATTCCCCCATGATTAATATATTACCCTTGCTACATGCACCTCTAGTTCCTTGATTTATACGCCGCCCTACATTACAACTACAGTTTGGGGGCCTATAAACACCTCCAACCAATGTTTTCTGCCCCTTGCTGTTTCTTTGCTCCACCCTGTGGTGATTATTCTTGTTTTATAAGAAGCATTGTGATTGGTTGCCTGTTTTCCTGCCTTGAGATATATGCTGTAAACTTATTGGTTAGTTGATTCCATGTGACCTGTGGTGGCCATCTTAAATTCAGTTTTCTACAGTTTGGTTGAGACTGGGTGCTCAACATGTACTGCTGGTTTTTTAAGGTTAATAAAGCCTAGCCTTTTGAAAGGCAATCTATTCTTTATTTCAATTTATTAACCTTTCGCTATAATGGAACGATATCTTCGACCGGAACGATTTAATGCTGACCCTAATTCTGCAGGAGTGGATGATCAATGGAAACATTGGTATCGTACATTTAAAAACTTTTTGGGTGTGTTGGATCAGCAATCTCTAAATAAGTTGGATATACTAATCAACTACATTGCTCCGGATGTGTATATAAGTATATTTTGGACTGTGAAACTTCTGAATTGGCTATTGCTACGTTGGAAATTTTTTTTGTTAAACCCAAAAATGAGGTATTTGCACGTCACCTTTTATCTGCCCGTAGGCAGCAGGCGGGAGAATCCTTGGATGCTTATTTACAAGCACTCCGGCGCCTTGGTGCTAACTGTAATTATAAGGCCGTGTCTGCAGAAGAACATAGGGAAGAGTCAGTACGGGATGCATTTATTAATGGATTACTGTCTAGATCAATTTGTCAGCGGTTATTAGAAAATAAGATCTTGGATCTTAGTGCTTTTGAGCAAGCCTCTACATTGGATTTGGCTCAGAGAAGTTCGGATTCTTATGCTCTTTCTGATTGGCCTGCGACCGTGGTTTTGGCAGTTCCGGATGAAAGGGCGTTACGTGGATTTAATAGGAGTGGTTTGCCAGATTCCGAAACCGTTTCTACTTCGGCAGCTGTTGCCTCTAGGATTCAGAAGTGTTATTTTTGCGGGAATGCCCGGCACCCCCGTTTGAAGTGCCCTGCCCGGGAGGCTGTGTGTAGTAAATGCGGCAAGGGAGGTCATTACGCACGTGTTTGCAAATCGGTTGCCTCCTCTGCGACCATTCAGCCTTTAGATAGGGCGTTTATTGCATCAGTTTCTGCCGCTTTTTCCCATGGCCTAAACAAAGCTATAGTTATGGCCCAAGTTAATGGGTTAGAAGTGAAGGCCCTTATAGATACGGGCAGTACTGAGAGCTTTATAAGTCTTCAGTTTGTGAGGGAGAAGCGTTTGAAAATTTCGCCTGTTTCCTATCAGGTGTGTATGGCTCAGACGACTCTCACCTCACAAGTAGCTGGTTGTTGCCTTGTGAAATTAATTCTCCTAGGTAATACGTATACTGATATACGTCTATCCGTTCTGCTTAATCTCTGCGGACATTTTGATTGGTCATGATGTACTTCAATTACATGAGTCCCTTAGTCTTTCTTTCGGAGGAACCAAGCCACCTTTGTCTATTTGTGGATTATCACTTTATTACTTTTTTCCAATTTGATGCTGGATTGTAAGCCAATTGCTACCAAGTCAAGAAGGTATAGCAGTCAGGATAAATAATTTATTAATTCTGAAGTTCGACGTCTTTTATCGGAAGGAATCATTGAACCTACTTTTTCGCCCTGGCGGGCACAGGTAGTTGTCACCACGAATGAGAGACATAAGAAGCGAATGGTGATAGACTACTCAAACTATTAACAGGTATACTCAATTAGATGCGTACCCCCTGCCTAAGATTGATGAGCTTATCAATAAAGTATCTCAATACAAGGTTTTTAGCACTATTGATCTAAAGAGTGCTTATCATCAGATTCCTATCGCTAAGAGGGACAAACCATATACTGCCTTTGAAGCTGGCGGAAAGCTGTACCAGTTTTGCCGAGTACCATTCGGTGTTACTAACGGTGTCGCCTGTTTTCAACGGGCAATGGATGCTTTTATAAGTGATAACTCTCTCTCTGACACCTTCTCATATTTAGATGACATCACGGTGTGTGGCAAATCAAGGGTGGAGCACGATTTTAATCTAGAAAGATTCCTTCAAGTTGCGGAAAAAGTTGGCTTAACTTTCAATAAAAAGAAGTGTATCTTTTCGACCACCGACGTAAATTTACTGGGGTATATTATCTCGGGAAACAAGATTAAACCAGATCCAGAACGGCTGCGACCACTGATTGATTTACCTTGCCCTACTAATTCTAAGGCCTTGCAACGAGTTGTTGGACTGTTTTCTTATTATTCTAATTGGATTGCAAACTTCTCGCAGAAGATCCGGCCCCTTATTCGGGTTACGACATATCCTCTATCATGGGAGGCTAGGATGTCTTTTGATAATCTTAAAAAGGATATCCTTGGAGCAGTTGTGCATTCTATTGATGAGCAGGTTCCCTTTGTGATTGAGACGGACGCTTCCGATTTTGCAATTGGGGCTACCCTGAACCAAAATGGAAGACTTGTGGCCTTTTTCTCACGTACTCTGAGCAATAGTGAGCAGAGACATTCATCAATAGAGAAAGAGGCGTACGCAGTAGTAGAAGCACTGCGTAAATGGAGACATTATTTATCTGGGCGACATTTTACGTTAGTAACTGACAAAAATCTGTGTCCTTCATGTTTGATGTCAAACATTTCGGAAAGATTAAGAATGATAAAATAATGAGGTGGAGGATCGAGTTGACATGCTACCATTTCGATATACTTTATCGTCCGGGGAAGGATAATGTTGCCGCTGATGCGCTGTCGAGGGCTTATTGTTCTGTGCTTCACGGAGATACGCTTATTAATCTTCATAATGCTTTGTGCCATCCTGGTGTTACGAGGATGATACACTTCGTACGCAGTAAGAATTTGCCCTTTTCAGTTGAAGACGTCAAGCGGATGACTTCGTCATTCTCTGTCTGCGCCCGGTGTAAACCAAATTTCTTTAAGCCTCAACGAGCTCATCTTATAAAGGCTACTTCTCCCTTTGAATGCCTGAGCGTTGATTTTAAGGGGCCTCTTCCTTCAACGACTCAGAATCAATATATATTTACTGTTGTGGATGAGTTTTCAAGGTTCCCTTTTGCTTTTCCTTGTGCAGATGTATCAGCTGCTACAGTTATTAAATGTCTGACTCAACCTTTTGTCATCTTTGGGATGCCTGCGTATATCCATTCGGATCAGGGAAGTTCTTTTATGTCTTCCCAGTTGAAGGAATACCTCCAGAGTCGGGGAATTTCTACTAGCAGAACTACCCCGTATAATCCCCAGGGTAATGGACAGTGCGAACGATACAATGGGGTGATCTGGAAGGCAGTTATGTTGGCTTTGACATCCCGGAACCTTAAGAATACACAGTGGGAAATGGTACTGCCTGATGCCCTGCATTCCATTACATCATTGCTTTCAAGGGCTACTAATGTGACCCCCCATGAAAGGCTTGTGGTAAACCACTGTTATAGTTATCACTGTATATTGTTCTCACTATTCTCACTGTCACATCACTACACGAGGTCGCCTCTTGTCGCACTGTTATACCTGGGCTGACCACCTCCGACTCCGCCCATTACCTGCCCAGGTATAAAGGTAGCTGACTGGCTAGTATTCCTCCCTGTTGGATCGGATCACCCACGAGGGTGGGCTCTGTTATCTAGCCAATAAAAACCTTCAGTTACGTTCTTAACTCGTCGCCTTTTATTGGACTAATTGATAGGCATATCAATTTTATTGACTAAATTTTAAAGATGTCTGATAATGAACAGCAACAGCAAGGAGCTCACCCAGCAGCACAGCAACAGCAGCCTCCAGACAACGGGCCACACCAGCCGGCTTGGCTGCAAGCCTTGAAACCACCATACCTGGATCTAAACCCACAGGCACCAAACTCAGCCAACGACTTCAAACACTGGCTGGACTGCTTCGAATCGTACCTGGAGGAAGCCGTCGTCCCTCAGAGATCCAAACTAAGAGTCCTGAAAGCCCAAGCGAGCCCGAGAGTATATACACTCATCCAGGACATGACTACGTACGACGACGCCATCAACCTACTGAAACAGCAGTACCGGAGCCCGGTAAACTACATGTACACTAGGCATCTCTTAAGATCTCGCCAGCAACAGCCAGGAGAATCGATAGCTGAATTTTCACGAGCGCTGAGACAACTCGGCAGGAACTGTGACTTTAAAGCGGTGACGGCTACTGCGAACATGGAAGACAATGTCCGCGACGCCTTGGTGAGAGGCCTACGTTCCGACTACACACGGCAAAGACTGCTTGAAGCTAAGGACATAGACCTGGACTAGGCCGAAGCCCTCGCCCTCACCCTAGAGGCCACCCAGCAAGACCAGGAAGCGTTTGCCAGGTACTATTCGCGACCCTGGGACTCGGGCCCGACCCCCACCCCACCACCCTTCACAGCGCTGCCCCCGGGACCTACCTCAGCGTCTGCATCACGGATCCGACCGGGCCCGCTAGCCCCGGTACCGGCCCCGACATCAGGCAACCCCGATCGGGCCGCTGGCTTCTTCTTTTGCGGCCAGGAGAAGCATCCGAGGTCGCGCTGCCCAGCCAAAAACTCGACCTGCAAAACCTGCCTCAAGAAAGGCCACTTCTCCAAGGCCTGCAGAAGCAAATCCTCAGAAGCCAGCAGTGCCTCATGCGAACCCTGGGGGCGGCCATCTTTGTGCGGGGCAGCCGAAGCCTGCAGAGCCTCATGGGAAAACCAGGGGCGGCCATCTTTGTGCGGGGCAGCCGAAGCCTGCAGAGCCTCATGGGAAAACCAGGGGCGGCCATCTTTGTGCGGGGCAGCCGAAGCCTGCAGAGCCTCATGGGAACAGCAGGGGTGGCCATCTTTGTGCGGGGCAAACGATTTAAACAGAGCCTCATGTGAACTACGGGGGCCGCCATCTTCGCCGCCATCTTGTCATGACAACGACGCGCTCATCTACACCCTAGCTTCCGTGACCCTGGATCAAGCCCGCCCGCACCACCTGGCCAGCTCAATGATGGACATCAAAGTCAACGGCCACGCCACGACCTGCCTGTTCGACAGCGGAAGCACGGAGAGCTTCATCCACCCAGACACGGTGAGCCACTACTCCCTCCCCGTCCTGCCAACGCGCAGCCGCATCTCGATGGCATCGAGGTCGCACGCCACAGACATCAGCGGCTACTGTGTCGTGACATTGTCGGTTAAAGGGACAGAGTATAAAAATTTTAAACTCCTCGTACTCCCCCAGCTGTGCGCTGCCGTCATACTAGGGCTGGACTTCCAATCCCACCTCCAAAGTGTAACCCTAGCATACGGTGGACCCCTCCCCCCACTCACAGTCGACAACCAGCGAAAGTTAAACCGCCCACCGCGTAACACCTGCAGCCTATCCACCCTCAAGGTACCGCCACCTTCCCTGTTCGCTAACCTCACCCCCGACTGCAAACCTGTCGCTACTAAGAGCAGGCGGTACAGCGCTGGGGACAGAGCCTTCATTAGCTCTGAGGTGCAGCGACTCCTGAAAGAGGGCATTATTGAGGGGAGCAGCAGCCCCTGGCATGCCCAGGTGGTGGTAGTCAAGACCGGCGACAAAAATCGCCTGGTTATCGACTACAGCCAGACCATAAACAGATACACCCAGCTGGACGCATACCCCCTCCCCCGCATATCGGACATGGTCAATGAGATTGCACAATACCGCGTATTCTTGACCATCGACCTCAAGTCGGCCTACCACCAACTCCCCATCAGCCCGGAGGACAGCCAGTACACCGCCTTCGAGGCGAATGGCCGCCTCTACCAATTCCTTAGGGTCCCCTTTGGTGTCACCAACGGGGTCTCGGTTTTCCAACGGGAGATGGACCGGATCGTTGACCAGAATGGACTACAGGCCACTTTCCCCTATCTCGATAACGTCACCATCTGCGGCCGCAACCGGCAGGACCATGACGTGAATCTGGAGAAATTCCTCCGTACGGCCCAACGGCTGAACCTCACCTACAATAAGGAGAAATGCGTGTTTAACACAGCGCGCCTTGCCATCCTTGGCTGTGTAGTAGAGAACGGAGTCATCGGCCCCGACCCCGAAAGAATGCGCCCCCTCATGGAGCTACCCCTCCCCCACTGTCCAAAAGCACTTAGGAGAACCCTGGGGCTTTTCGCCTACTATGCCCAATGGGTACCCAATTATGCGGACAAAGCCAGACCCCTCCTGAAAACCACATCCTTCCCCCTCACGGAAGAGGCGTGCGCGGCCTTCTCCCTCATTAAGGGAGACATAGCCAAGGCCACAATGCACGCAGTGGATGAGTCAATCCCCTTCCAAGTGGAGAGCGATGCATCCGACTTCGCCCTAGCCGCTACCCTTAACCAGGAGGGTAGGCCGGTAGCCTTCTTCTCAAGGACCCTACAGGGCCCCGAGACCCGACACTCGTCGGTCGAGAAGGAAGCCCAGGCAATTGTGGAGGCAGTACGGCGCTGGAGGCACTACTTGGCAGGCAAACGATTTACCCTCCTCACCGACCAACGCTCGGTTGCCTTCATGTTTAATAACAAGCTGAGGGGCAAGATCAAGAACGACATAATCTTGAGGTGGAGAATCGAGCTTTCCACCTATGATTATGAGATCTTGTACCGGCCCGGTAAACTGAACGACCCCCCTGATGCTCTTTCACGCATTACATGCGCCAGCGCGCAAAGTGATAGACTTCAGACCCTCCACAATGACCTCTGCCACCCCGGAGTCACCAGACTCTACCATTTCATTAAGGCCCGCAACCTGCCATACTCCATCGAGGAGGTCAGGACCATGACCAGGAACTGCCAGATCTGTGCTGAGTGCAAACCGCACTTCTATAAGCCGGACAGAGCAAGCCTGATCAAGGCCACCCGCCCCTTCGAGCGTCTGAGCATCGACTTCAAGGGGCCCCTACCGTCATCCGACCGTAATGTGTACTTCCTCAACATCGTTGATGAGTACTCCCGTTTCCCCTTTGCCTTCCCCTGCCCAGACATGACCAGTAACACGGTCATTAAATGCCTGAACAAACTCTTCGCCTTGTTCGGGTTCCCGAACTATATACATAGTGACCGGGGCGCCTCCTTCATGAGCGAGGAACTCCGTCAGTTCCTATTGGAGAGGGGTATTGCAGCAAGCAGGACCACCAGCTACAACCCCCGAGGGAACGGCCAGGTGGAAAGAGAGAACGCGACGGTATGGAAGGCCACCCTCTTAGCCTTAAAGTCTAAGGGCCTCCCAACCTCCCGCTGGCAAGAGGTCCTCCCGATTGCGCTGCACTCCATCCGGTCACTACTTTGCACTGCCATTAACACCACCCCCCATGCTCGAATGTTTGTCTTCCCCAGGAAGTCGACTACGGGAACCACCCTACCAACCTGGCTGACCTCTCCGGGACCCGTCTTGCTGCGAAAGCACGTGAGGGCCCATAAAACGGACCCCCTGGTCGAGAAGGTGAACCTCCTGCACGCCAACCCCCAGTACGCCTATGTGGCTTACCCAGACGGACGGGAGGACACTGTCTCCTTACGAGACCTCGCACCCTCACCCCCCCCCTCCCAACCCCCCGAGTCCAGCCGAGGTAGACGGCATGCCGGAACCCCACGAGCCTTTGCCGACTACGCAGACACCAGCTTTAACACCGGATAATGTAACACCGCCGCTGCGACGATCGGAGAGGCTAACGAAGCCTCCGGACAGACTGACATACCAGAGCTGGTAATACACTTCACCCCGCCGGACTCTAATCTAAACAAGGGGTGAATGTGGTAAACCACTGTTATAGTTATCACTGTATATTGTTCTCACTGTTCTCACTGTCACATCACTACACGAGGTCGCCTCTTGTCGCACTGTTATACCTGGGCTGACCACCTCCGACTCCGCCCATTACCTGCCCAGGTATAAAGGTAGCTGACTGGCTAGTATTCCTCCCTGTTGGATCGGATCACCCACGAGGGTGGGCTCTGTTATTTAGCCAATAAAAACCTTCAGTTACGTTCTTAACTCGTCGCCTTTTATTGGACTAATTGATAGGCATATCAAGGCTCTTCAATTATCCGCGGAGATCCACTACGGGATATTCGGTACCTTCATGGCTTACTATGCAGGGACCTGTGCTGCTCCGACGCCATGTTAGTCTGTCAAAGTATGATCCTTTAGTGGAGGAGGTGGAGCTATTGGAGGCAAATTCCCAATATGCTCACATCCGATTCCAAGATGGGAAAGAAAGTACGTTTTCAGTTAAAGACTTAGCTCCTTGTGGTGGCCAGCCCTCTCCTGAGGACATTAACAATAGCCATAATTCAGATAATGTTGATGTCGTCACAGATACTACGAACATTTCCAATCCTATTGCAGACACTTACAATTCTCTTAGTCTGCCCCCGATGGATGTTCATGACCCTCGCAGTCTACCTTCTAATGGGACTTCCAATCCGGAAACCGTTGATAATCGGGATATTGATAGCCTCCCTGCAGAAGATATTTCTGTGTCTCCTGGTGTGGGAGGGCAAGGAACTCCACCAAGGCTTAGAAGGTCGACACGAACAAGATATCTGGTCGACCGATTAAAAATGGACTTTTAAAATAATTAATTTAATAGTAAAATTTTACAATTGTTGAAGGCATTATACATGTATTGCTCTAGTCATAAATAACTAATTGTAAACTGTAAAGGCTACCGAGGTTGAAGTATATTTTAAAAGGAGGGGTGAATGTGGTGATTATTCTTGTTTTATAAGAAGCATTGTGATTGGTTGCCTGTTTTCCTGCCTTGAGATATATGCTGTAAACTTATTGGTTAGTTGATTCCATGTGACCTGTGGTGGCCATCTTAAATTCAGTTTTCTACAGTTTGGTTGAGACCGGGTGCTCAACATGTACTTGCTGGTTTTTAAGGTTAATAAAGCCTAGCTTTTGAAAGGCAATCTATTCTTTATTTCACACCCAAACTGATTTTTTTACTTTATTTTCGGAGCGAAGATCATTTCTCTCTCATGTCTTTATCCCATCCTTTATCGACATGAGACCAAAACTGTGCCCGGTACTCTGGTGTTGTTTCACCAAAGCTCTGTACAATTGTAGCAAGACTTCCTCACTGTTGTATTCCAACCCCTTGTAATAAAGGCCAACATGCCATCCGCCTGCCCAATTGCGCGCTGTACCTGCATGCTAACTTTGTCTCCTGTACGAGAACACCTAAATCTCTCTGAACACCAACATTTAATAATGTTTCACCATTTAAAAAAGGTTCTGTTTTTCTGTTCTTCCTACTAAAGTGAATACGCACACATTTCCCCACATTATATTCCATCTGTCACCTTACTGCCTGCACACTTAGACTACCCATATCCCTTTGCAGGCTCTGTGTCCCCATAGCTTACTTTCCCACCTAGCTTTGTATCAGCAGCAAACTTGGATACATTACACTCGGTCCCTTCATCTAAGTCAGTAATATAGATTGTAAATAGCAGAGGCCCCAGCACTGATCCTTGTGGCACCCCACTAGCCTGCCAAGCTGAAAATGTCCTGTTTATCCCTACTCTCTGTTTTCTGTCAGTTAACCAATCCTCTATCAATGCTAATAGTCATAATGGCACAGAAGGAGGCCATTCGGCCCATCGAGTCCGTGCCGGCTCTCTGTCGAGCAATCCAGTCAGTCCCATTCCCCCGCTCTATCCCCGTAGCCCTGCAAGTTTATTTCCCTCAAGTGCCTATCCAGTCTCCCCTTGAAAACATTGAGTGTCTCCGCTTCCACCACTTCCATCGGCAGCAAGTTCCAGGTCCTCAGCACTCGCTGCGTAAAAAGGTTTTTACTCATTTTCCCCCCCCCCTTTTTATCTTGCCCAAAACCTTAAATCTGTGTCCTAGTCCTCGTACCATCCATTAGTGGGAACAGCCTTTCCCTGTCTAGCCTATCCAAACCCGTCATAATCTTGTTCACCTCTATCAAATCACCCCTCAACCTCCTTTGCTCTAATGAAAACAAATCCAGCTTCTCCAACCTGTCCTTGTAGCTAATATATTACCCTCAACCCCATGAGTCCTTATCTTGCATAGCAACCTTTTATGTGGCACCTTATCAAATGCCTTTTGGCAATCCAAATATTTTACATCCACCAGTTCCCCATTATCTATCCAGCTAGTTGCATCCTCAAAAAACACTAATAGCATGATTTCTCTTTCATAAAACCATGTTGACTCCGCCTGATCATATGATTTTCTAAGTGCCCTCTTACCCCTCCCTTAATAATGGATTCCAGCATTTTCCTGACGCCAGGCTCACTGGCCTGTAGTTCCCTGCTTTCTCTCTCCCCCTTTCTAGAATAGCGGGGTTACTTTTTCTACCTTCTAATCCGCTGGGACTGTTCCAGAATCTAGGGGATTTTGGAAGATCACAACCAATGCACCCACTCTCTCTTCAGCCACCTCTTGTAGAACCCTAGGATGTCGGCCGTCAGGTCCTGGGGATTTGTCGGATTTTAGTCCCATTAGTTTCTCAAGTACTTTTTCTCTCGAAGGAACTTAAAGTAATTGATGTCAGTCCTTTCATTAGTCCCTTGGTTCCCTGCTATTTTTGGTGCGCTATTTGTGTTTTCTACTGTGAAGACAGATACAAAATATTTGTTTAAAATCTGCCATTTCCTTATTTCCCATTATAATTTCTCCTGTCTCAGCCTCTAAGGGACCAATGTTTACTTTTGCTACTCTTCATGTTTACTTACTTTCAGAAGTTCCTACAATTTTTAAATGTTTCTTGCTGGTATACTCATTTGATTTTCTCCCTTTTTTAATCAATTTTTGGTCATAGTTTGCTGGTTAACAGAACTAAACTTCCCAATGCAATTTCACACGCTAAAGGTCTGCTTCTGTAAATAACATTCAGGTACATTTATCGTTTATTACTCGCTCAGGAACAAAGAGTTCGAGGTTGATACCATAGAAACTTGGGACCAGACAGCACAGAATGAGGCCATTGGGCACAGCGGGCCCTTTGAAAGAGCAGGTCAATGTGTCCCACTCCCCTGCTCTGTGCCCAGAGCACTGCTAATGTTCTCCCCTTTGTGTATTTCACTAATTCAGGTTTAAAAGTTACTATTGTCTCTGCTCCCATCACTCACAGACATTGCATTCCAGATCATAACACGATGCCTACAAACAATAAAGAGTAGATTGCCTTTCAAAAGCTAGGTTTTATTAACCTTAAAAACCAGCAAGTACATGTTGAGCACCCGGTCTCAACCAAACTGTAGAGAACTGAATTTAAGATGGCCACCACAGGTCACATGGAATCAACTAACCAATAAGTTTACAGCATATATCTCAAGGCAGGAAAACAGGCAACCAATTACAATGCTTCTTATAAAACAAGAATAATCACCACATTCACCCCTCCTTTTAAAATATACTTCAACCTAGGTAGCCTTTACAGTTTACAATTAGTTATTTATGACTAGAGCAATACATGTATAATGCCTTCAACAATTTTAAAATTTTACTATTAAATTATTAATTATTTTAAAAGTCCATTTTTAATCGGTCGACCGGCTATCTTGTTCGTGTCGACCTTCTTAGCCTTGGTGGAGTTCCTTGCCCTCCCACACCAGGAGACACAGAAATATCTTCTGCAGGGAGGCTATCAATATCCCGATTATCAACGGTTTCCGGATTGGAAGTCCCATTAGAAGGTAGACTGGGAGGGTCATGAACATCCATCGGGGGCAGACTAAGAGAATTGTAAGTGTCTGCAATAGGATTGGAAATGTTCGTAGTATCTGTGACGACATCAACATTATCTGAATTATGGCTATTGTTAATGTCCTCAGGAGAGGGCTGGCCACCGCAAGGAGCTAAGTCTTTAACTGAAACCGTACTTTCTTTCCCATCTTGGAATCAAATATGAGCATATTGGGAATTTGCCTCCAATAGCTCCACCTCCTCCACTAAAGGATCATACTTTGACAGACTAACATGGCATCGGAGCAGCACAGGTCCCTGCATAGTAAGCCATGAAGGTACCGAATATCCCGTAGTGGATCTCCGCGGATAGTTGAAGAGCCTTTCATGGGGAGTCACATTAGTAGACGTTGAAAGCAATGATCTAATGGAATGCAGGGCATCAGGCAGTACCATTTCCCACTGTGTATTCTTAAGGTTCCGAGATGTCAAAGCCAACACAACTGCCTTCCAGATCACCCCATTGTATCGTTCGCACTGTCCATTACCCTGGGTATTATACGGGGTAGTTCTGCTAGTAGAAATTCCCCGACTCTGGAGGTATTCCTTCAACTGGGAAGACATAAAAGAACTTCCCTGATCCGAATAGATATACGCAGGCATCCCAAAGATGACAAAAGGTTGAGTCAGACATTTAATAACTGTAGCAGCTGATACATCTGCACAAGGAAAAGCAAAAGGGAACCTTGAAAACTCATCCACAACAGTAAATATATATCGATTCTGAGTCGTTGAAGGAAGAGGCCCCTTAAAATCAATGCTCAGGCGTTCAAAGGGAGAAGTAGCCTTTATAAGATGAGCTCGTTGAGGCTTAAAGAAATTCAGTTTACACCGGGCGCAGACAGAGCATAACGAAGTCATCCGCTTGACGTCTTCAACTGAAAAGGGCAAATTCTTACTGCGTACGAAGTGTATCATCCTCGTAACACCAGGATGGCACAAAGCATTATGAAGATTAATAAGCGTATCTCCGTGAAGCACAGAACAATAAGCCCTCGACAGCGCATCAGCGGCAACATTATCCTTCCCCGGACGATAGACTATATCGAAATGGTAGCATGCCAACTCGATCCTCCACCTCATTATTTTATCATTTTTGATCTTTCCGAAATGTTTGACATCAAACATGAAGGACAAAGATGTGCGGGTTAGGTTGATTGGCTATGATAAATTGACCCTTAGTGTTAGGGGGATTAAATACGTGGGGTTACGGGGATAGGGTGGGATATGTGTTGGTGTAGGGGTTACGGGGATCGGGTGGGATATGTGTCGGTGCAGGCTCGATGGGCCGAAATGGCCTCTATCTGCACTGTGGGGTTTCTGTGACTAACGTAAAATGTCGCCCAGATAAATAATGTCTCCATTTACGCAGTGCTTCTACTACTGCGTACGCCTCTTTCTCTATTGATGAATGTCTCTGCTCACTATTGCTCAGAGTACGTGAGAAAAAGGCCACAGGTCTTCCATTTTGGTTCAGGGTAGCCCCAATTGCAAAATCGGAAGCATCCGTCTCAATCACAAAGGGAACCTGCTCGTCAATAGAATGCACAACTGCTCCAAGGATATCCTATTTAAAATTATCAAAACGCATCCTGGCCTCCCATGATAGAGGATATGTCGTAACCCGAATAAAGGGCCGGATCTTCTGCGAGAAGTTTG
The DNA here is from genome assembly GCF_052327205.1 of Somniosus microcephalus. Taxonomy (NCBI): domain Eukaryota; kingdom Metazoa; phylum Chordata; class Chondrichthyes; order Squaliformes; family Somniosidae; genus Somniosus; species Somniosus microcephalus. The sequence goes on along the minus strand of NW_028225182.1, from coordinate 26,937,496 downwards.
CAATCCAATTAGAATAATAAGAAAACAGTCCAACAACTCGTTGCAAGGCCTTAGAATTAGTAGGGCAAGGTAACTCAATTAGTGGTCGCAGCCGTTCTGGATCTGGTTTAATCTTATTTCCCGAGATAATATGCCCCAGTAAATTTACCTCGGTGGTCGAAAAGATACACTTCTCTTTATTGAAAGTTAAGCCAACTTTTTCCGCAACTTGATGGAATCTTTCTAGATTAAAATCGTGCTCCACCCTTGATTTGCCACACACCGTGATGTCATCTAAATATGAGAAGGTGTCAGAGAGAGAGTTATCACTTATAAAAGCATCCATTGCCCGTTGAAAACAGGCGACACCGTTAGTAACACCGAATGGTACTCGGCAAAACTGGTACAGCTTTCCGCCAGCTTCAAAGGCCGTATATGGTTTGTCCCTCTTAGCGATAGGAATCTGATAAGCACTCTTTAGGTCAATAGTGCTAAAAACCTATATTGAGATACTTTATTGATAAGCTCATCAATCTTAGGCAGGGGGTACGCATCTAATTGAGTATACCTGTTAATAGTGTAGAAGTGCCTTCTTAGCTCTGGGTAATGACTCAATACACACTTGGATTCGTCAGACGGACAGGCCTTTTATTTCACTTCTTGCAAGGGGAATCAGCACCTCTACTCAAGGGGTGAGGCTACTATTCCAATGATACAGCGTAAGCGCTCCATATTTATACAGTGTAACAAACAAGTTTAATTGACATTCCTTTGTTCCTCTATCAGGATACATTTTAGATTAATCATCAGGTATTAATGACATATTGACAGAAGGATCCTGGACACATAAGTCAACCGTTAATCTATAACAGGGCATGAATCGTGTAACCGGAGGTCCTCTTTAATCTTAATCATGTAAAGGGAGGCTAGGTTTGCTTACGGTCACAAGTTGTCAGGTCACTGGTTACATCAAAGGAACTCATTATTTCACTTCTACATTCTCATTAGGTGGGCAGACATCTGTTCTTGGCTGTAATCCGAGTACGTGCAATAGCTCTAGTTACACATCGACACTTGCCCAGTGTCAAGTCTGAAAACTTTTACCCAGCAAGCACTTGAAATTAACCCCTTATATCATGTAGATTTCCTCATTCCCCCCTTTTGTCCTTTCTAAGGACAATCTATTTCGCTAAGTTTAAGAAATTCCACATCAAAGGTTTCACCCTTAATATCCTCATATTCAGACATCATGGGTACTGGGGGAGTTAATGTTAATGAGGAAAGGACTTTTATACACAATAATTTTAAACAACCAATCAATAAACTAATTAAAATTATAATCATCACAATTGCAATTAAGACTTCCAAAATTTGCTTTCCTAATGCTCCTCCCCATCCTGAAATCCAATCCCAAATGGACCACTGTTCAGGTTGACGTAGTTTCTTTACGGCCTCCTTTATGTGGTTTACCAGGTTGGTGATATTTTCTGAGCTATCTGGAATATAGGTGCAACATTCGGTTTTTATGATTGATATAGGGCACTACATATCCCAAATAACATGACCCAGTCCAATTTTGTGGTAACCAAGGATATGTTCTATGCCCACAGATGAAATAGGTGTTATTATAGGCTTCAAATTTGTTCCATATCTGGTGCATCATTCCTATTCCTTGTTCTCCTTCCCAGGTTTTTTTGCTAGTCAAATTTTGTACCGTGGACAGGTTCCACCGTCCCCAATAGGGCCATTCGACTGCACCCGGTGGTTTAGTAGTAGTTTTAGTCAAGGTGTAGTTACATTTGCACTCACTCCATCCAACCATCAATCCTTCTCCATTGTCGTTTACCAGACAGACTTCTCCTTTTGTTTTATTTACAGTTCCCATTGACGTCACTAATAGACTCTCTGGATTCCTTTGATTATCATATTGGGGGTGAAACCATCCTTTGAATTTTGTTAGGTTATATCCTGCTCCCTTCCACTCATCTTCTAGCTGTTCTGGATCTGTCTTATTAAGTTTTCTTTTCTGAGTGGCTAATGTTGAAATAAAGGGCTGTGTAACTGGATTGTTACAAAACATTGGCCTGGCCATCAGGGCCAGTCCTCCCTTTGGATTACCACTACAGATAACTCCTTCATTCGCAATTCTTTCACTTGGTGACACAGTATCGGGGCATGTAACCCATAGCTTATCAAGCTTCTGTCCACTATCTTCTTCTACTATCTTATTCTGCCTAATCCTAAGACTCGGGGGTTGATACGGGGGTACCTGCATAGTGTTATCCTGAAGCTGAACCTTCATAGTCTCGTTATAGCATATAATATAAAATAAATCACTGTTTAAAAGTACACATTCTTCTATGCATGGTTTGCCCTTCAGGGGATCTGGGTAAATCAATATGGCAGTTTCAATTATCGTTAACAAAGGGAACAGTCTTATTAGAGTCCAAATCCAGTTCATCTTGGCAGTGTATCGTCTTCAACTGATGCCTTCTTACAATGGGACGCGTGTATCCATGTTGGTCGCTCCTTTACTTTTACAGCGGTGTTTGTGGTCAGGAGTACTTGGAAGGGTCTCTCAAATCTGGGTTGAAGGCCATTTTTTTGCTTGAAGATTTTTATGTAGACGTTACCTCCTGGCTCAAAGGTATGGCACTTTCCTTCAGCGGGGTCGACCTGGGCTTTCTTTACCCGTTGATGGAAACTAGAAATGCATTTGGTTAGTGCAATGCAATAACTCAACATATCTTCCTCCATTTTATGAATGTCCATTTGTTTAGCTGTTAAAGGTGCCGAAAAGGGCAATCTTTGTGGTCTTCCCATGACGATCTCGTGAGGCGACAATCCTGTCTTATTCTGTTGGTAGCAGACCGCATTGTCATTAAAGCTATGGGCAACAAATCAACCCATTTAAGTCCAGTTTCTTTACACAGTTTTGCAAGCTTATTTTTCAGCATCCCGTTGTATCTTTCCACTAGTCCAGCCGACTGTGGATGATAACTGCAATGGAGGTGCTGATTAATCTGTAAGGCTTTGCATAGTTCCTTAATCACTGTTCCTGTAAAGTGGGACCCATTGTCACTTGACAGTTTTGCTGGTATCCCAAAGCGAGGCACAATGTCCTTCAATAAACATTTAGCAACAGTAGTGGCGTCACTCTTTCTACAAGGAAATGCTTCAATCCATCTTGAAAACATATCAACAATAACTAATACATATTTAAAGCTCATGCACACAGGTAGTTCAATAAAATCCATTTGCAAGTGTACAAAAGGGCCCATGGGGTTTGGGTGGGATGCGGGCTGTACCTTCTTTATTTTCCCTGCATTCATGGTCTGGCAGATAGTACAATTTTCACATATTTGTTTTGCCAACTTTGAGATTCCTGGTGCATACCAGGTCTTGAGGATATAGTCCGCCATCCCCCCTTTGCCCGCATGGGTGAATTTATGAACACATCGGGCAATTGGTGATAGTAATGATTTGGGTGCCACCATACGGCTGTCATGATGAACCCATAAGCCGTCAGTGTTTTTAAAACAATGATTAACAACCCATTCCTTTACTTCATCAGAACTGGCCCTATTTTGATGGGTCAGCACATCATCTAAGGATGGGGGCTGCGGTATCTCTGGCTTTTCCCTAACAGGGAAGGCTGAAACTTGTCGTTCAGTACTTGATATAGCTACTGACTTAGCAGCGCTATCTGCAGCAGCGTTTCCAAGCGCAATCTCGTCCAAATGCCCCGTGTGCGCTTGGCACTTAATAATTGCAATCTGTTTACGTCTGAATAGCTAGTAAAAGATTTTGCACTTATTGTGCATTTTTAATCTGGGTTCCCGAGGAAGTCAGGTAACCGCGAATTTTCCAAATTTGTCATGCTCATGTCCAATAGTGGTCTGGTTATTTCTAAATAGTTCAATAGCCAGTCATTCCTAGAAAATGCTTCATTTCTCTTTTAGTTTTTGGCAACAATGTGTTGCAAACGACCTTTATTCTATCCGGCGTTAACTCCCTGTTTTAACAATGATTCCATCACTGGCTCAATTCCTTTTTCTGCTTTCTCTGACAATGGATACTGTGCAGCTGGATTAATTGTAACTTTATAGGGCTGTGCAGTCTAATAGGAGGTATTTTAAATTTTAAAACGGCTGATAATCTTGTCCTGTATTGTCATAGCAGGCCGTGCAGTGCAATTTTGAATGCCATTTAGCAAATGATTGTAGCATTCATTTTGCACAGCAAGTCTCTTCCACATAAATTCATAGAGACATCTCCTGATAACAGAAAGGAGTGTTCTTCCTCAAATTCTTCTACTTTTACTGTGAGGGGAGTCGATTGATTCAAGCATTGTAGTATTCCAGCCAATCCAGCTATCGGGGTCTTTTTCCCATTAATAGGCATTCCTTCAGAATATCCTTTCCCTAACACCAAAAAGGTTGCTCCTGTCTCTACTAAAATGACATAGGTCTCCCAGCTATTTGCATTTTAATTTCAGGTTCGCTGCGTGAATTTAAAGAAACAACGGGCATTTGGTGGCCTATGGCGCCTGGGGCTGCTGGTGTCAGTCAGTAATTCTGATCTCTATTTCTCCTAAATCCCTGTCCGTTTGTAGGGTAACCTCCTGACTAGTCCGAAAAAGGGTTATGGACAGTGAAATTAGGACCTTTATTCTCTAACGGAGGTCCATTATTGGAGGTTTGGTTCTGACGATTTTTCGCAGGGCATTGGTTTGCCCAATGTCCGGGTTGTCCGCAATTGTAACAATTACCAGATCGTCCATACCCTCTTACTCTACCACGTCTTCCTCTATATTCCCCTCTATTCATCCTTCCATAGTTACCTTGTTATCCTACCATAATAGAGGAGCAAGGTGTTTCTTCGGGGTAATTATTTTTTTTTCTTCTGACTCAACAAACATAGAGGCAGTCTTTTTATCTGGCTGTTCTCTATTTCTCTCTTGTCCGTTAAACATTCCTCGAGGCAAGTAATTCTTTCTATGTTAAATGAACCATCTGAGGGAAAGGGTCTAGTCTTATTTACAGTCCATTTGGACCAATTTGGTAGGTGACCAATGGATGATTGACCACAGTTCTTTAACATAAAGGCTGCTGGCGTGCCTTTCTCGGGTGGCTTACTGGTGCTAGCACCCATTTTAGCAGCTTAAATGGTTCACTTAAAACAATCTAAACTCCTGTGACAATCCGTGATCTACGTTGTACGCCCCTACAGATCAGATTAATAAACTATACATACGTATCAAAATTACAGTCACATCCAATCTTCTTGGTCTTTACTTCAAATCAGTGTCACAAAGTCCTTGACCATTTGTCACTCCGAGTGCCTTTAGAGTTTCGGCGCCTACTTTATGGTCCCGGCCTTCACGTGGGGCATTTGCCCTCTTAATAACCGGCCTGAGGCTAGGCGACTGAAACTCAGCACTTCCCGACTGAATTTAGTCAACTGACTGCAACAAGGTTTTTTTAAAAAATATTTTACAACACATTAAGACATATCCTTATGCTTTAAAACTCGAGGGTTCTCAACCCTCGTGGAAGGTATTTCTAACTGGGGAAAATACTGAATCCACAATAGCTTAGTGGATCATGTAAAAGACATCACTATTTTCTCAACCATACATTCCGCCGCGGGACTCACTTCCCTGGCTTGGGTCTTTTCCAACCCCTTCTGCAGTTTTTTTTTCAGCTTAAATATTTTAGTTAAAACATACAACAATTCCGTAACACTCTATGATCTGCGTGGGACGCCTCTACAGATCAGACATGATTAAACATTAATACATTAAACAATAAACAATACACTTGTTAAACAACAACCAAAGTGTTACTAAATCCCCAACCTATGCAGCCTTACTGGACAAAGTTGCAAAGTTGATTGATAATAACAAGTAGTTAAATACTCACTCTCATAAACATTAAACATTGACACTGTGTTTCAGACAATCGCCCACTCTTCTCTCCTTTTACCCTATTCCCTTTAGCCAAATCTTTAGCAAAAAGGGCCTTCAATTTGTCCCAGCTAACTTCACCCACTCGCTCTCCCTCTACCCTACTCCCTTTAGCCAAATCTTGGCAAAAAGGGCCTTCAATTTGTCCCAGCTAACTTCACCCACTCGCTCTCCCTCTACCCTACTCCCTTTAGCCAAATCTTTGGCAAAAAGGGCCTTCAATTTGTCCCAACTAACTTCAAGCTGGAACCTTGCTAGTTCAATTTCCAGTAAATCGCTAGCTCCTTAGTTAATCAAATTCCTGACTTAACCTTCTCTCTCTGGTACCTTTATACAGTCCTTTTCTGCACGATCCTGTTCGCGGGATGTCAGCGCCTCATGGCTGGTCCTCTGCTCCGTTTCTGAAAGGGAAGCAGTCACAACGGCAGTTTAACCTCCGAACCTTGTGAGTCAATTACCCGATGGCAGTACTGTCCAATGGAATAAACAGACTACCCTCAGCTATGCTTCTGGTAGGGAAAGTCCCAAAAATGTGGCAAAACACCACCTTCGGCCGATGGGATTTTTCCTAACCGAGCAACGTACTCGGTGTCTGTTAACTCACCAATTGGTACAGCAAGCCATCTCGGTGGAACCTCCAAATTGTAGAAGTGCCTTACTTCTTAGCTCTGGGTAATGACTCAATACACACTTGGATTCGTCAGATGGACAGGCCTTTTATTTCACTTCTTGCAAGGGGAATCAGCACCTCTACTCAAGGGGTGAGGCTACTATTCCAATGATACAGCGTAAGCGCTCCATATTTATACAGTGTAACAAACAAGTTTAATTGACATTCCTTTGTTCCTCTATCAGGATACATTTTAGATTAATCATCAGGTATTAATGACATATTGACAGAAGGATCCTGGACACGTAAGTCAACCGTTAATCTATAACAGGGCATGAATCGTGTAACCGGAGGTCCTCTTTAATCTTAATCATGTATTGGGAGGCTAGGTTTGCTTACGGTCACAAGTTGTCAGGTCACTGGTTACATCAAAGGAACTCATTATTTCACTTCTACATTCTCATTAGGTGGGCAGACATCTGTTCTTGGCTGTAATCCGAGTACGTGCAATAGCTCTAGTTACACATCGACACTTGCCCAGTGTCAAGTCTGAAAACTTTTACCCAGCAAGCACTTGAAATTAACCCCTTATATCATGTAGATTTCCTCAATAGTTTGAGAGTAGTCTATCACCATTTGCTTCTTATGTCTCTCATTAGTGGTGACAACTTCCTGTGCCCGCCAGGGCGAAAAACTAGGTTCAATGATTCCTTCCGATAAAAGACGTTGAACTTCAGAATTAATAAATTCTTTATCCTGACTGCTATACCTTCTTGACTTGGTAGCAATTGGCTTACAGTCCGGCATCAAATTCGAAAAAAGTGATAATGGAGAAATGAATAAAGAAGTTAATCCACAAATAGACAAAGGTGGCTTAGTTCCTCCGAAAGAAAGACTGAGGGACTCATGTAATTGAAGCACATCATGACCAATCAAAATGTCCGCACAGAGATTAGGAAGAACGGATAGGCGTATATCAGTATACGTATTACCTAGGAGAATTAATTTCACAAGGCAACCACCAGCTACTTGTGAGGTGAGAGTCGTCTGAGCCATACACACCTGATAGGAAACAGGCAAAATTTTCAAACGCTTCTCCCTCACAAACTGAAGACTTCTAAAGCTCTCAGTACTGCCCGTATCTATAAGGGCCTTCACTTCTAACCCATTAACTTGGGCCATAACTATAGCTTTGTTTAGGCCATGGGAAAAGGTGGCAGAAACTGATGCAATAAACGCCCTATCTAAAGGCTGAATGGTCGCAGAGGAGGCAACCGATTTGCAAACACGTGCGTAATGACCTCCCTTGCCGCATTTACTACACACAGCCTCCCGGGCAGGGCACTTCAAACGGGGGTGCCGGGCGTTCCCGCAAAAATAACACTTCTGAATTCTAGAGGCAACAGCTGCCGAGGTAGAAACTGTTTCGGAATCTGATAAACCACTCCTATTAAATCCACGTAACTCCCTTTCATTTGGAACTGCCGAAACCACGGTCGCAGGCCGATCAAAAAGAGCATAAGAATCCGAACTTCTCTGAGCCAAATCCAATGTAGAGGCTTGCTCAAAAGCACTCTTAAGATCCAAGATCTTATTTTCTAATAACCGCTGACGAATTGATCCAGACAGTAATCCATTAATAAATGCATCCCGTACCGAGACTTCCCTATGTTCTTCTGCAGACACGGCCTTATAATTACAGTTAGCACCAAGGCGCCGGAGTGCTTGTAAATAAGCATCCAAGGATTCTCCCGCCTGCTGCCTACGGGCAGATAAAAGGTGACGTGCAAATACCTCATTTTTGGGTTTAACAAATTTTTTTTCCACCGTAGCAATAGCCAATTCATAAGTTTCACAGTCCAAAATATACTTCTACACATCCGGAGCAATGTAGTTGATTAGTATATCCAACTTTAGAGATTGCTGATCCAACACACCCAAAAAGTTTTTAAATGTACGATACCAATGTTTCCATTGATCTTCCACTCCTGCAGAATTAGGGTCAGCATTAAATCGTTCCGGTCGAAGATATCGTTCCATTATAGCAAAAGGTTAATAAATTGAAATAAAGAGTAGATTGCCTTTCAAAAGCTAGGCTTTATTAACCTTAAAAATCAGCAAGTACATGTTGAGCACCCGGTCTCAACCAAACTGTAGAAAACTGAATTTAAGATGGCCACCACAGGTCACATGGAATCAACTAACCAATAAGTTTACAGCATATATCTCAAGGCAGGAAAACAGGCAACCAATTGCAATGCTTCTTATAAAACAAGAATAATCACCACACCTCCCCTCTGGCGTTTTGTCAATTACATTAAATCCGTGTCCTCTGTTTACCGACCCTTCTGTCAGTGGGTACAGTTGCACCTTATTTACTCTATGGAAACACCTTCATGATTTTGAACACCTCTATTAAATCTCCCAATTAACATTTTTCTGCTCTAAAGAGAACCTGTGAGGAGTTGGCAGCAGCAGCGAGGAGGCATAAATACAGCGTGAGGCCGACGACAGCGCGGACCTGCGAGGAGTCGGCAGCAGCAGCGAGGAGGCATAAATAGAGCGGGAGGCCGAGGACGGCGTGGACCTTCAAGGAGTCGGCAGCAGTGAGGAGGCAGATATAAGTCCGGCGAATTCCAAAAGTACAGCAAAATCGAGGAGAGACGTCACAGGACTACAGGAAAGAGTCTGAGAGCGGGAGCAGTCAAACTACAACTGCAAAACCGCTAAAGTGACGTCGCAACCAGGGAAGGAGCTGATTGGGAAGTAGGACCTGGTGAGTATTTCTACAGTCCAGTCGTTAAAGTAAAAGTAAGGTCTCTAGTTTAGCGTAAGTAGTGTTTAAAGGGAAGTAAGGTCCCAAGTGTATTTAATATTCTTTAAAGGGAGTAAATTAAGGGTAGGACATGGCAGGGCAGCTCGGCAGTGTGGAGTGCTCCTCCTGTGCTATGTGGGAAGTCGGGGACACTTTCGGTGTCCAGGGCGAACATGTGTGCAGGAAGTGTCTCCAGCTGCAGCTACTCTCAGTCCACGTTTCTGAGCTGGAGCTGTGGCTGGAGCCACTGGAGCATCCGCGAAGCTGAGATCTTCATAGCTCGTCTAACGAGGTGGTCAGACGGAATGGGTGACCGCCAGACAGAGTAAAAGAACTAGGAAGGTAGTGCAGGGTCCATCTCCCTCGCCAACAGATTTTCCGTTTTGGATACTGCTGGGGGAGATGCTTTCTGAGGGGAATGCAGCAAGAGCCCAGTCCGTGGCACTACGAGTGGCTCAGCTGCACAGGAGGGGAGGAAAAAGAGTGGGAGAGCAATAGTGATGGGGGATTCTATCGTAAGGGGAACAGATAGACATTTCTGTGGCTGCAGATGTGACTCCAGGATGGTATGTTGCCTCCCTGGTGCCAGGGTCAAGGATGTCACTGAACGGCTGTAGGGCATTCTGAAGGGGGAGGGTGAACAGTTAGAGGTCGTGGTTCACATTGGTACCAAGGACATAGATAGAAAGCGGGATGAGGTCCTGCAACAAGAATTTAGGGAGCTAGGTAGCAGATTAAAAAGCAGGACCTCAAAGGTTGTAATCTCTGGATTACTCCCGGTGCCATGTGCTAGTGAGTATAGGAATAGGAGGATAGAGCAGATGAATGCGTGGCTAAAGAGTTGGTGCAGGAGGGAGGGCTTTAGTTTCCTGGATAACTGGCTCTGTTTCTGGGGAAGGTGGGACCTGTACAAGTCGGACGGTTTGCACCTGAACCGGAACGGGACCAACATCCTTGCAGGGAGGTTTGTTAGTACTGTTGGGAGTTTAAACTAACTTGACAGGGGGATGGGATACAGAGTGGAGCTACAGTAGAGGGTGATGCACAGCCAAATATAGAGGGAAAAAACAGGTCAGCCTGCAAGGCAGAGCAAATATGTAATGGCACAAGGGAGTATGGCAAGGCTGGATGGCATTTATTTTAATGCAAGGAGTCTTGCGAGTAAGGCAGATGAATTCAAGGTGTTGATGAACACATGGGAGTATGATATTGTTATCACAGAGACATGGTTGAGGGAGGGGCAGGACTGGCAGCTCAGTATTCCGGGGTATAGAATCTTCAGGCAAGACAGAGGGGGGGTGTTAAAGAGGAGTGGGTGTCGCAATATTAATCAAGGAGTCAATTACTGCTGTAAGGAGGGATGATAGCTTAGCAGGTTCTCATTGATTTATCTCCAGAAGGTTCCTGAACACCGGCGCTAGACTGATTCGCCTGTCGTTCATTGGTTTACCACACGCTCCATTTTAAACGAGGGGGTAACATTTGCAAATCCCCAGTCCTGTGGCACCACTCCCCTATCCAAGGAGGATTCAAAGATTGTGGCCAGAGCCAGACTTCTCTCAGTAACCCAGGATGCATCCCATCCAGACCATGACACTTCCACTTTGAGCGCTGTCAACTGTTTCACTACATCCTCTTGGTCTATTTATATCCTGTCCAATTTCACTACCACCCTCTCCTTCACTGTAACATTAGCAGCATCCTCTTCTTTAGTGAAGGCAGATGCAAAGTACTCATTCAGTACCTCAGCCATGCCCACTGCATCCACCAGAAGATTGCCCTTTTGCTCCTTAATCATCGCACCTTTCCATTGACTCTCCTTTTAGGCTTTACATGTTTAAGAAAGATTTTAATGTTCCCTATTCTATTCCCACTAATCTTTCCTCAGTTTTTCCGTGCCCCTCTTAGTTTGTTTTTGATTTCTCCTCTGTACTTTCTGTATTCAGCTTGATTCCCTACGGTGCTGCTGTTGTTGTCGTGTGTTTATTATACCAGAGTCTGCGTGTGTCAAACAGCAGAAAACTCCATCTTACAAGGTCTCAAATTGGGTTATAACTTAATGCCGGCGAATAACATCAACTTAAGTTTGGAGAAATTACTGATCCGGGACTGAATCGCTTTCACATTTCCCCAGTGGGGAAAGGGAAGGACGCTGACTGAGAGTTTGTTAGACACACAGCGGGACACGTGCACACGTGGAGAATTATAATTGTAAAACAGCAGTCAGATCAAACCAGTTATGTATTTGACATTTCCAGATATTGTAAGACCCCTAAAGATATTGCGTCACCAATCTGCTTAAAGTTACACCACTGTTAATATTAGTGGAGCAGTGGTGAATGTCCTCGCCTCCGACAGTGCTCATTAGTCAAGTGCTGACACCATGAGCCATGTCCTCGGGTTTATTACAAGAGGAATAGCAAATAACAGCAAGGAAGTTATGTTAAACTGTTAGAACAGACTGGTTAGGCCTCAGCTGGAGTCTGGTTTTCAATTCTGGGCACCACACTTTAGGGAGGATATCAAGGCCATGGAGATGGTGCAGAAGAGATTTGAGAGAATTGTACTAAGGATCAGGGACTTCAGTTCTGGGGAGAGACTGGTTTGTTCTCTTTAGAGCAGAGTTGGTTAAACGAAGATTTTATAGAGCTGTTGAAACTCATGATTGGTTTTGATGAGTAAATAAGGAGGAACTGTTTCCATTGGCAGAAGGGTCAGTAACCAGACAATGCAGATTTAAAGTGAGTGGAAAAAGAACCACAGGTGAGGTGAGGAAACATTGTGTTACACAGCGAGTTAGTGTGATCTGGAATGCATTGCCCGAAAGGGTGGTGAGGTAACATTGTGTTACACAGCGAGTTAGTGAGATCTGGAATGCATTGCCCGAAAGGGTGGTGAGGTAACATTGTGTTACACAGTGAGTTAGTGTGATCTGGAATGCATTGTCCGAAAGGGTGGTGAGGTAACATTGTGTTACACAGCGAGTTAGTGAGATCTGGAATGCATTGCCCGAAAGGGTGGTGAGGTAACATTGTGTTACACAGCGAGTTAGTGTGATCTGGAATGCATTGCCCGAAAGGGTGGTGAGGTAACATTGTGTTACACAGCGAGTTAGTGTGATCTGGCATGCATTGTCCGAAAGGGTGGTGAGGTAACATTGTGTTACACAGCGAGTTAGTGAGATCTGGAATGCATTGCCCGAAAGGGTGGTGAGGTAACATTGTGTTACACAGCGAGTTAGTGTGATCTGGCATGCATTGTCCGAAAGGGTGGTGAGGTAACATTGTGTTACACAGCGAGTTAGTGAGATCTGGAATGCATTGCCCGAAAGGGTGGTGAGGTAACATTGTGTTACACAGCGAGTTAGTGAGATCTGGAATGCATTGTCCGAAAGGGTGGTGAGGTAACATTGTGTTACACAGTGAGTTAGTGTGATCTGGAATGCATCGTCCGAAAGGGTGGTGAGGTAACATTGTGTTACACAGTGAGTTAGTGAGATCTGGAATGCATTGCCCGAAAGGGTGGTGAGGTAACATTGTGTTACACAGCGAGTTAGTGTGATCTGGAATGCATTGTCCGAAAGGGTGGTGAGGTAACATTGTGTTACACAGCGAGTTAGTGAGATCTGGAATGCATTGCCCGAAAGGGTGGTGAGGTAACATTGTGTTACACAGCGAGTTAGTGTGATCTGGAATGCATTGCCCGAAAGGGTGGTGAGGTAACATTGTGTTACACAGTGAGTTAGTGTGATCTGGAATGCATTGCCCGAAAGGGTGGTGAGGTAACATTGTGTTACACAGCGAGTTAGTGAGATCTGGAATGCATTGCCCGAAAGGGTGGTGAGGTAACATTGTGTTACACAGCGAGTTAGTGAGATCTGGAATGCATTGTCCGAAAGGGTGGTGAGGTAACATTGTGTTACACAGTGAGTTAGTGTGATCTGGAATGCATTGTCCGAAAGGGTGGTGAGGTAACATTGTGTTACACAGCGAGTTAGTGAGATCTGGAATGCATTGCCCGAAAGGGTGGTGAGGTAACATTGTGTTACACAGCGAGTTAGTGAGATCTGGAATGCATTGCCCGAAAGGGTGGTGAGGTAACATTGTCATAGAGTCATAGAGTTTTTCAGCACAGAAAGAGGCCCTTCGGCCCATCGTGTCTGCGCCGCCCATCCCTCCCTGTCCAGTCTAATCCCATTTTCCAGCATTTGGTCCATAGCCTTGTATGCAATGGCATTTCAAGTGCTCATCCAAATGCTTCTTGAATGTTGTGAGGGTTCCTGCCTCTACCACCCTTTCAGGCAGTGAGTTCCAGCTTCCAACCACCCTCTGGGTGAAAAAGTTCCTCCTCAAATCCCCCCTAAATCTGCTGCCCCTTACCCTGAATCTGTGCCCCCTTGTTATTGACCCCCCTACTAAGGGGAAAAGTTCCTCTTTATCTACCCTATCTATGCCCCTCATCATTTTGTACACCTCAATCAGGTCCCCCCTCAGCCTTCTTTGCTCCAAGGAAAACAACCCCAGCCTGTCCAGTCTCTCTTCATAGCTGAGGCGCTCCATCCCAGGTAACATCCTGGTGAATCTTCTCTGCACCCTCTCCAAAGCAATTACATCCTTCCTATAGTGAGGCGACCAGAACTGCACACAGTACTCCAGCTGTGGCCTCACCAGCGTTTTGTACAGCTCCATCATAACCTCCCTGCTCTTATATTCTATGCCTCTGCTAATGAAGGCAAGTATCCCATAAGCCTTTTTAACCACCTTATCTACCTGTTCCGCTGCCTTCAGGGAATTATGTACATGTACACCAAGGTCCCTCTGACCCTCTGTACTTCCTAGGGTCCTACCACTCATTGTGTATTCCCTTGCCTTATTTGTCCGTCCAAAATGCATCACCTCGCACTTTTCCGGGTTAAATTCCATTTGCCACTTTTCCGCCCATCTGACCAACCCGTTAATATTGTCCTGCAGCCTGAGGCTTTCCTCCTCGCAATTTACCACCCCACCAATTTTCGTGTCATCCGCGAACTTACTGATCATACCCTTTACATTCTCATCCAAATCATTAATGTAGATCACAAACAGCAAGGGACCCAGCACCGATCCGTGAGGTACCCCACTGGACACAGGCTTCCAGTCACAAAAGCAACCTTCGACCATCACCCTCTGCCTCCTACCACTCAGCCAGTTTAGGATCCAACGCGCCAAGGCCCCCTGGATCCCATGGGCTCTTACCTTCTTGACCAGTCTCCTATGCGGGACCTTGTCAAAAGCTTTACTGAAGTCCATGTAAACCACATCCACAGCATTTCCCTCATCCACACACCTAGTCACCCCCTCGAAAAATTCAATCAGATTGGTCAGACATGATTTACCCTTGACACAGCGAGTTAGTGAGATCTGGAATGCATTGCCCGAGAGGGTGGAGGAGCAGATTCTGTTGTCCCATTGAAAAGGGAATTGGATAAATACTTGAAGGGAAAACATTTACAGGACTATGGGGAAAGAGAGGGACAGTGGGAATAATGGGATAGCTCTTCCAAAGAGTCAGCACCGGTGTGATGGGCTGAATGACCTCCTGTGCTGTATCATATTATGGGTCTATGATGTAGCCTCGCCCAGTCAATGGAGGTGCCTGATGGGCTAAATGACCTCCTGTGCTGTATCATATTATGGGTCTATGCTGCAGCCTCGCCTCGTCAATGGAGGTGCCGGATGAGGCGATCTCGGCACCGAGATTTCAATCCACCAGCAAATCCCAAGAAGCAGATATTGAAACAATCCAATCTGCCTCCAGCGCTACAGTAATCGGTTACTATGCACCAGAAGCAGCATCATCGGTTCAATATTGGCCAACAATATAGGTGTGGATAGAAAGACAAAAGTTAACCCATTGCTGGAGATTTGCGATCTGCGATCAGGGAGCTAGGACAGGAAGCACATGAGGATCAGTTTTATGGGATGGACAGTGGAGGCCATGACATGGAAAAGAATGCCAGATGAGACTATATCGAATGCTGTGGGAAGGTGAATGATGGACAAGGAAGGGTTACACACCATGGTCACAGTCACAGAGATTGGAGTTTGTGACAGTTCGGGGCAGATTAGATTTACATCGAAACTGCAGCAGAGAAACAGTCCATTCGGCTCCAGTGGTCTATGCTGTGTTTATACTCCACGGGAGCCTCCTCCCACTCTCATTGCATCTTGACACCGTGTCCACATATACGTTCGAGGGCGTTAGACTCGCGACACCAATATTAAATAACATTCAGAACGCCGGAGAACCCACCCTCCTGGAGTGGATTGAGCGAGTTTGTCGCACTCCCCTCACTTCAGAAAGAAATGAGCTCATTCACGTTGGACCTAAAAAGGATCGATCAGAGAATGTTCTAAATGGTTAGAAGTTAGGAACTGTGGATGGGCAGAGAGAACGAGGGGTCCACGTAACCTTAACCACAGAGCGAGGCCGTTCAGGGGTGATGTTAGAAGTTAGGAACTGTGGATGGGCAGAGAGAACGAGGGGTCCACGTAACCTTAACCGCAGAGCGAGGCCGTTCAGGGGTGATGTTAGGAACTGTGGATGGGCAGAGAGAACGAGGGGTCCACGTAACCTTAACCGCAGAGCGAGGCCGTTCAGGGGTGATGTTAGAAGTTAGGAACTGTGGATGGGCAGAGAGAACTAGGGGTCCACGTAACCTTAACCGCAGAGCGAGGCCGTTCAGGGGTGATGTTAGAAGTTAGGAACTGTGGATGGGCAGAGAGAACTAGGGGTCCACGTAACCTTAACCGCAGAACTCGGCCGTTCAGGGGTGATGTTAGAAGTTAGGAACTGTGGATGGGCAGAGAGAACGAGGGGTCCACGTAACCTTAACCGCAGAGCGAGGCCGTTCAGGGGTGATGTTAGAAGTTAGGAACTGTGGATGGGCAGAGAGAACTCTGGGTCCACGTAACCTTAACCGCAGAGCGAGGCCGTTCAGGGGTGATGTTAGAAAGCATTTATTCAGACACCGTGTAGTGGAAATCTGGAACACTCGCCCTCAAGAAGCTGTTGAGGTTTGGTCAATTGAAAATGACAAACTGTGATTGATAGATTTGTGTTAGGCAATGGTATTTAGGGTTATGGAACCAAGGCGGGGAGATGGAGTTAAGATACAGCTCAGTCATGATCGAATTGAATGGAGGAACAAGCTGGAACGAATGAGTGGCCTACTCCTGTTTCGATGTTCCTGTGCCTCTATTTATAAAGCCAATGCTCCCATATACGTTTTTAAAAGCCTTATCGGCAAAGTGTTAATTTAGTACCTCAGCCATGTCCTCTGCTTCCACAAGATGATTGCCTTTTTGGTCAGTAATCGGCCCCACCTTTCCTTGGACTATTCTTTCACGCTTTATATGTTTATAAAAGGCATTAGTGTTCCCTATTATGTTACCACTAATCATTTCTCACACATTCTCCTTGCCCCTCTGTTGCTGTTGTATGTTTATTACACTAGTGGCAGCGTTAGTGAAACAGCAACATACTGAATTTTACAAAGACTCAAACTGGTACTGAATTAACAATCGCTTTTACATTTCCACAGTGGGGAAAGGAAAGGCTGCTGATTGATAGTTATAATGCACGGGCACACACACAAATGGAGAATTATGATTGTGAAACAGCAGTCAAATCCACCAGTTGTATATTCATGGTATTTTCTGAGATCCCAGAGGTTGGGTGATTGGGCAGAAGCGTGGCAGATGCAATATAACGTGGATAAATGCGAGGTTATCCACTTTGGTGTCAAAAACAGAAAGGCAGACTGTTATCTGAATGGCAATAGATTGGGAGAAGGGGAAGTGCAACGAGACCTGGGTGCCCTTGTGCACCAGTCGCTGAAGGTAAGCATGCAGGTGTAGCAGGCGGTGAAGAAGGCAAATGGTATGTTGGCCTTCATAGCAAAAGGGTTTGAGTACAGGAGCAAGGATGTCCTGCTGCAGTTGTACAGGGCCTTGGTGAGACCACACCTTGAGTACTGTGTGCAGTTTTGGTCGCCTTATCTGAGGAAGGATGTTCTTGCCATGGAAGGAGTTCAGCGAAGATTCACAAGGCTGATCCCTGGGATGGCAGGAATGACGTATGAGGAGAGATTGGGTCGATTGGGCTTATACTCGCTGGAGTTTAGAAGAATGAGCAGGGATCTCACCGAAACTTATAAAATTCTGACAGGTCTGGACAAATTAGATGCAGGTAGAATGTTCCTGATGGTCGGAGAGTCCAGAACCAGGGGTCATAGTCTAAGGATAAGGGGTAAGCCATTTAGGACAGAGATGAGGAAGAATTTCTTCACCCAGAGAGTGGTGAACCTGTGGAATTCTCTACCACAGAAGGCGGTTGAGGCCAAGTCTTTCAATATATTCAAGAAGGAGTTAGATATATTTCTTAGAGCTAAAGGTATCGAGGGATATGGGGAGAAGGCAGGGACCGGGTACTGAATTTGGATGATCAGCCATGATCTCATTGAATGGCGGAGCAGGCTCAAGGGGCCGCATGGCCTACTCCTGCTCCTATCTTCTATGTTTCTATGTAAACAGAGCAAGCTTGGGGTTTGATGTGGTAGAAGGTGAACGAGATGAGAACGGAAATAATCTAGAGTAAGAAAAGGCCCAAAAATTACAGTCTGGAACAGAACATCAATTCGTCTTCTCTTATCATGGAGAAATCAAATATTTGACACACTGTGTGTTTGAAACAAAGCTTATTTATTCACTGAAATAACAACAGAAAATGCTGGAAATACTCAGCAGGCCAGGCAGGATCTGTGGAGAGAGAAACAGAGTTAACGTTTCAGGTCTGGGACCCTTCATCAGAACTGGAAAAAGCTGGAGATGTAACAGATATTACTAAGGTAAGAGGCAGGAAAGTTATCCTGGGTGGATCTGAAACACGAAGGGTGGAAGTTCAGTTGGAATCCACGTGGAATAAGTTGAAACCGGAGACAGGTGCTGAGGAAAGAGATGTGGCTGTGAAACCGAGTCTTGGAAAATGTTGCAAATGGGGATGGCAAAATCATACAGCATGAAAAATGGGAGTAAGGGTTAAAGTCTGAAATTGTTGAACTCAATGTTGAGTCCAGAAGGCTGTAAAGTGCCGAATCGAAAGATGAGGTGCTGTTCCTCGAGCTTTATTTATTCACTATTTAAACAGAATATTAATCTCCAGCGCAGATACAGGAGTTATTAAGATCAGCAGAAACAAACCATGACTACTAGAATGAACATGGTTCAGTCCTCAATCTGATCACAGTAAATCATGTTCCATTCACTAATCTGGTCTTTTACCCAGCATTCCCCGCGGTGGACCACGTGCCGCACCCAGACTACAAGAGCCCAGCGCGCGGGAGGGGCCGGTATATTGAGCATACGCAGTGCGTTACTGGAGATGGAGAGGAGCTGAAGCCGGGAGCGCGATGGTGCAGCGGGTAAAAATCGCGACGGAGGGGAGTAATGGACCGGTAGGTGGGTGGGGAGGCTTTATAAACAACTCGTGCAGGAGGCAAGCCCCGAATAATAACCTGAAGATCCCGTGTTTGCAGTTGCGGGGATTTCTTCCCCTTACCGGCCCAGGTTAACGGCAGCCATCTTTGTAAAGGAGGACGGAAAGTTTCAGTGCGACGTCACCCGATGCCTGAGATCAAGAGCCTTGTGTCCAATGTGGGGAATGAAGGCCCACAGCCTCCCCGGGCCCTGGGCCCTGAACAAGGGACTGGAGAAACTGTCTGATCCGCGGATCAGACAATCAGCCGGCGCTAGTCCCGCCCCTCGGGCTCCCCGATTGGTTGGAGGACCCGCAGCCGGCTCAGTCCTCCAGCCCCGCCCACTGGATGCTGCAAGCCCCGCCCCTCGGTCTCCCCGATTGGTTGGAGGATCCGCCGCCGGCTCGCTCCTCCAGCCACGCCCACTGGATGCCGCTAGTCCCGCCCCTCGGGCTCCCCGATTGCTTGGAGGGCCCGCCGCCGGCTTGCTCCTCCAGCCCCGCCCACTGGGTGCCGCTAGTCCCGCCCCTCGGGCTCCCCGATTGGTTGGAGGACCCGCCGCCGGCTCGCTCCTCCAGCCCCGCCCCGCTCGCTCCCTAATGGTCGGAAGCTGCCGTCAATCAGGCCGTGGGCACGGGTGACGTGTCCACGAGGAGATCACGTGCACCGTCCAAGTGCCGCCGCTCGGTCCGGGGCCTCGCGGACTCAGGTTTTTCTATTTCTCTCGATTCTCTCCCGATCCACCCCGTGCCATTCTCCACCCAATCGGAGCAGAGAAAACTCACTTCGCGTCACCGATCGCGACTCTGGAACCGACACCAAGGCCTTTCCCCGGAATGGCCCTGCGCCGACTCCGTCCGGCAGGATCCGAGTGCGCAGGCGCAGCTCCGAGTGGGGGGAGGGGATTGGTCTCCTCTGGGCATGCGCGGTCATTACCCTTTGTGACCGGGAGGGGTCGCTGTGCCGGACTCGGCCCAAACCGCCGCTCCCTGTGCGCATGCGCGGACTCTCGTCTGTCAATCAGCCAACCGCCAGAAGAGGTCGCTGGTGAAACCAGTGAAGAAAGAAAGACTTGCATTTATATAGCGCCTTTCACCACCACCGGACGTCCCAAAGTGCTTTACAGCCAATGAAGTACTTTTGCAGTGTAGTCACTGTTGTAATGTAGGAAATGCGGCAGTCATTTAGCGCACAGCAAGCTCCCACAAACAGCACTGTGATAATGACCAGATAATCTATCATTTTTTATGTTGATTGAGGGATAAACATTGGCTCGGACACTGGGGATAATTCCCCTGCTCTTTCCCACATTGCAACGGTGACTACTTCATTGTAGTACTTCATTGGCTGTAAAGCACTTTAGGATAGCTGGTGGCACTATATAAATGCAAGTCTTTCTTTCCTGAAATAATGCCATGGGATCTTTTACATCCACCTGAGAGAGCAAACAGGGCCTCAATTTAACATCTCATCCGAAAGATGGCACCTCCGACAGTGCCGCACTCCCTCAGCACTGCACTGGAGTGTCAGCCTGGATTTTTGTGCTCAAGTCTCTGGAGTGGGACTATGAACCCACAACTTTCTGACTCAGAGGCGCGAGTGCTACCCACTGAGCCACTGGCTGACACTAAAGAGCAAGCAGTTCTGATGAATGGTCATCGACCTGAAACGTTAACTCTGTTTCTCTCTCCACAGATGCTGCCTGACCTGCTGAGTATTTCCAGCATTTTCTGTTTTTATTAAAGAAACGAGGGAGTGATTGCTGACAGGAAGAATGTTGGGTCGTCCTGCGCATGCGCACCTCCCTGGCGGCTGAGGCGAAACACCGACTCGCCACCACCTGAGCCGCTCACGTGTACCAGATGTTGCGGCTCCGCATGCACGCCCGATGTTCCAACCGCGGGGTTTTGTGTGCTGAGCATGCGTGTTGTGGACCGATCGGGATGGGCGATTGTAGAGCAGGAGGGAGAGCGCGGGGCCATGAGCACATGCGCGGGACTCAGAGTCAACAGAGCACCTTCTGCAGAGCCGGGGCCTTGTGGGTATTACAGCCGCCATTACTGCTGATCCTTTCAACCAACCTGTGCAGCAGCTGGGGCCTGAAAATCAGCTTCACTGCCCCTAGGTTCGGAAAGGGGAAAATTAAACAACAGTTTGCCTCTGATCCTTTTCTGATCTCAGTTTACAGGGTTATCGAAGTGGAGCAGTTACAGGCGGGAAGCTCAGACCAAACATCACGTCAAGATCTGACAGAGTCGCTGGATTCATCAGGACCTGAATATCATCGGCCGTTGCACATGGAAGGAGAGAGCAGGGATCGCAACGCAGACAAACCGCGCACGTGTTCAGTGTGTGGACGCGGATTCAGCCGATCGCCTGACCTGGTGAGACACGTGCACCGTCACACCAGGGAGAAACCGGGTAAAGGTGGGGACGGCGGGAAGGGCTTCAGTTCCCCGTCTGCATTGGAAGTTCAACGGTGCAGTCACACCAGGGACAGTCTGTTCACCTGCTCCGTGTGTGGAAAGGGATTTGTTTGTTCATCCCACCTGCAAACACACCAGGGAGTTCACACTGAGGAGAGACCATTTCAATGTTCTGACTGTGGGAAGAGCTTTAAAAGCGCTCGGTATCTGAAGGGACACCAGGGAGTTCACACTGATGAGAGACCATTTCAATGTTCTGACTGTGGGAAGAGCTTTAAAAGCCCCGGGGAACTAAAGCTACACCAACTTGTCCACACTGATGAGAGACCATTTCAATGTTCTGACTGTGGGAAGAGCTTTAAAAGTGCTCGGTATCTGAAGGGACACCAGGGAGTTCACACTGATGGGAGACCATTTCAGTGTCCTAACTGTGGGAAGAGCTTTAAAAGCCCCGGGAAACTAAAGCGACACCAACTTATTCACACTGACGAGAGACCCTTTAAATGTTCTGACTGTGGGAAGAGCTTTAAAAGCTCCGTGGGTTTGAAGAGACACCAACACCTACACACTGGGGAGAGGCCGTTCACCTGCTCCATGTGTGGAAAGGGATTCACTGATTCATCCAACCTGCTGGTACATCAGCGAGCTCACACTGACGAGAGACCCTTTAAATGTTCTGACTGTGGGATGAGCTTTAAAAGCTCCGTGGCTTTGAAGAGACACCAACACCTACACACTGGGGAGAGGCCATTCACCTGCTCCGCGTGTGGGAAGGGATTCATTCAGTCATTCCACCTGATGGTACATCAGCGAGTTCACACTGACGAGAGACCCTTTAAATGTTCTGACTGTGGGATGAGCTTTAAAAGCTCCGGGGGTTTGAAGAGACACCAACACCTACACACTGGGGAGAGGCCATTCACCTGCTCCGCGTGTGGGAAGGGATTCATTCAGTCATTACACTTGATGGTACATCAGCGAGTTCACACTGGGGAGAGACCGTTCACCTGCTCCGTGTGTGGGAAGGGATTCGCTCGGCCCTCCAGCCTGCTGAAACACCAGCGAGTTCACACTGACGAGAGACCCTTTCAATGTTCTGACTGTGGGAAGAGCTTTAAAAGCTCTGGGGAGCTGAAGGGACACCAGCGCGTTCACACTGGGGAGAGACTCTTTCAATGTTCTGAGTGTGGGAAGAGTTTTAAAAGCTCCGAGGAGCTCAAGAAACACCAACACCTACACACTGGGGAGAGGCCGTTTACCTGCTCCATGTGTGGGAAGGGATTCACTCAGTCAACCACCCTGCTGGTACATCAGCGAGTTCACACTGGGGAGAGACCATTCACCTGCTCTGTGTGTGGGAAGGGATTCACTCAGTCATCCCGCCTGCTGGTACACCAGCGAGTTCACACTGGGGAGAGACCGTTCACCTGCTCCGTGTGTGGGAAGGGATTCACTCAGTCATCCCGCCTGCTGGTACACCAGCGAGTTCACACTGGGGAGAGACCATTCACCTGCTCTGTGTGTGGGAAGGGATTCACTCAGTTATCCAACCTGCTGGCACATCGGCGAGTTCACACTGGGGAGAGACCGTTCACCTGCTCCGTGTGTGGGAAGGGATTCACTCAGTCATCCAACCTGCTGACACATCAGCGAGTTCACACTGACGAGAGGCCCTTTAAATGTTCTGACTGTGGGAAGAGCTTTAAAAGCTCCGGGGAGCTGAAGGGGCACCAGCGAGTTCACACTAACGAGAGACCCTTTAAATGTTCTGAGTGTGGGAAGAGTTTTAAAAGCTCCGGGGACCTCCAGCTACACCAACACCTACACACGGGGGAGAGGCCGTTCAGCTGCTCTGTGTGTGGGAAGGGATTCGCTGATTCATCCAACCTGCTGGCACATCGGCGAGTTCACACTGACGAGAGGCCCTTTAAATGTTCTGACTGTGGGAAGAGCTTTAAAAGCTCCGGGGAGTTGAAGAGACACCTGCGACTTCACACTGATCATAGAATCTAACAGCACAGAAGGAGGTGATTCGGCCCATCGTGTCTTTGAAAGAGCTGTCCAATTTAGTCCCACACCCCAGCTTTATCCCCAGAACTCTGCAAACTAGTCCTCTTCAAGGACTCGTCCAATTACTGTTTGAAAGTTCCTGTGGAACCTGATTCCAGCATCCTTTCAGATGGTGCGTTCCAGATCTTAACAACCCTCTGTATGAAAACAATTCTCCTCATTTCCCCTCTAGTTCTTTTAGCAACTATTTTAAATCTGTCACCTTTGGTTACCGACCCACTTGCCAAAGTGAACAGTTTCTCCCTACTTGCTCGATCAAATCCCCTCATCATTTTGAACATCTCTATCAGGTCTCCTCTTAACCTTCTCCGCTCTAAGGGGAACAATCCCAGCTTCTCCAATCTCTCCCCATAACTGAAGTCCCTCATCCCTGGTACCATCCTGGTCAACCTCCTCTGCACCCTCTCCAAGGCCTTGACATCCTTCCTAAAGTGTGGTGCCCAGAACTGTACACAAGACTCCAGCTGAGGCCAACACCCTGCAGCTGTACAAAACCCGGGTTAGAGCACACCTGGAGCACTGTGAGCAGTTCTGGGCATCACACCTTAGGAAGGATATATTGGCCTTGGAGGGAGTGCAGCGGAGGTTTACCAGAATGATACCTGGACTTCAAGGGTTAAGTTACGAGGAGGGATTACACAAATTAGGGTTGTATTCCCTGGAATTTAGAAAGTTAAGGGGTGATCTGATCGAAGTTTTCAGGATATTAAGGGGAACAGATAGGGTAGATAGAGAGAAACTATTTCCGCTGGTTGGGGATTCTAGGACTGGGGGCATAGTCTAAAAATTAGAGCCAGACCTTTCAGGAGTGAAATTAGGAAACACTTCTACACACAAAGGGTGGTAGAAGTTTGAAACTGTCTTCCGCAAACGGCAATTGATGTTGGATCAATTGTTATTTTTAAATCTGAGATTGAGAGGATTTTGTTAACCAAAGGTATTAAGGGATATGGGCCAAAGGCGGGTGTATGGAGTTAGGTCACAGATCAGCCATGATCTCATTGAATGGCGGAACAGGCTCGAGGGGCTGAATGGCCTCCTTCTGTCCTATGTTCCTAACTAGTGATTTGTAAAGGTTTAGTGTAACTTCCTTGTTTTTGTATTCAATGGCCCTATTGACAAAGCCAAGTATACCATACGCTTCCTGAACCGCCTCACCAACTTGCCGTGGCACTTTCAAAGACTTGTGAATAAGGAACCCCAGGTCCCTCTGCTCTTGCACCCCCTCAAACTAGTCCCATTTAGATTATACGGCCTCTCCCTGTTGTTTCTCCCAAAGTGCATCACTTCACACTTATCCTCATTTAATTTCATCTGCCTTGTGTCTGCTCATTTCACAGTCTGTCTCTGTCCTTCTGAAGTCTGCTACTACTACACTCACAAAACTTGGCAACATAGTAAATAGTATCATCCGTAAACTTTGAAATTGTTCACCTATACCCAAGTCCAGGTCAGTTATATATAACAAGAAAAGCAATGGTCCTAATCCCGACCCCTGGGGGAGCCCACTGCATACTTCCCTCCAGTCAGGAAAAACATCCCTCAGCACTGCTCACTGCCTCCTCTCCCTTAGCCAATTATATACCCAAATTACCATCAGCCCTTTAATTCCCTCTGCTTCTATTTTCAGAGTAAGTCTCTCGTGGTATTTTATCGAATGCCTTTTGAAAGTCCATATATACAACATCTGATGCACTACCTTCATCAACCCTCTCACTTCATCAGAGAACTCAATCAGGTTAATCAGACATGCTGTACCTTTAACAAATTCATCCTGGCTGCCCCTTATTAACCCAGGCTTCTCCAAGTGAGAATTAATTTTGTCCTTGACAATGGTCTCTAGTCGTTCACCCACCACTGTAGGGGTCGCAAAATCGCCTCAGCCCCCGAAGATTGGGAAATATTAATCCACATCGTGGACGAAGACTTGTGTGATTTAAACTGTCTCTGGGTTGGACAATGTTTTAAAACAGACCCAGAACCGCAAAAGGCTGCGTTAAAAAGCTCGTAAGCTGGGCAGCACTTGGACACTGGAATCAAAGAACTTTGTGAAAATCGCACACTTTAAGATTGTACATTTTATTAAAAGATGAACTCTTGAGTTTTGGACTGTTTAAATTGCCCAGGGCATAAAAATGGCTGAACAGACCTCATGGAAACAAAATTTTAAAAGGCAGCAGAAAAGGACAGACAGGCTGTTAGCATATGAAAAGCTCAGCGCTGCCCTGTAGTAAGTTTGAATGGAGCCCGAGCTGTCAAGTCACCCTGTGATATTGGGCGGGTCTGGTAACCTACAAGCTGCTTGTTTACACTGGGGAGTAGCCCGTTTGAATCAGCCAATCATTGGACAGCAAGCACAATGGGTTGTTTACACACATCCATTCACTGAAATTGACTACTACGTGATGTCTCCATGTATGAATGGAGGAAGTTAAAAGCCCATCTCTTGTGTATTCGGACTTTTCGGCGCGAAAACAGCAGGGACTCTCAGGGTATAAAGATTAAGCCCAGGAAGTCCTCTGCCCCCTTTTTTGTCTCTTACTCTTTGGACTGCAGGTGAGCAAGGTTTTAACCCACTAGCAAGACAATCTAGTGAGAAGTAAAGGGGTGGTAATTTAAGGGAAATGTTGCTAAGATTGTAAGGTTAACATTGTAGCCATTTATCCCTCATTTTTGCCATCTGCCTTCCCCTGTTTAGCAATTTTACCGTGATTACTTTGATCGTGTGGTGTAGTTTCTTTAGTTTTAATAATATTTCACTTTCTTGCATCCAGACCATTTGTCCGTTTTTAATATATCATTAATTATAAGTTCCTCAAGTCAGAACTGGAGGGGGGGGGTGGTTTAGCGATTCAAAACCGCTGATTGGAATTGGTCACAGTGCAGTGGCAAAGGCTGCCTGACCAGGTAAATTACCGTAAACCAGGTAAAGGATGCTCAGCTACACCACTGACATTAGACTGATTGGCCTGTAGTTACCAGGTTTGTCCCTCTTCCCTTTTTTTAAACAGGGTGTAACATTTGCAATCCTCCAGTCCTCTGGCACCACTCCCATATATCTGAGGGAGATTGAAAGATTGTGGTTGGAGCTTCTGCTATCTCCACCCTAGCTTCCCTCTGCAATCTAGGATGCATCCACCTGGACTGGGTGACTTGTTAACTTTGAGTGATGACAACCTATTTAGCACCTCCTTTCTATCCATTTTTATCCAATTTCTCTACTCCCCCCTCCTCTACTGCAACATTAACTTCATCCTCTTTTGTGAAGACAGATGCTAAGTACTCATTCAGTACCTCAGCCACGCCCTCTGCCTCCGTATGATGAGCTCCTATTTGGTCCCTAATCGGCCCCACCATTCCTTTAACTATCCTTTTACTATTCATATGTTTGTAAAAGATTTTTCGGTTCCCTTTTACATTACCCACTAATCTTTTCTTGTCTTCTCTCCCTTGTGCCAGCTGTGGCTCAGTGGGTAGCACACTTGCTCTCTGAGTCATGAAGGTTGTGGGTTCTCGTCCCACTCCAGGGACTTGAGCATATAAAGCTAGGCTGACACTCTAGTGCAGTGCTGAGGGAGTGCTGCACTGTTTCTGATGAGACTTTAAACTGAGGCCCAGCTGGATGCTCTCTCAGGTGGATGTAAAAGATCCCATGGCACTCTTTTGAAGAAGAGTAGGGGAGTTATCCCCGGTGTCCTGGCCAATATTTATCCCTCAACCAACATAACAAAAACAGATTACCTGGTTATTATCACAATGCTGTTTGTGGGAGCTTGCTGAGCACAAATTGGCTGCCGTGTTTCCCACATTACAACAATGACTCCACTTCAAAAGTACTTCATTGGCTGTAAAGAGCTTTGAGATGTCTGGTGGTTGTGAAAGGCGCTATATCAATGCAAGTCTTTCATATATCCTTTTTCAATTTCCCCCCACTCTGTATTCTCCTGGTTTTTGACTGCATTCTGTACCTGACATTTGTCGTAAACCTCCTTTTTCTGTTTTATTTTAATGTCTACATCCTTTGTCATCCAGGGAGCTTGAGCTTTGGACGCCCCATCTTTCCTCCTTATGGGAATATGCTTGGTTTGTACCTGGTGTCAAATTTTGTTTTGTAACGCTCCCGTGAAGCACGTTGGGACATTTTACTACATTAAATACGTTCTATAAAAACAAATCGTTGTTATTGTCTGAAACTAACAAATTCCACAGAGGAAAAATAACAGTATTTTTGCTCCCAAATATTAAATATTTTGTTCCACGAGATTTATCTGCTTTTATTGATGAATTTTAAAAGTCTCTATTAAAACCTGAGCCAGTGTGTTGTGAGACAAAGAGCCTTGTGTCCAATGCGGGGAATAAAGGCCCACAGCCTCCCCTGGCCCCGGGCCCTGAACAAGGGACTGGAGAAACTCGCTGCCCTGCAGATCAGACAATCAGCCGGCGCTAGTACCGCTCTCGGGCTCCCCGATTGGTTGGAGGACCCGCCGCCGGCTCGCTCCTCCAGCACCGCCCCGCTCGCTCCCTATTGGTCGGAAGCTCCCGTCAATCACCCGAGCAGTGTTAGCTGAGCATGCAAGGACCTTGGCAGCTGCCGCTGACACATTAGGTGAGAGAGCTCAAGGAGCGGGTTAATGAACCCCAGGGGAGGCTGCGAGATTCTGAGCAGCTCAGCTCTGCTCGGTGCTGTGTGAACGGGCTGCTCCATACCCCGGCTGCTCACAGGGAATGTCAGTGTGGAGGGCCCAGTGCGGAAGACCCAGAGGAGAGTGTCCTAGGCGGGAGGCCCAGCACGGAGGACCCCAGACGGGGGGCCCAGCACGGAGGACCCCAGGCGGGGGCCCAGCACGGAGGACCCCAGGCTGGGGGCCCAGCACGGAGGACCCCAGGCGGGGGGCCCAGTACGGAGGACCCCAGGCGGGAGGCCCAGCACGAAGGACCCCAGGGCGGGGGGCCCAGGGCGGAGGACCCCAGACAGTGGGCCCAGGGCGGAGTGCCCCAGGCGGGAGGCCCAGCACGGAGGACCCCAGGCAGGGGGCCCAGCACAGAGGACCCCAGGCGAGGGGCCCAGCATGGAGGACCCCAGGCGGAGGACCACAGGCGGGGGGCACAGCACAGAGGACCCCAGGCGGGGGGCCCAGGGCTGAGCGGCTGGTTGACAGAAGCGGAGTCGGGAGATGCTGTGGGTGAGCATGCTGCACGGTTTCTAAAGTTGAAGAACGGTCTCCGGCCCGAATGAGTTCCAGCGGCCCCGCCTGTGCTTCGTCTGGTGGCAGCTGTGAGGCTTTGTTTCGGTGATGGGATCGGGTTTGTGCGCTGCCATTTTGGTGGAGGAAAGACAGACTGTTCCTATCTATAGTTTGGTGCTTGAACAGCCATAAGGTGGGAAAAGAGAACGGGATAAAAGTGAAAGGAATAAAGGAAAATAAAAGACAAAACAAGGTATATCAGCAAGGAATAACCAAGGTCTTGATGGCTGGGTCCTGTGAGTGATTACAGCAAGAAGAAGGAAATTTGAGTACTCATTTTCCTCTTTTACGAGATTTGAGAAAGTGGTCGGCTTCTTTTCTGTGGAAAGATTGAAGACTGTGGATAAGGATTATGACATTATATGGTTGGATAACATCACGTGAAGATGAGGAGTTATTAGAGTGCCAATAGGACTGGCGTTGAACTGGTATTACTTGTTTTTTGAAGAACTTTCGGGTTCTGGTTAAAAGTAGTTTACTTGAAGTCTTAAGTGATTTTTTGATATGGTTGTATGACTTTGTATATTGTGGTGTTATTTAGTGTTAAAGCCTTCCTTAATCGAACGAACGAACGCTCTAGTGAACGCACGCATGCGGATACAAATATATGCACGCATGCACAGTGGAACTTACGTTCGACCGAATGAAGGGCCCGCTCCCCAGGACGGGGCTCACTCGGTGAGCATGAGGCTTGCCGGATGGATGAACGAACGCACGCATGCACACAGGTAGATAAATGATACGCACACATACACAATGGAACTTACGTTCGGTCGAATGAAGGGCCCTCGCTCCCCAGGATGAAGGCCCGCTTGGTGAGCGTGAAGCCTGCTGGATGGATGAATGAATGCACGCATGCACGCAGATAGAAATGACACACATGTATGCAGTCATGCACAATGGAACTTACGCTTGAGCAAACAAATGGACGAATGGAGGAATGAATGATTGAACGATGCCAGTTGGACTGGTGTGTACGGATTCTTGGTTTATTAAATAGTTGCAGTTTGTACTGTAAATATTATTGATTTACCTGTAATATTTATTGTTGTATTTATATTGTTGACCATAATTGGTCAATGAATGTAATGGATTTACTATGTAACTGATGAGTTGGAGAAGTACTGTTGTACTTGAATGTTAAAATTTTAAAAAGGACAACAGGTTATACCAAGCAAAAATGACGAGTTACTAGATTGCCAGTAGGACTGGTATGTATTGTTTTTTACTACGGGTACCTGTATTGTTGACATTGGTTTTGTCTGGAAAAATGTATTATTGTATTTGTACTGTTAATCTTAAAGCTGTTTTTTAAGGCTTAGCCTTATTGTGGTTAATGAATGTAATGGATTTATCATGTAATTGATGAGTTGTAACAAGTACTACCATATTTAAATAACAGAGAAAAATGAACCTCGGGATCCCTGATAGCCAGCCAGGAATCTTGTGCTGCTGCTGTGCCAGAAGAGAGGAGAGGAGAGGACAGGACAGGACAGGTGAGGTTTCTCTCGCTGTGTCCAGGAGGAGAGACCACATCTGTTGCTGCTGCAGCTACTATTGGGGTGCCAGAGGAGAGGAGAGACCAGGAGACCAGACCAGAGCTAACAACAAAGGGAAGCCATTCCATCACTGTTTCCCCAACTGGTCTCCATTACAGGAGAGGGAGAGAGGTGAGAAAAACGAACATCCTACATCTGTTCAGAAGGAGAGAGAGCTGTTGGAAAACTTCTACAGGTGGGTGTTTCATGGTGCACTCTTATAAAGACTTTGTATTTAAGTGGGGGGGGGAAAGAAGAAGGAGAAGAGAACATCTAGGGGTGTGTGTGAGTGTGTGTGGCTCTTGTAAAAACTAGGCCACACACACCACTAGCAAACACCCCTCCCTATTGCTTGACCCGAGACAGCTGGAGCTGCCCAGGCGAAGTCATCATTTAATTATCACATCATTAAGACCTGGTGGTGGACTGAGCCTGGGCATCTCCAGCTTTATTTTCCCAGGTGAAGACATCTTCTCCCCCCACAAGAAGAGACTTATTTTTCAGAGAGTGCACCCCTGCAAGCACCCACCCACCATCTTGAGTGGAGACCCAGCCCCTGCGGCCTCCCTCCTTCCCACCCCCCTTTCTCACTCTCTTTGCCTCTCTCTTTGTCTCTCTCTAAAGAGGCACCTCATATTCATTAATTGCCCGTTGAGCAGAGGAGAGAAGGCCCCTCTCCAAACTTAATCAACAAGGGGAGAGGTGTGCCTTCACTTTTAAAGCTCCCTCTGCTCAGGGAAAACAACCACTGAGGCCATTAACATCACCAGGCCTGTGACTTGGGTGGGTGTAGCCCTTTATAATAAGCGCCCCACGACGGCGACCACATCATCGCTGGTGACGGGGCCAGCAAGGTCGTACGCAAGTGTGGCAGCCACGGCCACAGCTGCTCTCGCTGCTTCTGCTGTCCCGTCACCATTCCGCCTCATCACTAAAAAACACGGGGTGAAGAGCTACACTCACCCCAACATGACTATCGAGGCGTGCGTGAAGGCCATGGCTGGGGTTGTCGGCCCTTCAGCCATCATCGCTGCCTCGAAACTGTATGGCAAGGCGGTGTTCTTCCTGACATCGGAGCAGGCGGTGTCCCTGGCTGTAACCAAGGGGCTCACCGTGGGCGGGACCTTCCTGCCGGTGGATCCTCTCAAGGCCACTGCGCAAAGGATCCTCTTGTCAAACATCCTGCCCTTTGTTTTGGCTGAGCTCCTCCTCCCCCCACCTACGTCAACTGGGGGAGGTGAGGTTGGGTATCACACCCATCCCGCTCGGATGCAGGGAGGCCAGTCTCCGGCACGTCTTCTCCTTCCAGCACCAGCTTTTTGTTCAGCTGCCCCGGGCGGAGGACACCGAGTGCGCTTTTATCGTGTGCCACGAGGGGGCTGCCCACCGCATCATTTGGACATCGGATGGTGTGCAGTGCCATGCCTGTAAGGAGGTGGGGCATGTACGAAAGAACTGCCCTGCCTCCAAGGCCCTAGACAGATGGTCGGATCTGGTGCTGCTCATCGGCTCTGTACATGCTGCTGTCAAATCCATGGGCACGGACGAGGGCGCAGGGCCACGGAAGCAGCGTCGGATCAACAAGTTCCTCGCTGGGCTGCTGAGGGAGTGGCGGTCGAATAGCGGCCGCTCTCCCTCCTCCCGTTAGGTTAAGTAGAGGTTGCACTATGCTCTTGTCATGAAGATAATCATAGCCAGCCTCAGCATCAACGGCAGCAGAGATGCGCGCCGTAGATTTAATAACTTCTTGGACCTCCAGGACGGGAGGTATGTGGTGTGCTTCTTGCAAGAAACCCACACCGTTTCAGAGGATGAGGCCACGTGGCTCCTGGAGCGGCAAGGAGGGGTCAGCATGAGTCACCTCTCCAACTATTCCAGTGGGGTGGCTATCTTGCTGGCCCTGCATTTTAGGCTGGTTATCTTGTTGGTCAAGGAGCACGTGTCGGGCCGTTTGCTTCAGGTCACTTCGGCCGGTGCGCAGCAAGTGTGCTTCTTTGAAGAAGTGTCCGCTCTTCTGGGCTCCATCAACGTCGGCGAGTGCGTCATCCTCGGGGGAGACTTTAATTACACCCTCGAGGTGAGGGATAATTTGGGTCCCCCGCACAGCCTGGCATTGGTGGAGAAGTTGAGGGACCTGGTCGGGTCCTTCGACTTGGTGGACGTCTGACGAAATCGCCATCCCGACTCTAGTGCCTTCACTTACGTGAGGTCTGGAGGAGGAAGGTCCAGAATCGACCGCCTTTCCATTTCCCGGGCGTACGTCTCCTGCATCCCAGCGGCTTCCATGTGGCCGGTGCTGTGCACGGACCACCACCTGGTGTGGGTGGAGCTCGCTCCATTGCACACATCGGGGGGTCCACGTACTGGCATTTTAACAACCTGCTGCTGGAGGACGAGTGGTTCCGGGATTCGTTTCGTCGGTTCTGGGCCGACTGGAGAAGGAAGCAGGGGAGCTTCCCCTTCTTGAGGCTATGGTGGGACCTGGACAAGGCTCACGTCCATCTCTTCTCTCAGGAGTACACAAGGGGGTCGACCAAGAGGCGGGAGGCCTGGGTCAGGTGGTTGGAGAGGGAGGTGCTCGACCTGGAGTCCTGTCTCGGTCAAGTCGTTGATGACCCAGCCCTGCGGAAGGTGTACGAAGAGAAGAAGGGCACACTGAAGGACCTGCAGCTCATCGGGTCCCGAGGCGTGTATGTGAGGTCGTGGATCCAGATCCTCCGGGACCTGGACCGCGGCTCCCCCTTCTTCTACTCGCTGGAAAAAATGGGGGGTCCATAAGCAGCTCTTGGGTCTGCTGGCCGACGATGGATCTCTGGTCTCGGATCCGGAGGGAATCAGCGCGAAGACCTGGGCCTATTACAGGGCTCTGTTCTCTCCGGATCCGTCCAGCAAGGATGCACGGAGTTTTGTGGGAGGACTTATTGAAGGTCGGCTCGGAGGGCGCTGAAAAATTGGACGCTCCGCTAAGCTTGGTGGAGCTGACCGGCGCCCTCAGCCAGCTCTCGAAGGGAATGTCCCCGGGGCTGGATGGGCTGACCGTGGAGTTCCAGAGGGCATTCTGGGATGTCCTGGGGGGCGACTACATGTGGGTCCTGGGGGAAAATCTGGCGACCGGGGAGATACCCCTCTCTTGGCGCAGGGCGGTCATTGTCCTGCTGCCTAAGAGGGGCGATCTCCGCCTATTAAAAAACTGGTGCCCGGTCTCCCACCTCAGTACGGATTATAAAATTTTTGCCAGGGCCATGTCTGCCCGCCTTGGCACCGTGCTGGCCCACATGATCCACCCGACCAGTCCTACACAGTCCTGGGCCGGACTATCCACGATAACATCCATCTGGTCTGGGACATGGTCCACCATTCCCAGAGATCTTGTCTGTCGGTCGCCTTCCTTTCCCTGGATCAGGAGAAGGCATTCGACAGGGTGGATCACGAGTATCTCTTCAGAACTGCACGCATTCGGGTTCGGGACGCATTTCATCACCCGGATCCGACTTCTGTACGCTGCCGTGGAGTGTCTGATTAAAGTTAACGGGTCTTTGACGATACCGCTTCGCTTCGGGAGGAGGGTGCGTCAGGGATGCCCTATGTCCGGCCAGCTATATGCCGTCTGCGGGGAGCCTTTCCTGCGCATCTTGCGGAAGAGGCTGACGGGACTGGCTCTGCAAGGGCCGGGTGTGGCAGTCGTCCTCTCGGCTTACGCCGATGACGTGCTCCTCATGGTCATGGATCCCGCTGACTTGCGCAGGATGCGAGAATGCCAGCAGATTTACTCGGACGCATCCTCTGCCAGGATCAACTGGGAGAAATGTTCTGGACTCCTGGTGGGCCAGTGGCTGGTGGACTCCCTGCCGGAGGAGTTCAGGCCCTTCGCCTGGAGCACCACGCACCTCCTCTACTTGGGAGTCTACCTCAGCCCCGCCGAGGACGCCTGGCCGGCGAACTGGCAAGAGCTAGAGGCCAAAGTCACCGCTCGCCTAGGACGCTGGACAGGACTGCTCCGAGTGTTGTCCTACAGGGGTCGAGCGCTGGTCATAAACCAGCTGGTGGCTGCCATGTAGTGGTACCGGTTGGTCACTTTGATCCCGCCCCTGCGTTTGTCGCCAAGATGCAGAAGAAGCTCATCGACTTCTTCTGGGACAAAGGGAAGCACTGGGTCTCTGCCGCGGTTCTGAGTCTTCCGCTTTGGGAGGGCAGTCAGGCGTTGGTGTGCCTTCGCACCCGGGTGGCGACTTTCCATCTTCGGACCCTGCAGAGATACCTGTATGTCGAGAATCCTCTTTGGTGGTGTGTGCTGGCAACGTATTTCTTCCGCCAGCTGCACGGCCTCAATTACGACACACAGCTCCTGTTTGTGGAATTGGGCCATGCGCGTGCCTGCCTGCGGGAGCTGTCTGTCTTTTACCAGGAACTGCTATGGGTCTGGAACAGTGTCGCCTCCAGGCGGAGTTCTCCCCTGTCAGGCTCCCAATTTCAGAATTGTTAGATTTAAACTCAACTTCTTCCAAGTACAATCTAACATTTCAAAAATTGTAATGGATGTAGGCGAGATATTAGGACTGTTGTCTAACACAATCCAAACACAGTGACACACAGACAGATGGGCAGGTGTAGCTTCACAGCGAATCCTTTCAAGCCTCACTAAAAAGTGGCAGACTGGCAATCCATTGTTCACTAATGGAGTTGTGATCTTTGTAAATTAAAAAATGGAAATGTGTCAAAGAGTTGATTAACAGAGTGGGGCATCATCTTCCTTTGATTTCTATTTCTGACACCAGGCAACAGAAAAAGGTCATTACAACACGACATAAACAGACTGTTCAGGTGTGAGACATCAGACTTCAGAACAACACGTCTGCCAGCTCTGGCCACAAACCTCAGTACAGTCAACCTTTCAGCAGCTGCAGCCCTGATTAAATAACTAGTAGTTTAACATGTCTAGTAGAACTTTTGTATCAAAATAGAAGAAATGTATTTGTGACACACACACAATTAATAATTAAATCACAATGTGATTGTGAGGATCGATTATCGCATCTTGATACCTTCCGTGTCCACTAGTCGAGGAAGGTATCAAGTGAACCGATGGACACCGCCTGCTCCCTCTCCAGGGCCACCCGGGCAGGGACAAGACCACGGGAGAGAGGCAGGCAGCCAGAGTGACGCCCCCCCCATGGGCCCCGCCCATCCTGAGCCTACAAATTGCTGTTTTCACCAGGCCCAAGAGCAGGTCCAACAGAAGATCCTCCCACTTACCCACCCCCACTCCGCACCAGGCGGCCAAAGATTAGGAGCGTGGGGCTAAAGTGTAACCACGAGTTGAGGAGCAGCCCCTTCAGGTAACTATACAGGGGCTGCAACCTCTCACAGTGAATAAGTACACGGCCCGTGGACTCCTCTAGGCTGCAGAAAACACATCTGGCCTTGGAGTCCGGAAAGGAGCTTAAACTGTTGCACACGACAGCTCCCTGCAACAGTCTCCACCCCAGATCCCCAATGGTGCTGGGAAGGACTCCCGCATAGAGAGCCCTCCATTGGGGACCCTCGCCTCCGTCAGACAGCAAGATGACCCGCCAGTCTGATTGAGATTCAGCAATAAACAAAATTAATCAATAAATGATACAGAAACCCAAGTCCCCGGGTCCTCAGCCCTGGTGTGAAGTATGCTGGCCACCAATTTTCCGTTACTAACTCGCACCTCAGGCCCCGCCCAGTCTAGTTTAATTACTAAATGTTTTCTAACTCGGGTTCAGGCCTGTCATTCTGAGGGAAACAAGGCCTCATTTATTGGTGTGTTCCACCCGAGCGGCTGTTAACGGCTTTAATAAACTGGTAGCAGGGTTTTATTAAAGGTGGAAAGTGGTGAAAAACGCAACTAGCGATGCCTCAAAACTCATGGACAGAGAAATCCACTTCATCAGCGCCCCTGCCACAGGACTCACTATCCACCCCCTCCACCACTGGTGCACTGTGTCTGCAGTATGTACGGTCTACAAGTGGACCACGGTCAGGCCGTGTGGAGTCAAGGGCCAGGCAGCAGAATGGATGGAAAGATCGCTACAAACTTCCCTTAACTCCAACCCTCTGATTTCTGTTTTGTAGCCAGCTTTCCATCCATTCTGCTGCCTGGCCCTTCCCTCCACACGTCCTGACCTGGGTTATCTTGTCGATCTTACATACTGTTATGGATAGCAAGCTGGTCACAAAACAGAAAACAGAGAGTAGGGGTTAAGAGTAGCTACTCAGACTGGCAAAAGGTGGGAAGTGGTGTTCCACAGGGATCGGCGCTGGGATCACTATTGTTCACCATTTACATAAACGATTTGGACTCGTGAATCAGAGGTACAATTTCAAAATTTGTCAATGACACCAAGTTGGGAGGTAGAGTTAATCCTGAGGAAGACAAAATGCAAGAAGACATTAATAAATTTCAGAATGGGCGTGTAATTGGCAAATGAATTTCACTGTAGATCAGTGTGAGGTGGTGTGTTAATGAATTTCACTATAGATCAGTGTGAGGTGGTGTGTTAATGAATTTCACTGTAGATCAGTGTGAGGGGGTGTGTTTTGGTGGGAAGAATAAGGAGGCCACTCACTACTTGGACAAAGGGGTGAAATTGGGTTGCTTTGTGCCTCCCACGATATTCAGCGGGAGGTTAGCGGCGGAGGTAGTCGGTAACTCCCCGTGGCACTGCACCGCCGGCAATGACATCATCGCCACACGCAGCACCCCGGCTGCAACCTTGGGTTGCGACCCCTGACCTATCGCCGGACGATATGCCCGACAGGGTCAGGGGTCATTCTTGTAGCTGCGGCGATGCCACTTAAAGGGCAGGTTTCGGGCGGCAACATTTTATTTTGGCCGACTGCCAGCACCTGCCCCCTTCCCCTTTCTTCTTCGGGGTGTCGGCCGCGATCGCTCAGCCTGGCACTCCTCTTGATCCGACACCCCGCTCCCCGGTGGTCCAGCAGGGCCCCGGTGTGCGCAGTGCTAGGCCACTCCCCTTTAATCAGGGAGGGAGGTCTGCTATGACACGGTGCTATGTGCCGACGGGCATGGCGCTGTTACACGAAGCACCGTGAAATTCACTGGTAGCGCCTCAAGAGGGAGGGGAGCGCTTCCAGTAGCACCCCGCCTCCTGCTTGGGGCGCTACCACTGAATTTAATGCGCAGGGGTGCTAACTTTTTCAGGGGGCTAAAATTAGCCCCGGCGACGTTAGCGACCCAAAGGGGGCGCCACCAAATTTCCCCCTAAGAGTCTAAATGGGCTGGAGGAGCAGAGGGATCCAGGGATACAGATACACAAATCACTAAAAGTAGTGACACAGGTTAATAAGGCCATTAAAAAAAAAGCACTGGGCTACATTCCTAAAGGAGCCTCCTGTTCCGTGCCTAGGAACTCTGAACCATGGCAGAGAGTGGCTGGGACACGTTTCTCACACGCCTCAAGATTACCCACACGGGGACTTTGCTGTAAGTGAAGAGAGACAAGAAAGACCAAAATGCCATTTGCCCCTCTCAGTGTGGCCCTGAAGGACTGTGTCCAGGCTGGAGTTCTGTTCCCACCGTGTGATCCTCCCCCAGATTGTCCTTTCTGAGCTCCAGCCAGGTGATGCTAAACACTCAGGTGGGAAAGACAAAAATCTACAGCAATGTGTTTAAAGCAAAGCTGATTTATTTGACATCCATCCAGAATATTAAACTCCAGCCCAGTTACAGGAGTTATCATCAGCAGAAACAAACCCCAACTCTCAGAATGAACATGGTTCAGTCCTGGATGTGATTAACAGCAGCAACAACAACAGAATCCAACCCCTGCAGTCACTTGTGAACTCGCTGGTGTGTCAGCAGGGTGGATGACAGAGTGAATCCCTTCCCACACATGGAGCAGGTGAATGGCCTCTCCCCAGTGTGAACTCGCTGGTGTGTCAGCAGGTGGGATGAACGATTGAATCCCTTCCCACACATGGAGCAGGTGAATGCCCTCTCCCCAGTGTGAACTCGCTGGTGTGTCAGCAGGTCGGATGACAGAGTGAATCCCTTCCCACACTCCAAGCAGGTGAACGGACTCTCCCCAGTGTGAACATGTTGATGGCGTATCAGATCCCCGGAACCTTTATAGCACTTCCCACAGTCCGAGCACTTAATAGGCCTCTCCCCAGTGTGAACTCGCTGGTGTGTCGAATTAATGAATCCCTTCCCACACTCAGAGCAGGTGAACGGCCTCTCCCCAGTGTGAACTCGCTGGTGTCTCAGTAGGTTGGATGAGTGAGTGAATCCCTTCCCACACTCAGAGCAGGTGAACCGCCTCTCCCCAGTGTGAACTCGCTGGTGATTCAGCAGGTTGGATGAATTAGTGAATCCCTTCCCACACTCAGAGCAGGTGAACGGCCTCTCCCCAGTGTGAATGCGCTTGTGTCTTGATAGGCCAGATGATTGGCTGAAGCCTCGTCCACACACAGAACACGTGTACAGTTTCTCCCCACTGTGAATGGTGCTTTTTGCTTCCATATTCAAAGGCCGATGATATTCAGTTCCTGATGAATTGAGTGACTGTCAGATCTTGACGTGATGTTTGGTTTGAGTTTCGCATCTGCAAATCCTCCCCTTCTAATGCCCTGTAAAATGAATTTAAAACAGGGAGCGTGAGAGAGAACCTACTAAAGAGGCAGGTTGTGAAATTGAGCTCAATGAATCTGGTCATTTGTGGGGCCGGCACTAGAAAAAAGTGACCATGAAAGCTGCCGGATTGACATAAAATCCCACTGGTTCACTAATGTCCCTCGGTGAAGGGAATCTGCCACCTGGTCCGGGCCTCTGGCCTCTATGGGAGGAGAGAGAGAGAGAGAGAGAGAGAGGTGGGAGTGGGAGGGGGCAAAGGAGATGGACTTTATACATCTGCAACTCGACCAGAACTTTGACAGAACCTCCAAAACCCACAACCTCCAGCACCTAGAAGGACAAAGGCAGAAGGTGCATGGGAGCACCATCACCTCCAAGTTCTCCCAGTCACACACCATCCTGACTTGGACATATATCGCCGTTGCTACATCATCACTGGGTGAAAATCCTGGAACTCCTTACACAACAGCATTGTGGGAGTACCTTCACCACACGGACTGCAGCGGTTCAAGAAGGCGGCCCACCATCACCTTCTCAACGGGAAGATGGGGATTGGCAACATATTCTGGTCTTGCGAGCGACGCCCACATCCCAAGAATGAATTAAAACAAATCTGCAGATGTAAACTGGATTAAAAGCCTCTACAGAAATACATGTTCCTAAAACAATACTCTTTTACATTGTGCGGACAGTGTCTGTGTAACAACCTAATCTCCCCTAGAATCCACCTCCCTTGACAGTCTCACATTGGAAATTGGTGGGTCCTCCTGGACTCAGAAGTACTGGGGGTTAAACCCAGCAGCTTCTCCTCCATCTCCACTCCAGCTCAAACTGAAGCAACAAAAAGACCTACACAGGCGGCCAGGGACCTACCTTCCATCAGCCTGCAATAAAACTCTTCCCGACAGCTGCTGACTAATGGCGGCCGCAGCACCCACAATTCCCCACGCCCAGAAACCACTCTATCCAATGCACTGATTTACCCGCTGAGAGTGCGCATGCTCCCCGGGGCCGCGGGCCATTCTGGGAGCCTGGCTCCTGTCCTTTTCCCAAGTCAGAATCGGTGGAACCGGCTGAAGAAACCAGGGAGCGGCGGCTCGGATGGGGGAGGCGCTGCACCCTGGGTTTCCTGGTGCCGAGGCCCTGGCCGCACGTCCGCCGGGCCCGGCCGCTCTGATTCTGATCAAGTTTTTTGATGAGGTAACAGAGAGGGTTCATTAATGAAGGTTGACATGGTGTACATGGATTTCCAAAAGGCGTTCGACAAGTGCCACATAATAGGCTTGCCGGCAAAGTTGAAGCCCATGGAATAAAAGGGACAGTGGCAGCATGGATATGAAATTGGCTAAGTGACAGAAAACAGAGAGTAGTGGTGAACGGTTGTTTTTCGAACTGGAGGAAGGTACATCGTGGTGTTCCCCAGGGGTCAGTACTAGGACTACTGCTTTTCTTGATATATATTAATGATTTAGACTTGGGTGTACAGGACACTATTTCAAAATTTGTAGATGACACAAAACTTGGAAGTAAAGTGAACAGTGAGGAGGATAGTGATAGACTTCAAGAGGACATAGACATGCTGGTGGAATGGGCGGACACGTGGGAGATGAAATTTAACGCAGAGAAGTGCGAACTGATACATTTTGGTAGGAAGATTGAGGAGAGGCAATATAAACTAAAGGGTACAATTCTAAAGTGGGTGCATGAACAGAGAGACCTGGGGGTATGTGTGCACAAATCATTGAAGGTGGCAGGGCAGGTTGAGAAAGTGGTTAAAAAAGCATACGGGATCCTGGGCTTTATAAATAGAGGCATGGAGTACAAAAGCAAGGAAGTTATGATGAACCTTTATAAAACACTGGTTTGGCCTCAACTGGAGTATTGTGTCTAATTCTGGGCACTGCACTTTATGAACGATGTGAAGGCCTCAGAGAGGGTGCAGAAAAGATTTACAAGAATGGTTCCAGGGATGAGGGACTTCAGTTACGTGGATAGACTAGAGAAGCTGGGGTTGTTCTCCTTAGAGCAGAGAAGGTTAAGAGGAGATTTGATAGATAGAAGATAGGAGCAGGAGTAGGCCATTCGGCCCTTCGAGCCTGCTCCGCCATTCAATGAGACCATGGCTGATCATCCAAACCCTAGCACCCGGTCCCTACACTGACAGCCATCCCACCCAAGCCCTATCCCCGTAACCCCGTAACCCCACGTATTTAATCCCCCCTAACACTAAGGGCCAATTTTTATCATGGCCAATCAACCTAACCCGCACATCTATGGAATGTGGGAGGAAACCGGAGCACCCGGAGGAAACCCATGCAAACACGGGGAGAATGTGCAAACACCACACTGACAGTCACCCGAGGCCGGATTTGAACCCGGGTCCCTGGCGCTGTGAGGCAACAGTGCTAACCACTATGCCACCATGCCGAGGTGTTCAAAATCATAGAAACATAGAAGATAGGAGCAGGAGTAGGGCATTCGGCCCTTCGAGCCTGCTCCGCCATTCAACGAGATCATGGCTGATCATCCAAATTCAGTACCCTGTCCCTGCCTTCTCCCCATATCCCTTGATCCCTTTAGCCTCAAGAAATATATCCAACTCTTTCTTGAATATATTTAATGAACTGGCCTCCACCGCCCTCTGTGGCAGAGAATTCCACAGGTTCACCACTCTCTGGGTGAAGAAATTCCTCCTCATTTCAGTCCAAAATGGCTTACCCCTTATCCTTAGACTATGACCCCTGGTTCTGGACTCCCCGACCATTGGGAACATCCTTCCAGCATTTAGTCTGTCCAGGCCTGACAGATTTTTATAGGTTTCGATAAGATCCCTTCTCAATCTTCTAAACTCCAGTGAGTATAAGCCCAATCGGCACAATCTCTCCTCGTATGTCATTCCTCCCATCCCAGGTATCAGCCTGGTGGATCTTCGCTGCACTCCTTCCATGGCAAGAACATCCTTCCTCAGATAAGGTGACCAAAACTGCACACAATACTCAAGGTGCGGTCTCACCAAGGCCCTGTACAACTGTAGCAAGACATCCTTGTTCCTGTACTCGAACCCTCTTGCTACGAAGGCCAACATACCATTTGCCTTCTTAACCGCTTGCTGCACCTGCATGCTTACCTTCAGTGACTGGTGCACAAGAACACCCAGGTCTCTTTGCACTTCCCCTTCTCCCAATCTATTGCCATTCAAATAATAATCTGCCTTCCTGTTTTTGCCACCAAAGTGGATAACCTCGCATTTATCCACATTATAGTGCATTTGCCATGTTTCTGCCCAATCACCTAACCTGTCCAAATCGTACTGCAGTTTCATGACATCCTCCTCACAGCTTACCCTCCCACCCAGCTTTGTGTCGTCTGCAAATTTGGAGATACTACATTCAATTCCCTCGTCCAGATCATTAATATATATTGTGAACAGCTGGGGTCCTAGGACCAATCCTTGCGGTACCCCACTAGTCACTGCCTGCCACTCGGAAAACGACCCGTTTATTCCAACTCTTTGCTTTCTGTCCGCCAACCAGTTCTCTATCCAAGTCAATACCTTTCAATTTCAATTTCAATTTCAATTTTATTGGTCACATAACTAAATACAAGAAGTGTAATCTAGTCAGTGAAATGCTTTTTTCTTGAGGAGCCGAGAGCACCAAGCAGCA
Organism: Somniosus microcephalus; assembly: GCF_052327205.1. Taxonomy (NCBI): domain Eukaryota; kingdom Metazoa; phylum Chordata; class Chondrichthyes; order Squaliformes; family Somniosidae; genus Somniosus; species Somniosus microcephalus. Next base: position 26,895,045 of record NW_028225182.1, on the reverse strand, counting down.
AGAACACTGAGCTGCCTGGTACGCACGGAGCTCGCAAGGACGGCAGCCATCTTCATCGGCGCCATCACAAAAACACATACCGACATATACACGCAGACATACTTTAAATATAAATAAAGCAGACATAAAATAAATAAAAGACATAAAAAGACAGCACATAAAATGAACAAGCAATAATGTAAAAAAAGTAATTTCTACAGTAATTACATTGATATTTCTACCCAGGCTTCTAGAATAATCTCTGGTTACAGGGTGGCCGCATCATGAGGAACTCACAACTTATAATTAAATAAATGTAATTAATTAATTAATTAATTAATTAAATTAAATAAATAAAGTGCCCCCTCAGTCTTTCTCGATGTTTCCATCTTGGTTTCTCTCGATGTTTCCCCTCTCTCTCTCTCGATGTTTCCTGTCTTTCTCGATGTTTCCTCTCAGTTTTTCTCGATGTTTCCCCTCGGTTTCTTCCACACACCTGGCCTGCACATTACCCTAGCTGTCCAACTTGGCGTCCTGGTAACCGGGTTCCGCTCCAGCTCTCATTCTTCAAACTGTCTCTCCAGCTCTCGACCTTCAAACTGTCTCTCCAGCTCTCAACCTTCAAACTGTCATTCCAGCTCTCGACCTTCAAACTGTCTCTCCAGCTCTCAACCTTCAAACTGTCATTCCAGCTCTCGACCTTCAAACTGTCACTCCAGCTCTCGACCTTCAAACTGTCTCTCCAGCTCTCGACCTTCAAACTGCTCTCTCCAGCTTGCCCCCAATCCCATGTGCCTTAATTTTGCACGCTAATCTCTTATGCGGGACCTTATCGAAAGCCTTCTGAAAGTCCAAATACACCACATCCACTGGTTCTCCCTTATCTATTTTACCAGTTACTTCCTCAAAAAATTCCAGTAGATTAGTCAAGCATGATTTACCTTTTGTAAATCCATGTTGACTTTGTCCGATCCTGTCACTGCTTTCCAAGTGCTCTGCTATTACATCTTTTATAATGGACTCTAGCATTTTCCCCACTACCGATGTCAGGCTTACGGGTCTATAATTCCCCGCTTTTTCTCTGCCACCTTTTTTGAATAGTGGGGTAACATTAGCTACCCTCCGATCCATGGGTACTGTTCCAGAGTCTATTGAGTCCTGGAAGATGACCAGCAATGCATCTACTATTTCTAGGGCCACTTCCTTAAGTACCCTGGGATGTAGATTATCAGGCCCTGGGGATATATCGGCCTTCAGTCCCATCAATTTTCCTAACACCATTTCCCTACAAATACTGATTTCTTTCAGTTCCACCCTTTCATCAGACCCTATGTTCCCCGGTATTTCTGGGAGGTTATTTGTGTCCTCCTTTGTGAAGACAGAGCCAAAATATGTATTTAGTTGGTCTGCCATTTCTTTGTTTCTGTGGTGATTATTCTTGTTTTATAAGAAGCATTGTAATTGGTTGCCTGTTTTCCTGCCTTGAGATATATGCTATAAACTTATTAGTTAGTTGATTCCATGTGACCTGTGGTGGCCATCTTAAATTCAGTTCTCTACAGTTTGGTTGAGACTGGGTGCTCAACATGTACTTGCTGGTTTTTTAAGGTTAATAAAGCCTAGCTTTTGAAAGGCAATCTACTCCTTATTTCAATTTATTAACCTTTTGCTATAATGGAACGATATCTTCGACCGGAACGACTTAATGCTGACCCTAATCCTGCAGGAGTGGATGATCAATGGAAACATTGGTATCGTACATTTAAAAACTTTTTGGGTGTGTTGGATCAGCAATCTCTAAGTAAGTTGGACATACTAATCAACTACATTGCTCCGGATGTGTATAAATATATTTTGGACTGTGAAACTTATGAATTGGCTATTGCTACGTTGTAAAACAAATTTGTTAAACCCAAAAATGAGGTATTTGCACATCACCTTTTATCTGCCCGTAGGCAGCAGGCGGGAGAATCCTTGGATGCTTATTTACAAGCACTCCAGCACCTTGGTGCTAACTGTAATTATAAGGCCGTGTCTGCAGAAGAACATGGGGAAGAGTCGGTACGGGATGCATTTATTAATGGATTACTGTCTAGATCAATTCGTCAGCGGTTATTAGAAAATAAGACCTTGGATCTTAAGAGTGCTTTTGAGCAAGCCTTTACATTGGAATTGGCTCAGAGAAGTTCGGATTCTTATGCTCTTTTTGATCGGCCTGTGACCGTGGTTTTGGCAGTTCTGGATGAAAGGGAGTTACGTGGATTTAGTAGGAGTGGTTTACCAGATTCTGAAACAGTTTCTACTTCGGCAGCTGTTGCCTCTAGGATTCAGAAGTGTTATTTTTGCGGGAACGCCCGGCACCCCCGTCTGAAGTGCCTGCCCAGGAGGCTGTGTGTAGTAAATGCGGCAAGGGAGGTCATTACGCACGTGTTTGCAAATCGGTTGCCTCCTCTGCGACCATTCAGCCTTTAGATAGGGCGTTTATTACATCAGTTTCTGCCGCCTTTTCCCATGGCCTCAAGAAAGCTATAGTTATGGCCCAAGTTAATGGGTTAGAAGTGAAGGCCCTTATAGATACGGGCAGTACTGAGTGCTTTATAAGTCTTCAGTTTGTGAGGGAGAAGCGTTTGAAAATTTCGCCTGTTTCTTATCAGGTGTGTATGGCTCAGACGACTCTCACCTCACAAGTAGCTGGTTGTTGCCTTGTGAAATTAATTCTCCTAGGGAATATGTATACTGATATACGCCTATCCGTTCTGCCTAATCTCTGTGCGGACATTTTGATTGGTCATGATGTGCTTCAGTTACATGAGTCCGTCAGTCTTTCTTTTGGAGGAACCAAGCAACCTTTGTCTATTTGTGGATTAACTTCTTTATTCATTTCTCCATTATCACTTTTTTCCAATTTGATGCCGGACTGTAAGCCAATTGCTACCAAATCAAGAAGGTATAGCAGTCAGGATAAATAATTTATTAATTCTGAAGTCAACGTCTTTTATCGGAAGGAATCATTGAACCTAGTTTTTCGCCCTGGCGGGCACAGGTAGTTGTCACCACTAATGAGAGACATAAGAAGCGAATGGTGATAGACTACTCTCAAACTATTAATAGGTATACTCAATTAGATGTGTACCCCCTGCCTAAGATTGATGAGCTTATCAATAAAGTATCTCAATATAAGGTTTTTAGCACTATTGACCTAAAGAGTGCTTATCATCAGATTCCTATCGCTAAGAGGGACAAACCATATACGGCCTTTGAAGCTGGTGGAAAGCTGTACCAGTTTTGCCGAGTACCATTCGGTGTTACTAACGGTGTCGCCTGTTTTCAACGGGCAATGGATGCTTTTATAAGTGACAACACTCTCTCTGACACCTTCTCATATTTAGATGACATCACGGTGTGTGGCAAATCAAGGGTGGAGCACGATTTTAATCTAGAAAGATTCCTTCAAGTTGCGGAAAAAGTTGGCTTAACTTTCAATAAAGAGAAGTGTATCTTTTCGACCACAGAGGTAAATTTACTGGGGTATATTATCTCGGGAAACAAGATTAAACCAGATCCAGAATGGCTGCGACCACTGATTGATTTACCTTGCCCTACTAATTCTAAGGCCTTGCAACGAGTTGTTGGACTGTTTTCTTATTATTCTAATTGGATTGCAAACTTCTCGCAGAAGATCCGGCCCCTTATTCGAGTTACGACATATCCTCTATCATGGGAGGCCAGGATGTGTTTTGATAATCTTAAAAAGGATATCCTTGGAGCAGTTGTGCATTCTATTGATGAGCAGGTTCCCTTTGTGATTGAGACGGACGCTTCCGATTTTGCAATTGGGGCTACCCTGAACCAAAATGGAAGACCTGTGGCCTTTTTCTCACGTACTCGGAGCAATAGTGAGCAGGGACATTCATCAATAGAGAAAGAGGCATACGCAATAGTAGAAGCACTGCGTAAATGGAGACATTATTTACCTGGGCGACATTTTACGTTAGTAACTGACCAAAAATCTGTGTCCTTCATGTTTGATGTCAAACATTTCGGAAAGATTAAGAATGATAAAATAATGAGGCGGAGGATCGAGTTGGCATGCTACCATTTCGATATAGTGTATCGTCCGGGGAAGGATAATGTTGCCGCTGATGCGCTGTCGAGGGCTTATTGTTCTGTGCTTCACGGAGATACACTTATTAATCTTCATAATGCTTTGTGCCAACCTGGTGTTACGAGGATGATACACTTCGTACGCAGTTAGAATTTGCCCTTTTCAGTTGAAGACGTCAAGCGGATGACTTCATCATGCTCTGTCTGCGCCCGGTGTAAACCGAATTTCTTTAAGCCTCAACGAGCTCATCTTATAAAGGCTGCTTCTCCCTTTGAACGCCTGAGCATTGATATTAAGGGGCCTCTTCCTTCAACGACTCAGAATCGATATATATTTACTGTTGTGGATGAGTTTTCAAGGTTCCCTTTTGCTTTTCCTTGCGCAGATGTATCAGCCGCTACAGTTATTAAATGTCTGACTCAACTTTTTGTCATCTTTGGGATGCCTGCGTATATCCATTCAGATCAGGGAAGTTCTTTTATGTCTTCCCAGTTGAAGGAATACCTCCAGAGTCGGGGAATTTCTACTAGCAGGACTACCCCGTATAATCCCCAGGGTAATGGACAGTGCGAACAATACAATGGGGTGATCTGGAAGGCAGTTATGTTGGCTTTGACATCCCGGAATCTTAAGAATACACAGTGGGAAATGGTACTGCCTGATGCCATGCATTCCATTAGATCATTGCTTTCAACGGCTACTAATGTGACCCCCCATGAAAGGCTCTTCAACTATCCACGGAGATCCACTACGGGATATTCGGTACCTTCATGGCTTACTATGCAGGGACCTGTGCTGCTCCGACACCATGTTAGACTGTCAAAGTATGATCCTTTAGTGGATGAGGTGGAGCTATTGGAGGCAAATTCCCAATATGCTCACATTCGATTCCAAGATGGGAAAGAAAGTACGGTTTCAGTTAAAGACTTAGCTCCTTGTGGTGGCCAGCCCTCTCCTGAGGACATTAACAATAGCCATAATTCAGATAATGTTGATGTCGTCACAGATACTATGAACATTTCCAATCCTATTGCAGACACTTACAATTCTCTTAGTCTGCCCCCGATGGATGTTCATGACCCTCCCAGTCTACCTTCTAATGGGACTTCCAATCTGGAAACCGTTGATAATTGGCATATTGATAGCCTCCCTGCAGAAGATATTTCTGTGTCTCCTGGTGTGGGAGGGCAAGGAACTCCACCAAGGCTAAGAAGGTCGACATGAAGAAGATATCCGGTCGACCGATTAAAAATGGACTTTTAAAATAATTAATAATTTAATAGTAAAATTTTAAAATTGTTGAAGGCATTATACATGTATTGCTCTAGTCATAAATAACTAATTGTAAACTGTAAAGGCTACCTAGGTTGAAGTATATTTTAAAAGGAGGGGTGAATGTGGTGATTATTCTTGTTTTATAAGAAGCATTGTAATTGGTTGCCTGTTTTCCTGCCTTGAGATATATGCTGTAAACTTATTGGTTAGTTGATTCCATGTGACCTGTGGTGGCCATCTTAAATTCAGTTCTCTACAGTTTGGTTGAGACTGGGTGCTCAACATGTACTTGCTGTTTTTTTAAGGTTAATAAAGCCTAGCTTTTGGAAGGCAATCTACTCATTATTTCAGTTCCCCATTATAAATTCCCCTGACTCTGACTGCAAGGGACCTACGCTTGACTTCACCAATCTTTTTCTCTTCACATATCTATAAAAGCTTTTACAGTCAGTTTTTATGTTCCCTGCAAGCTTACTCTCATATTCTATTTTCCCCTTCTTAATTAATCCCTTTGTCCTCCTTTGTTGAATCCTGAACTGCTCCCAATCCTCAGGATTATTGCTTTTTCTGGCCAATTTGTATGTCCTCTCCTTGGATCTTATGCTATCCCTAATTTCCCTTGTTAGCCACGGTTGAGTCACCTTTTTTGTTTTATTTTTATGCCAAACTGGGATGAACAACTTCTGTAGTTCATCCATTCGGTCTTTGAATGTTTGCCATGCCTATCCACCGTCAACCCTTTGAGTGCCATTCCCCAATCAATCCTACCCAACTCGCTCCTCAGACCATTGTAGTTTCCTTTATTTAAATTGAGGACCCTAGTTTCTGCGTCAACTACTTCATTCTCCATCTTAATGAAGAATTCGATCATATTATGATCGCTCTGACCCAAGGGGCCTCGTACAACAAGATAGCTAATTAATCCTTTCTCGTTACATAATACCCAGTCTAAGATGGTCTGATCTCTGGTTGGTTCCTCGACATATTGGTCCAGGAAACCATCCCGTAAACACTCCAGGAATTCCTCCTCCACAGTATTGTTACTAATTTGGTTAGCCCAATCTATATGTAGATTAAAGTCACCCATGATGACTGCTGTGCCCTTATTGCACGCTTCGTTAAATTTCCCTTTTAATGCCATCCCCAACCTCCGCCTTACTGTTTGGAGGTCTATATACCACTCCCACTAATGTTTTTTTCCCCTTAGTATTTCTCAATTCTACCCATACAGATTCCACATCATCAGAGCTAATATCCTTCATTACAATTGTGTTAATCCCTTCTTTAACCAGTAATGCTACACCACCTCCCTTTCCTTTTTGCCTATCTTTCCTGAATATCGAATACCCCTAGATGTGGAGTTCCCAGTCTTGGCCATCCTTGAGCCACGTTTCCGTAATCCCAACCAAATCATATTCGTTTACCTCTATTTGCGCAGCCAATTCATCCACCTTATTACAAATGCTCCTCGCATTAAGACACAAAGCCTTCAGGCTTGTTTTTTTAACGCTCTTAGACCGATTAGAATTTGTGGCCTAGAAATTCGGTTTTGGCGCAGCGAGGGCTTTAGCGCCAGAAGTTAGTGCCGGCACTAAGTCCCCCTGCGCGCGCCAAAAATTCAGTAGCGCCGCGCCCAAATGGCTGCCGGCGCTACTGAGGGGTCTCAGCGCCTCAAAACTGGCGCCTCGCGCCGCATTGCAGCGCTATTCTGGTGCTGCGGAACCCACTGCGGTGCGGCAGGCTCGGGAAGTGCAGGCCTCCTCCTTCCGTTAAGGAGGAGCTGCCTGCACCCGGCCGCGGCCCGCGATAATCTTTTTAAAAATGAGCCCGGCACCTCGGACAAGTGCCGGGCTTGCTTCTGTTCCGGGGGCGGGGGCGGGGGGAAGTCCGGGGAGGGAGCTGCGGCCAGGCGGCCGGCGGGAAAGCGGCCGGCCGCCGCGGGGCCTTTAATGCACCGGCGCAAAGTTATGTAAGGCACCTCTGCCAGAACGTTGCTTGCGGCTGCCACGGGCGAGGCGACCGCAACTCAATTTCCGAGTTCGGGCGGGTTACCATGGCAACCGGGACACTGCGCACACCGATGACGTCATCGGTGCCGGCGCAGCGCTACCGGCCTAACGCCGATTTAGGGCCCCTGTCAATTTCTAAACTGGCCATATCTTCGGCGCTAGGCCCTCTAGCGCCTCAAAAGCGGCGCTAAGGCCAGTGAATTTCTAGGCCATTATTTACTGTGGCCACGTTTGAGTTAAACCGTTGATTTCTCTGACTGCCACTTTTGGTTTTCTCCTTCCTATCTTTTGCTTTTATCCCTGTTTCCCTTTCCTCTGTCTCCCTGCTCAGGTTCCCAACCCCCTTCCATTTTAGTTTAAACCCTCCCCCACAGCACTAGCAAACAAACCCCCTAGGACATCGGTTCCAGCCCTGCCCAGGTGCAGACCGTCCGGTTTGAACTGGTCCCACCTCCCCCAGAACTGGTTCCAATGTCCCAGGAACTTGAATCCCTCCCCCTGGCACCATTCCTCTAGCCACGTATTCATCTGAAGTATCCTTCTATTTCTACTCTGAGTAGCACATGGCACTGGTAGCAATCCTGAGATTACTACCTTTGAGGTCCTGTTTTTTAATTTACCTCCTTACTCCCTATATTCCACTTTTAGGACCTCATCCCGCTTTTTACCTACATCGTTGGTGCCTATATGCACCAGGACAACTGGCTGTTCACCCTCCCCTTCCAAGATGTTCTGCAGCCGCTCGGAGACATCCTTGACCCTTGCACCAGGGAGGCAACACACCATCCTGGAGTCTCGTTTGCGGCCGCAGAAACACCTATCTATTCCCCTTACAATTGAATCCCCTATTACTATAGCTCTACCACTCTTTTTCCTCCCATTCTGTGCAGCAGAGCCACCCCTGGTGCCAGGAAGTTGGCTGCTGCTGCCTTCCTCTGATAAGCGATCCCCCCCAACAGCACTCAAAGTGGTGTATCTGTTGGAGAGGGGGATGGCCACAGGGGACCCCTGCACTACCTGCCTGCGCCTAGTACTCTGCCTGTTGGTCACCCGTTCCCTTTCTTCCTGTCCAACCTCTACTTGTGGTGTGTCCAACTCCCTAAACGTGCTATTCACGATGTCCCGAGCATTGTGAATGCTCCAGTATGCATCCAATCGCAGCTCCAGCACTGCAATGCAGTCTGTCAGTAGCTGCAGCTGGATGCACTTCCTGCACATGTAGTTGGCAGGGACACAGGAAGTGTCTCTGAGTTCCCACATATCGCAGGAGGAGCAGATCACGGGGCCGGGCTGTCCTACCATGATTTATCCTTTAAGTAATTGAATTTAAATTAAATCAATCAATCCCACTAATTACACTACAGTTAAATAGTTCACCAACAGTCCCTGCTACACCAGAGAGACCTTAGAAACTATAAACCAGAGTTAAAGTTTAAAAAAGAGAGAGAAATACTCACCAACCAATCACTTACCTGCTTCCTGCTGACGTCACACTTTGATTACTTTTTACCTCTCTCCCTGCTGCTGAATTGGTCGGGCCTCGTTCGCTGCCAGTTATAAGCTCCGCCTCGTGCTGCAATCCTCACCCAGGTCCGATGCTCTGGTCGGGCCTCGTTCGCTGCTGGTTTTAAGCTCCGCCTCACACTGCAATCCTCACCCAGGTCCGATGCTCTGGTCAGGCCTCATTCGCTGCCGGTTATAAGCTCTGCCTCACGCTGCAATCCTCACCCAGGTCCGATGCTCTGGTCGGGCCTCGTTTGCTGCTGGTTATAAGCTCCGCCTCGTGCTGCAAGTCTCACCCAGGTCCGATGCTCTGGTCGGGCCTTGTTCGCTGCCGGTTATAAGCTCCGCCTCATGCTGCAATCCTCACCCAGGTCCGATGCTCTGGTCGGGCCTCGTTTGCTGCCAGTTATAAGCTCCGCCTCATGCTGCAATCCTCACCCAGGTCCGATGCTCTGGTCGGGCCTCATTCGCTGCCGGTTATAAGCTCCACCTCACGCTACAATTCTCACCCAGGTCTGATGCTCTGGTCGGGCCTCGTTCGCTGCCAGTTATAAGCTCCACCTCACGCTGCAAGTCTCACCCAGGTCCAATGCTCTGGTCGGGCCTCGTTTGCTGCTGGTTATAAGCTCCGCCTCGCGCTGCAATCCTCACCCAGGTCCGATGCTCTGGTCGGGCCTCGTTCGCTGCCGGTTATAAGCTCCAGTTCATGCTGCAATCCTCACCCAGGTCCAATGATCTGGTCGGGCCTCGTTCGCTGCCGGTTATAAGCTCTGCCTCGCGCTGCAATCCTCACCCAGGTCCGATGCTCTGGTCGGGCCTCGTTCGCTGCCGGTTATAAGCTCTGCCTTGCGCTGCAATCATCACCCTGGTCCGAGTAGATAGAGAGAAACTGTTCCCATTGCTGGAAGTGTCGAGAACCAGAGGGCACAGATTTAAGGTGATTGGCAGAGGAACCAAAGGCGACATGAGGAAAAGCTTTTTTACGCAGTGAATGGTTAGGATCTGGAATGCACTGCCTGAAAGGGTGGTGGAGGCAGATTCAATCACGGCTTTCAAAAGGGAATTGGATAAGTATCTGAAGTAAAGAAATATGCAGGGTTACGGGGAAAGGGCGGGGAGTGGGACTCGCTGATGTGGTCTTGCAGAGAGCCGGCACGGGCACGACGGGCCGAATGGCCTCCTTCTGTGCTGTAACCATTCTATGATTCTATAAAATATTAGAAAGTTTGTTCCACAGAAGCAAGAGGTTTATCTGCTTTTATTGATGAATTTAAAAAGTCTCTATTAAAACCTGAGCCAGTGTGTTGTGAGCCAAAGAGCCTTGTGTCCAATGCGGGGAATAAAGGCCCACAGCCTCCCCGGGTCCCGGGCCCTGAACAAGGGACTGGAGAAACTCGTAACAAAATAGACGAGTTAATGGCACAAATAACTACATATGGGTATGATCTTGTGGCCATTACAGAAACATGGCTGCAGGGTGACAATGCCTGAGAATTAAACATACCAGGTTATTTAATGATCAGGAAGGACAGGCAGAAAGGAAAGGGAGGTGGGGTGGCTATGTTAATAAAGGAAGGAATCACTGTAATACAGAGAAATGAGATTGGGTCAAAAGATCAGGATAATGAAACAGTTTGGGTGGAGGTAAGGAATAATAAGGGGAAAAAAACACTAGTGGGCGTAGTCTATAGGCCTCCGAACAGTGGCAACTCTGTTGGATGGAGTATCAATCAGGAAATAGTTGAGGCTTGTAATAAGGGAACATCTATAATTATGGGGGATTTTAACTATCATATTAATTGGACAAATCAAATTGGGCAGGGCAGCCTTGAGGATGAGTTCATTGAGTGTATTAGGGATGGGTTTCTTGTGCAGTATGTAACTGAACCGACCAGGGGGCAAGCAACCTTAGATCTGGTCCTGTGTAATGAGACGGGATTAATTAATAATGTCCTAGTAAAGGATCCCCTTGGAATGAGTGACCATAACATGGTTCAGCCAGCACCACCAGGGATCGGCTACAGACCCTCCACAACGACCTCTGCCACCCAGGGGTCACGCGGCTGTTCCACTTCATAAAGTCCCGTAACTTACCCTACTCGATTGAGGAAGTTCGGTCTCTGACCAGGAACTGCCGCACTTGCGCTGAGTGCAAGCCTCGGTTCTACCGCCCAGATAGAGCCCACTTAATCAAAGCTACACGGCCTTTTGAGCGGCTCAGCTTAGATTTCAAGGGCCCCCTCCCGTCCGTCGACCGCAATGTTTACTTCCTGAACATTGTGGACGAATACTCCCGGTTCCCATTCGCCTTCCCCTGCCCAAACATGACCAGCGCCATGGTCATTAAATGCCTCAACAGCCTGTTCTGCCTGTTCGGTATGCCGAGCTTCATCCATACGGATAGGGGGGCGTCCTTCATGAGGGAAGAGCTACGCCAGTACATGCTGTCCAGGGGGATCGCCACGAGCTGTACCACCAGCAGACCAGGCAGGCCTATCCATAGTCACAGTGAACAATGGTGTTAAAGGGACTAAAATCACCACAGACAATGCTGGGAAACTCAGCAGGCCAGGCAGGCCTCTCCATGGCCACAGTGAACAATGGTGTGAAAGGGTCTAAAATCACCACAGACAATGCTGCGAAACTCAGCAGGCCAGGCAGGCCTCTCCATGGCCACAGTGAACAATGGTGTTAAAGGTTCTAAAATCACCACTGACAATGCTGGGTAACTCAGCAGGCCAGGCCGGCCTCTCCATGGCCACTGTGAACAGTGGTGTTAAAGGGTCTTAAATGACCACAGACAATGCTGCAAAACTCAGCAGGCCAGGCAGGCCTCTCCATGGCCACAGTGAACAATGGTGTTAAAGGTTGTAAAATCACCACAGACAATGCTGCAAAACTCAGCAGGCCAGGCAGGCCTCTCCATGGCCACAGTGAACAATGGTGTTAAAGGGTGTAAAATCACCACAGACAATGCTGCAAAACTCAGCAGGCCAGGCAGGCCTCTCCATGGCCACAGTGAACAATGGTGTTAAAGGGTGTAAAATCACCACAGACAATGCTGGGAAACTCAGCAGGCCAGGCAGGCCTCTCCATGGCCACAGTGAACAATGGTGTTGAAGGGTGTAAAATCACCACAGACAATGCTGCAAAACTCAGCAGGCCAGGCAGGCCTCTCCATGGCCACAGTGAAAAATGGTGTTAAAGGTTCTAAAATTGTTGAGTCTGAGTGTCCCAGATATGCTTATTCTAAATCACTGGACACAGACAACAAGAATAACTTAAACAGGTCTTTACTAATCGAAGGTCAGGGCTGAACTGCTTAGCAAATTACTACACAGAGTTTATATACCGGTGTGGTCACCACCGGTACTACAATATACAGTAGCGAAGAGAAAGTAGTCCATCTCTTAAGGTAGCCTCTTAAGGTGGTACAGGTTACATACACCACAATTCCTCCCTTTTTAGCTTAACAGTGTACATCCCAATTTAAACATAACATGGATAACATATATATACTTCATGCAGAACTGTTCAAAGATTCAGTCTCTAAGGAGGCCTCCTGATCCGAGTTGGATAACGCCTTTCAGGGGTCTCTGATTCTCGTTGCTGGGGTGACTCATCTATTTGATCTCTTATGGATTGGACATCATCAGGTACATTGGCGTCTGAGGTAGATGCTTCAGGTTCACTAACTTCTTCCACTGGTGTCTCTGTCGTAGTCATGGGTTCGACCCTTGTTCTCGATTCTACAAGTTGGTCAGCATGACATCGTATTACATTTTCACCAATATCCACCGTGTACATCAGGGGTCCTTGTCTGGCACGAATTGTTCCAGATTGCCATTTCTCATTCTTATAGTCCCGGGCTAACACTGGTTGTCCTATTTCGAAACTCCGAGTGGTCTTGTTATTTATATGCTTGAACTGTTTGTTTTCGACTTCCCTCCGCACATTTGGTTTTAACAAGTCCAACCTGGACCGCAACCTCCTGTTATAGAACATCATGACAGGGCTTTGATTTGTCACTGCATGAGTGGCGTTTCAATATGCCATTAGGAAATTGTCCACCTTGTGTTGTAGTGGAATCTGGTCTTCGCTCATGGCATTTATCGCCTTTTTGAACGTTTGTACAAATCTCTCGGCCAACCCATTTGTAGCCGGATGATATGGGGCAGAGGTATAATGTTTCACCCCATTCTTCTTCATGAATTTCTGGAATTCTTCTGACACGAACTGCGGTCCATTGTCTGAACATTTGTTCTGGCAATCCATTTCTTGCGAACATCGTTCTTAGAACTGTGATCGTCTTTTCCGAGGTAGTGGTCACCATCTTAATCACTTCTGGCCATGTAGAATGTGCGTCTACCGCAATTAAAAACATGGAGTCCATGAATGGACCTGCGAAGTCAATATGTACACGTTGCCATGGGGTTGAAGGCCATTCCCATGGATGCAGCGGTGCAATTGGAGGTGCATTTTGAACTTTTTGGCACCCCGAGCAGCTTTTAGTCAGATCCTCTATTTGTTGTACAATAAACTCCAATGCGTTCTACATACGTGGCCCAATCTTCAACATCGCTATCAAAAGCAGTGATGTTATCGTGTTTAGGCATCCTTGAGAGTTTCTTTAAATATTTTATTTTCCCAAAATGGCGGATTCCCGCGCTTGTCTTCTTCCCCCGCCTACTAAAATGGCGCCTTCCCGCACTTGGTGGCTTTTCCTGCGCTTGTCTTCTTCCCCCGCCGACTACAATGGTGGCTTCCCGCGCTGGACTTCTTCCCCCGCTGGCTACAATGGCGATTACCATGCTGATGCCGTTCTCGCCTCCCAGCGGTTCTTAATTTCCCCGACGCTGCTTTTGTTCCCCCGCGGTTCTCGTGGGCATTAACGCTTCCCTTGTTGCTGCGCCTCTCGGCCCCGATTGCAGCCCGGCCCTTTACACCGGCTGCAGTCGAGTTCTCCGCGGTTCTCGTGGCATTAACGCTGCCCTTGTCGCTGCGCCTCTCGGCCCCGATTGCAGCCCGGCCCTTTACACCGGCTGCGGTCGAGTTCTCCGCCCTTTTTCCTCCGGTTTCCCTCCGCTTCTCCACTGACAACGCGGCCGACTTTCTGCCCGTGTCGCTAGATCAGCTTACCCACCACCGTGGTAGAAGGATGATCACTGCCTGTCGCTGATGGAGGACTTCGTGGTTAGTAATTTCAACCCGGGTTCTCGATGCCTCCCGTGCGATGCGGTGCTCAGCAGGCTGATGAGGGCAGATGCCTCTTCTCGACGCCCGTTCTGAGGACGAAGCTGCCTTGGATGCAAAACTGCCGCAGGTTAAGATCGGACTCGTCGCCACTGTTGAGTCTGAGTGTCCCAGATATGCTTATTCTAAATCACTGGACATAGACAACAAGAATAACTTAAACAGGTCTTTACTAATCGAAGGTCAGGGCTCCAATGCTTAGCAAATTACTACACAGAGTTTATATACCGGTGTGGTCACCACCGGTACTACAATATACAGTAGCCAAGAGAAAGTAGTCCGTCTCTTAAGGTGGTAAAGGTTACATACACCACAAAAATCACCACAGACAATGCTGCAAAACTCAGCAGGCCAGGCAGGCCTCTCCATGGCCACAGTGAACAATGGTGTTAAAGGGTCTAAAACCACCACAGACAATGCTGCAAATCTCAGCAGGCCAGGCAGACTTCTCCATGGCCACAGTGAACAGTGGTGTTAAAGGGTCTATAATCACCACAGACAGTGCTGCACAACTCATCAGGCCAGGCAGGCCTCTCCATGGCCACAGTGAACAATGGTGTTAAAGGGTCTAAAACCACCACAGACAATGCTGCAAATCTCAGCAGGCCAGGCAGACTTCTCCATGGCCACAGTGAACAATGGTGTTAAAGGGTCTAAAATCATCACAGAAAATGCTGCAAAACTCAGCAGGCCAGGCAGGCCTCTCCATGGCCACAGTGAACAATGGTGTTTAAGGGTCTAAAATCACCACAGACAATGCTGGGAAACTCAGCAGGCCAGGCTGACCTCTCCATGGCCACAGTGCACAATGGTGTTAAAGGATCTAAAATCACCACAGACAATGCTGCGAAACTCAGCAGGCCAGGCAGGCCTCTCCATGGCCACAGTGAACAATGGTGTTAAAGAGTCTAAAATCACCACAGACTATGCTGCAAATCTCAGCAGGCCAGCCAGACTTCTCCATGGCCACAGTGAACAATGGTGTTAAAGGGTCTAAAATCATCACAGACAATGCTGCAAAACTCAGCAGGCCAGGCAGGCCTCTCCATGGCCACAGTGAACAATGGTGTTAAAGGGTCTAAAATCACCACAGACAATGCTGGGAAACTCAGCAGGCCAGGCAGGCCTCTCCATGGCCACAGTGAACAATGGTGTTAAAGGGTCTAAAATCACCACAGACAATGCTGGGAAAATCAGCCGGCCATGCAGGCCTCTCCATGGCCACAGTGAACAATGAGTCATAGAGTTATACAGCACGGATAGAGGCCCTTCGGCCCATCGTGTCCGCGCCGACCATCAAGCCCTGCCTGATCTAATCCCATATTCCAGCATTTGGTCCGTAGCCTTGTATGCTATGATGACATTTCAAGTGCTCATCCAAATGCTTCTTGAATGTTGTGAGGGTTCCTGCCTCCACAACCCTTTCAGGCAGTGAGTTCCAGACTCCAACCACCCTCTGGGTGAAAATGTTCTTTCTCATATCCCCTCTAAACCTCCCGCCCTTAACCTTGAATCTATGCCCCCTTGTTATAGACCCCTCTACTAAGGGAAAAAGCTCGTTAGTATCCATCCTATCTATGCCCCTCATAATTTTGTACACCTCAATCATGTCCCCCCTCAGCCTCCTCTGCTCCAAGGAAAACAAACCCAACCTGTCCAGTCTCTCTTCATAGCTGAAGCGCTCCAGCCCTGGTAACATCCTAGTGTATCTCCTCTGTACCCTCTCCAAAGCGATTACATCCTTCCTGTATTGTGGCGACCAGAACTGCACACAGTATTCCAGCTGTGGCCTAACCAGTGTTTTATACAGCTCCATCATAACCTCCTTGCTCTTATATTCAATGCCTCTGCTAATGAAGGCAAGTATCCCATATGCCTTTTTTACCACCTTATCCACCTGTTCCGCCACCTTCAGTGATCTATGTACTTGCACACCAAGATCCCTCTGACCCTCCGTCTCGCCTAGGGTCTTACCATTCATTGTGTATTCCCTTGCCTTGTTAGTCCCTCCAAAGTGCATCACCTCACACTTTTCAGGTTTAAATTCCATTTGCCATTGTTCCGCCCATCTGACCAACCCATCTATATCGTCCTGCAGACTGAAGCTAACCTCCTCGCTATTTACCACCCTACCAATTTTTGTATCGTCCGCGAACTTACTAATCATACCTTTTACATTCACATCCAAGTCGTTAATGTAGACCACAAACAGCAAGGGACCCAGCACCGATCCCCATGGTACCCCACTGGCCACAGGCTTCCAGTCACAGAAACAACCTTCGACCATCACCCTCTGCCTTCTGCCACTAAGCCAGTTTTGTATCCAATGTGCCAAGGCACCCTGGATTCCATGGGCTCTTACCTTCTTGATCAGTCTCCTGTGCGGGACCTTATCGAAGGCCTTACTGAAATCCATGTATACCACATCCACTGCGTTACCCTCATCCACACATCTAGTCACTCCCTCAAAAAATTGAATCAAATTAGTCAGACATGATCTTCCCTTGACAAAGCCATGTTGACTATCCCTGATTAATCCTTGCCTCTCCAAGTGGAGACAAATTTTGTCCCTCAGAATTTTTTCCATTAATTTTCCTACCACTGATGTTAGGCTCACTGGCCTGTAGTTCCCCGGTATTCCCCTACTCCCCTTCTTGAATAATGGTACTACATTAGCGGTTCTCCAGTCCTCTGGCACATCGCCTGTGGCCAGAGAGGTTCTGAATATTTGTGTAAGAGCCCCCGCAATCTCCACCTTTGCCTCACACAGCAGCCTGGGATACATTTCGTCCGGGCCTGGGGATTTATCCATTTTTAAGCCTGCTAAAACCACCAATGCCTCCTCCCTCTCGATGTTAATATGTTCGAGTAGATCACAGTCCCCCTGCCCCATTTCTATGCCTGCATCGTCCTTCTCCATAGTGAACACAGATGCAAAAAATTCATTTAGAACCCCCCCTACATCTTCCGGCTCCACACACAGATTGCCACTTTTGTCCCTAATGGGCCCTATTTTTCCCCTAGTTATCCTCTTACCCTTAATATACTTATAAAACATCTTCAGATTTTCCTTTACTTTGCTCGCCAGTGTTATTTCATGGCCCCTCCTTGATCTCCTAATTTCTTTTTTAAGTATCCCCCTGAACTTTTTGTACTCCTCTAGGGCTTCCTCCGTCTTTAGCCTTTTGTATCTGCCAAAAGCCCTCCTTTTTTTCCTAATCCATTCTCGTATATCCCCTGACATCCAAGGTTCCCTGTGGTTTTTGGAACCACCCTTGACCTTTACGGGAACATGTTGCCATTGTATGATCTCAATCTCACTTCTGAAAGACTCCCATTGCTCCGATGCGGATTTTCCTACAAGTAGCTGATCCCAGTCCACTTTGGCCAGATCCTGCCTTATCCTATTAAAATCGGCCTTCTCCCAATTTAGAACCTTTATTTCTGGACCATCCCTGTCCTTTTCCGTGACCACCTTAAATCTCACCGTATTATGGTCACTGTCACCAAAGTGCTCACCTACTAGCACTTCTTCCACTTGGCCGGCCACATTCCCTAGAATTAGGTCCAGTACCACCCCCTCTCTTGTAGGACTTTCTACATGCTGGTTCAAAAAGCTCTCCTGGATGCACTTTAAGAATTTTGCACCCTCTAAGCCTTTCACACTCTGAGTATCCCAGTTTATATTGGGGAAGTTGAAATCCCCCACTACTATTACCCTATTATTTGCACATTTCCCTGAGATTTGCCTACATATCTGTTCCTCTATCTCCCCCTGACTGTTTGGGGGCCTATAGTACACTCCCAGCAAAGTGCTTGCCCCCTTTTTGTTTTTAAGCTCCACCCATATGGCCTCATTAGAGGAACCTGCTAATATATCATCCCTCCTTATGGCAGTAATTGATTCCCTAATTAATATTGCGACACCCCCTCCTCTTTTACCTCCCCCTCTGTCTCGCCTGAAGATTCTGTACCCCGAAATATTGAGCTGCCAGTCTTGCCCCTCCCTCAACCATGTCTCTGTGATAACAACAATATCATACTCCCATGTGTTTATCAACACCTTCAATTCATCCACCTTATTTGCAAGACTCCTTGCATTAAAATAAATGCCATCCAGCCTTGCCCTTATATATTTGCCCTGTCTACCAAGCTGACTTGTTTTTTTCTCTATAATTGGCAGCACATCACCCCCTATTTCAGCTCCCCTCTGTATCCCATCCCCCTGCCAAGTTAGTTTAAACCCCCCCCAACAGTGCCAGCAAACCTCCCCGCAAGGATATTTGTCCCGCTCTGGTTCAGGTGCAACCCGTCCGACTTGTACAAGTCCCACCTTCCCCAGAAGCAGGCCCAGTGATCCAGGAAACTAAAACCCTCCCTCCTGCACCAACTCTTTAGCCACTCATTCACCTGCTCTATCCTCCTATTTCTATACTCACTAGCACGTGGCACTGGGAGTAATCCAGAGATTACAACCTTTGAGGTCCTGCTCTTTAATCTGCTACCTAACTCCCTAAATTCTTGCTGCAGGACCTCATCCCCCTTCCTACCTATGTCGTTGGTCCCAATGTGGACCACGACCTCTGCCTGCTCACCCTCCCCCTTAAGAATGCCCTGTAGCCGCTCAGTGACATCCATGACCCTGGCCCCAGGGAGGCAACAAACCATCCTGGAGTCATGTTTACTGCCACAGAATGGCCTATCTGTTCCCCTTACGATAGAATCCCCTACCACTATTGCTCTCCCCCTCTTTTTCCTCCCTTTCTGAGCAGCAGAAGCATCCCTAGTGCCAGGAAGTTGGCTGCTGCTGCTTCCCCCGGTGAGTCATCCCGCTCAACAGTATCCAAAATGGTATACTTGTTTAAAAGGGGGATGTCCGCAGGGGTTCCCTGCACTTCCTGCCTGCCTTTGTTGCTCCGCCCGGTGGTCACCCAATTCCCTTCTGCCTGTGCAGCCCTACTCTGCGGCGTGAACAACTCGCTAAACGTGCTATCCACGACCCTCTCAGCATCGCGCACGCTACACAACCCATCCACCCGCAGCTCGAGCGCCTCAATGCGGTCTACAAGTAGCTGCAGCTGGATGCATTTCCCACACACATGGTCGCCAGGGACACTGGCAGCGTCCCTGACTTCCCACATAGAGCAAGAGGAGCAGAACACGGGTCCGAGTTCTCCTGCCATTTCTTACTCCCTTAAATAATTAAAACATTTATTCCACAACCTAGTTACAGGTATACTCTAGGGCGCTTTTATTTACCAACTGTCCCCACTACAACACATAGACCCTAGAAATTTAACACCACAGAATTCAAGCTTGTAATGAAAAGAGTGAAATACTCACCAACAAATCACTTACCTGCTACCTGGTGACGTCACACCCCGATTATATTTTACCTCTCTGCTACCCTCTGAGCTCGCAGACTGGAGTTTGGTATGCCTCTCCTGGCCTGGCTGCCGCTTTAAGTACCCCGCCGCCGCCGAGTCTCCCGCAGGTCCACCGCTCTCGCTGCCTGCCGCCGCTGTTCTGAGGCCTCTCCCGGCATCGCTGCCGCTTTAAGTACCCCGCCGCCGCCGAGTCTCCCGCAGGTCCGCCGCTCTCGCTGCCTGCCGCCGCTGCTTTGAGGCCTCTCCTGGCCTCGCTGCTGCTTTATGTACCCCGCCGCCATCGAGACTCCCGCAGGTCCACCGCTCTCGCTGCCCGCCGCTGCTTTAATGGTGTTAAAGGGTCTAAATTCACCACGGACAATGCTGGGAAACTCAGCAGGCCAGGCAGACCTCTCCATGGCCACAGTGAGCAATGGAGTTAAAGGTTCTAAAATCTCCACAGACCGTGCTGCAAAACTCAGCAGGCCAGGCAGGCCTCTGCATGGCCACAGTGAACAATGGTGTTAAAGGGTCTAAAATCACAACAGACAATGCTGCAAAATTCAGCAGGCCAGGCAGGCCTCTCCATGGCCACAGTGAACAATGGTGTTAAAGGTTCGAAAATCACCACAGACAATGCTGCAAAACTCAGCAGGCCAGGCAGGCCTCTCCATGGCCACAGTGATCAATGGTGTTAAAGGGTCTAAAATCACCACAGACAATGCTGCAAAACTCAGCAGGCCAGGCAGGCCTCTCCATGGCCACAGTGAGCAATGGTGTTAAAGAGTCTAAAATCACCACAGACAATGCTGGGAAATTCAGCAGGCCAGGCACACCTCTCCATGGCCACAGTGAACAATGGTGTTAAAGGGTTTAAAATCACCACAGACAATGCCAGGAAACTCAGCAGGCCAGGCAGGCTTCTCCATGGACACAGTGAAAAATTTTGTTAAAGGTTCCAAAATCACCACAGACAATGCTGGGAAACTCAGCAGGCCAGGCAGACCTCTCCATGGCCACAGTGAACAATGGTGTTAAAGGGTCTAAAATCACCACAGACAATGCTGCAAAACTCAGCAGGCCAGGCAGGCCTCTCCATGGCCAAAGTGAACAATGGTGTTAAAGGGTCTAAAATCACCACAGACAATGCTGCAAAACTCAGCAGGCCAGGCAGGCCTCTGCATGGCCACAGTGAACAATGGTGTTAAAGGGTCTAATATCACCACAGACAATGCTGGGAAACTCAGCAGGCCAGGCAGGCCTCTCCATGACCACAGTGAACAATGGGCGTAAAATCACCAAAGAGAATGCTGCAAAACTCAGCAGGCCAGGCAGGCCTTTCCATGGCCACAGTGAACAATCATGTTAAAGGGTCTAAATTCACCACAGACAATGCTGCAAAACTCAGCAGGCCAGGCAGGCCTCTCCATGGCCACAGTGAACAATGGTGTTAAAGGGTCTATAATCACCACAGACAATGCACGGAAACTCAGCAGGCCAGGCAGGCCTCTCCATGGCCTCAGTGAACAATTTTGTTAAAGGCTCTAAAATCACCACAGACAATGCTGGGAAACTCAGCAGGCCAGGCACTCCTCTCCATGGCCACAGTGAACAATTTTGTTAAAGGTTATAAAATCATCACAGACAATGCACGGAAACTCAGCATGGCAGGCAGGCCTCTCCATGGCCACAGTGAACAATGATGTTAAAGGGTCTAAAATCACCACAGACAATGCTGCAAAACTCAGCAGGCCAGGCAGGCCTCTCCATGGCCACAGTGAACAATGGTGTTAAAGGGTCTAAAATCACCACAGACAATGCTGGGAAACTCAGCAGGCCAGGCCGTCCTCTCCATGGCCATAGTGAACAATGGTGTTAAAAGGGTCTAAAACCACCACAGACAGTGCTGCAAAACTCAGCATGCCAGGCAGACCTCTCCATGGCCACAGTGAACAATGGTGTTAAAGGGTTTATAATCACCACAGACAATGTTGCAAAACTCAGCAGGCCAGGCAGGCCTCTCCATGGCCATAGTGAACAATGGTGTCAAAGTGACTAAAATCACCACAGACAAAGCGGCAAAACTTAGCAGGCCAGGCAGGCCTCTCCATGGCCACAGTGAACAATGGTGTTAAAGGGTCTAAAATCACCACAGACAATGCTGCAAACCTCAGCAGGCAAGGCAGGCCTCTCCATGGCCACAGAGAACAATGCTGTTAAAGGGTCTAAAATCACCACAGTCAATGCTGCAAAACTCAGCAGGCCAGGCAGGCCCCTCCATGGCCACAGTGAACAATGGTGTTAAAGGGTCTAAAATCACCACAGTCAATGCTGCAAAACTCAGCAGGCCAGGCAGGCATCTACATGGCCACAGTGAACAATGGTGTTAAAGGGTCTAAAATCACAACAGACAATGCTGCAACACTCAGCAGGCCAGGCAGGCCTCTCCATGTCCGCAGTGAAGAATGGTGTTAAAGAGTTTAAAATCACCACAGACAATGCTGGGAAACTCAGCAGGCCAGGCAGGCCTCTCCATGGCCACAGTGAACAATGGTGTTAAAGGGTCTAAAATCACAACAGACAATGCTGCAACACTCAGCAGGCCAGGCAGGCCTCTCCATGTCCGCAGTGAAGAATGGTGTTAAAGGTTTTAAAATCACCACAGACAATGCTGGGAAACTCAGCAGGCCAGGCAGGCCTCTCCATGGCCACAGCGAACAATGGTATTAAAGGATCTAAAATCACCACAGACAATGGTGCAAAACTCAGCAGGCCAGGCAGTCCTCTCCATGGTCGCAGTGAACAATGATGTTAAAGGGTCTATAATCACCACAGACAATGCTGCAAAACTCAGCAGGCCAGGCAGGCCTCTCCATGGCCACAGTGAACAATGGTGTTAAAGGTTCTAAAATCACCACAGACAATGGTGCATAACTCAGCAGGCCAGGCAGGCCTCTCCATGTCCACAGTGAACAATGGTCTTAAAGTGTCTAAAATCAACACAGACAATGCTGCAAAACTCAGCAGGCCAGGCAGGCCTCTCCATGTCCACAGTGAACAATGGTGTTAAAGTGTCTAAAATCAACACAGACAATGGTGCAAAACTCAGCAGGCCAGGCAGGCCTCGCCGTGGTCACAGTGAACAATGATGTTAAAGGGTCTAAAATCACCACAGACAATGGTGCAAAACTCAGCAGGCCAGGCAGGCCTCTCCATGTCCACCGAGAACAATGGTGTTAAAGTGTCTAAAATCAACACAGACAATGCTGCAAAACTCAGCAGGCCAGGCAGGCCTCTCCATGGCCACAGTGAACAATGGTGTTAAAGGGTCTAAAATCACCACAGACAACGCTGCAAACTCAGCAGGCCTGGCAGGCCTCTCCATGGCCACAGTGAACAATGGTGTTAAAGGGTCTAAAATCACCACAGACAACGCTGCAAACTCAGCAGGCCTGGCAGGCCTCTCCATGGCCACAGTGAACAATGGTGTTAAAGGGTCTAAAGTCACCACAGGCAATGCTGCAAAGCTCAGCAGGCCAGGCAGGCCTCTCCATGGCCACAGTGAACAATGGTGTTAAAGGGTCTAAAATCACTACAGACAATGCTGCAAAATTCAGCAGGCCAGGCAGACCTCTCCATGGCCATAGTGAACAATGGTGTTAAAGGGTCTAAAATCACCACAGACAGTGCTGCAAAACTCAACAGGCCAGGCAGGCCTCTCCATGGCCACAGTGAACAATGGTGTTAAAGGGTCTAAAATCACCACAGACAATGCTGCAAAACTCAGCAGGCCAGGCAGGCCTCTCCATGGCCACAGTGAACAATTGTGTTAAAGGGTTTAAAATCACCACAGACAATGCTGCAAAACTCAGCAGGCCAGGCAGGCCGCTCCATGGCCACAGTGAACAATGGTGTTAAAGGGTCTAAAATCACCACAGACAATGCTGCAAAACTCAGCAGGCCAGGCAGGCCTCTCCATGTCCACAGTGAACAATGGTGTTAAAGGGTCTAAAATCACCACAGTCAATGCTGCAAAACTCAACAGGCCAGGCAGGCCTCTCCATGGCCACAGTGAACAATGGTGTTAAAGGGTCTAAAATCACTACAGACAATGCTGCAATATTCAGCAGGCCTGGCAGACCTCTCCATGGCCACAGTGAACAATGGTGTTACAGGGTCTAAAATCACCACAGGCAATGCTGCAAAACTCAGCAGGCCAGGCAGGCCTCTCCATGGCCACAGTGAACAATGGTTTTAAAGGGTCTAAAATCACCACAGACAATGCTGCAACACTCAGCAGGCCAGGCAGGCCTCTCCATGTCCGGAGTGAAGAATGGTGTTAAAGGGTCTAAAATCACCACAGACAAGGCTGGGAAACTCAGCAGGCCAGGCAGACCTCTGCATGGCCACAGTGAGCAATGGTATTAAAGGATCTAAAATCACCACAGACAATGCTGCAAAACTCAGCAGGCCAGGCAGGCCTCTCCATGGCCACAGTGAACAATTGTGTTAAAGGGTTTAAAATCACCACAGACAATGCTGCAAAACTCAGCAGGCCAGGCAGGCAGCTCCATGGCCACAGTGAACAATGGTGTTAAAGGGTCTAAAATCACCACAGACAATGCTGCAAAACTCAGCAGGCCAGGCAGGCCTCTCCATGTCCACAGTGAACAATGGTGTTAAAGAGTCTAAAATCACCACAGACAATGCTGCAAAACTCAGCAGGCCAGGCAGGCCTCTCCATGGCCACAGTGAACAATGGTGTTAAAGGGTCTAAAATCACCACAGACAATGGTGCGAAACTCAGCAGGCCAGGCAGGCCTCTCCATGGTCACAGTGAGCAATCCTGTTAAAGGGTCTAAAATCACCACAGACAATGCTGGGAAACTCAGCAGGCCAGGCAGGCCTCTCCATGGCCACAGTGAACAATGGTGTTAAAGGGTCTAAAATCACCACAGTCAATGCTGCAAAACTCAACAGGCCAGGCAGGCCTCTCCATGGCCACAGTGAACAATGGTGTTAAAGGGTCTAAAATCACTACAGACAATGCTGCAAAATTCAGCAGGCCTGGCAGACCTCTCCATGGCCACAGTGAACAATGGTGTTACAGGGTCTAAAATCACCACAGGCAATGCTGCAAAACTCAGCAGGCCAGGCAGGCCTCTCCATGGCCACAGTGAACAATGGTTTTAAAGGGTCTAAAATCACCACAGACAATGCTGCAACACTCAGCAGGCCAGGCAGGCCTCTCCATGTCCGCAGTGAAGAATGGTGTTAAAGGGTTTAAAATCACCACAGACAATGCTGGGAAACTCAGCAGGCCAGGCAGGCCTCTCCATGGCCACAGCGAACAATGGTATTAAAGGGTCTAAAATCACCACAGACAATGGTGCAAAACTCAGCAGGCCAGGCAGTCCTCTCCATGGTCGCAGTGAACAATGATGTTAAAGGGTCTATAATCACCACAGACAATGCTGCAAAACTCAGCAGGCCAGGCAGGCCTTTCCATGGCCACAGTGAACAATGGTGTTAAAGGTTCTAAAATCACCACAGACAATGGTGCAAAACTCAGCAGGCCAGGCAGGCCTCTCCATGGTCACAGTGAACAATCCTGTTAAAGGGTCTAAAATCACCACAGACAATGCTGCAACACTCAGCATGCCAGCCGGCCCTCTCCATGTCCGCAGTGAAGAATGGTGTTAAAGGGTTTAAAATCACCACAGACAATGCTGGGAAACTCAGCAGGCCAGGCAGGCCTCTCCATGGCCACAGCGAACAATGGTATTAAAGGGTCTAAAATCACCACAGACAATGGTGCAAAACTCAGCAGGCCAGGCAGTCCTCTCCATGGTCGCAGTGAACAATGATGTTAAAGGGTCTATAATCACCACAGACAATGCTGCAAAACTCAGCAGGCCAGGCAGGCCTCTCCATGGCCACAGTGAACAATGGTGTTAAAGGTTCTAAAATCACCACAGACAATGGTGCAAAACTCAGCAGGCCAGGCAGGCCTCTCCATGTCCACAGTGAACAATGGTCTTAAAGTGTCTAAAATCAACACAGACAATGCTGCAAAACTCAGCAGGCCAGGCAGGCCTCTCCATGTCCACAGTGAACAATGGTGTTAAAGTGTCTAAAATCAACACAGACAATGGTGCAAAACTCAGCAGGCCAGGCAGGCCTCGCCGTGGTCACAGTGAACAATGATGTTAAAGGGTCTAAAATCACCACAGACAATGGTGCAAAACTCAGCAGGCCAGGCAGGCCTCTCCATGTCCACCGTGAACAATGGTGTTAAAGTGTCTAAAATCAACACAGACAATGCTGCAAAACTCAGCAGGCCAGGCAGGCCTCTCCATGGTCACAGTGAACAATCCTGTTAAAGGGTCTAAAATCACCACAGACAATGGTGCAAAACTCAGCAGGCCAGGCAGGCCTCTCCATGGCCACAGTGAACAATGGTGTTAAAGGGTCTAAAATCACCACAGACAACGCTGCAAACTCAGCAGGCCTGGCAGGCCTCTCCATGGCCACAGTGAACAATGGTGTTAAAGGGTCTAAAGTCACCACAGGCAATGCTGCAAAGCTCAGCAGGCCAGGCAGGCCTCTCCATGGCCACAGTGAACAATGGTGTTAAAGGGTCTAAAATCACTACAGACAATGCTGCAAAATTCAGCAGGCCAGGAGACCTCTCCATGGCCATAGTGAACAATGGTGTTAAAGGGTCTAAAATCACCACAGACAGTGCTGCAAAACTCAACAGGCCAGGCAGGCCTCTCCATGGCCACAGTGAACAATGGTGTTAAAGGGTCTAAAATCACCACAGACAATGCTGCAAAACTCAGCAGGCCAGGCAGGCCTCTCCATGGCCACAGTGAACAATTGTGTTAAAGGGTTTAAAATCACCACAGACAATGCTGCAAAACTCAGCAGGCCAGGCAGGCCGCTCCATGGCCACAGTGAACAATGGTGTTAAAGGGTCTAAAATCACCACAGACAATGCTGCAAAACTCAGCAGGCCAGGCAGGCCTCTCCATGTCCACAGTGAACAATGGTGTTAAAGGGTCTAAAATCACCACAGTCAATGCTGCAAAACTCAACAGGCCAGGCAGGCCTCTCCATGGCCACAGTGAACAATGGTGTTAAAGGGTCTAAAATCACTACAGACAATGCTGCAATATTCAGCAGGCCTGGCAGACCTCTCCATGGCCACAGTGAACAATGGTGTTACAGGGTCTAAAATCACCACAGGCAATGCTGCAAAACTCAGCAGGCCAGGCAGGCCTCTCCATGGCCACAGTGAACAATGGTTTTAAAGGGTCTAAAATCACCACAGACAATGCTGCAACACTCAGCAGGCCAGGCAGGCCTCTCCATGTCCGGAGTGAAGAATGGTGTTAAAGGGTCTAAAATCACCACAGACAAGGCTGGGAAACTCAGCAGGCCAGGCAGACCTCTGCATGGCCACAGTGAGCAATGGTATTAAAGGATCTAAAATCACCACAGACAATGCTGCAAAACTCAGCAGGCCAGGCAGGCCTCTCCATGGCCACAGTGAACAATTGTGTTAAAGGGTTTAAAATCACCACAGACAATGCTGCAAAACTCAGCAGGCCAGGCAGGCAGCTCCATGGCCACAGTGAACAATGGTGTTAAAGGGTCTAAAATCACCACAGACAATGCTGCAAAACTCAGCAGGCCAGGCAGGCCTCTCCATGTCCACAGTGAACAATGGTGTTAAAGAGTCTAAAATCACCACAGACAATGCTGCAAAACTCAGCAGGCCAGGCAGGCCTCTCCATGGCCACAGTGAACAATGGTGTTAAAGGGTCTAAAATCACCACAGACAATGGTGCGAAACTCAGCAGGCCAGGCAGGCCTCTCCATGGTCACAGTGAGCAATCCTGTTAAAGGGTCTAAAATCACCACAGACAATGCTGGGAAACTCAGCAGGCCAGGCAGGCCTCTCCATGGCCACAGTGAACAATGGTGTTAAAGGGTCTAAAATCACCACAGTCAATGCTGCAAAACTCAACAGGCCAGGCAGGCCTCTCCATGGCCACAGTGAACAATGGTGTTAAAGGGTCTAAAATCACTACAGACAATGCTGCAAAATTCAGCAGGCCTGGCAGACCTCTCCATGGCCACAGTGAACAATGGTGTTACAGGGTCTAAAATCACCACAGGCAATGCTGCAAAACTCAGCAGGCCAGGCAGGCCTCTCCATGGCCACAGTGAACAATGGTTTTAAAGGGTCTAAAATCACCACAGACAATGCTGCAACACTCAGCAGGCCAGGCAGGCCTCTCCATGTCCGCAGTGAAGAATGGTGTTAAAGGGTTTAAAATCACCACAGACAATGCTGGGAAACTCAGCAGGCCAGGCAGGCCTCTCCATGGCCACAGCGAACAATGGTATTAAAGGGTCTAAAATCACCACAGACAATGGTGCAAAACTCAGCAGGCCAGGCAGTCCTCTCCATGGTCGCAGTGAACAATGATGTTAAAGGGTCTATAATCACCACAGACAATGCTGCAAAACTCAGCAGGCCAGGCAGGCCTTTCCATGGCCACAGTGAACAATGGTGTTAAAGGTTCTAAAATCACCACAGACAATGGTGCAAAACTCAGCAGGCCAGGCAGGCCTCTCCATGGTCACAGTGAACAATCCTGTTAAAGGGTCTAAAATCACCACAGACAATGCTGCAACACTCAGCATGCCAGCCGGCCCTCTCCATGTCCGCAGTGAAGAATGGTGTTAAAGGGTTTAAAATCACCACAGACAATGCTGGGAAACTCAGCAGGCCAGGCAGGCCTCTCCATGGCCACAGCGAACAATGGTATTAAAGGGTCTAAAATCACCACAGACAATGGTGCAAAACTCAGCAGGCCAGGCAGTCCTCTCCATGGTCGCAGTGAACAATGATGTTAAAGGGTCTATAATCACCACAGACAATGCTGCAAAACTCAGCAGGCCAGGCAGGCCTCTCCATGGCCACAGTGAACAATGGTGTTAAAGGTTCTAAAATCACCACAGACAATGGTGCAAAACTCAGCAGGCCAGGCAGGCCTCTCCATGTCCACAGTGAACAATGGTCTTAAAGTGTCTAAAATCAACACAGACAATGCTGCAAAACTCAGCAGGCCAGGCAGGCCTCTCCATGTCCACAGTGAACAATGGTGTTAAAGTGTCTAAAATCAACACAGACAATGGTGCAAAACTCAGCAGGCCAGGCAGGCCTCGCCGTGGTCACAGTGAACAATGATGTTAAAGGGTCTAAAATCACCACAGACAATGGTGCAAAACTCAGCAGGCCAGGCAGGCCTCTCCATGTCCACCGTGAACAATGGTGTTAAAGTGTCTAAAATCAACACAGACAATGCTGCAAAACTCAGCAGGCCAGGCAGGCCTCTCCATGGTCACAGTGAACAATCCTGTTAAAGGGTCTAAAATCACCACAGACAATGGTGCAAAACTCAGCAGGCCAGGCAGGCCTCTCCATGGCCACAGTGAACAATGGTGTTAAAGGGTCTAAAATCACCACAGACAACGCTGCAAACTCAGCAGGCCTGGCAGGCCTCTCCATGGCCACAGTGAACAATGGTGTTAAAGGGTCTAAAGTCACCACAGGCAATGCTGCAAAGCTCAGCAGGCCAGGCAGGCCTCTCCATGGCCACAGTGAACAATGGTGTTAAAGGGTCTAAAATCACTACAGACAATGCTGCAAAATTCAGCAGGCCAGGAGACCTCTCCATGGCCATAGTGAACAATGGTGTTAAAGGGTCTAAAATCACCACAGACAGTGCTGCAAAACTCAACAGGCCAGGCAGGCCTCTCCATGGCCACAGTGAACAATGGTGTTAAAGGGTCTAAAATCACCACAGACAATGCTGCAAAACTCAGCAGGCCAGGCAGGCCTCTCCATGGCCACAGTGAACAATTGTGTTAAAGGGTTTAAAATCACCACAGACAATGCTGCAAAACTCAGCAGGCCAGGCAGGCCGCTCCATGGCCACAGTGAACAATGGTGTTAAAGGGTCTAAAATCACCACAGACAATGCTGCAAAACTCAGCAGGCCAGGCAGGCCTCTCCATGGCCACAGTGAACAATGGTGTTAAAGGGTCTAAAATCACCACAGACAATGGTGCAAAACTCAGCAGGCGAGGCAGGCCTCTCCATGGTCACAGTGAACAATCCTGTTAAAGGGTCTAAAATCACCACAGACAATGCTGGGAAACTCAGCAGGCCAGGCAGGCCTCTCCATGGCCACAGTGAACAATGGTGTTAAAGGGTCTAAAATCACCACAGTCAATGCTGCAAAACTCAACAGGCCAGGCAGGCCTCTCCATGGCCACAGTGAACAATGGTGTTAAAGGGTCTAAAATCACTACAGACAATGCTGCAAAATTCAGCAGGCCTGGCAGACCTCTCCATGGCCACAGTGAACAATGGTGTTACAGGGTCTAAAATCACCACAGGCAATGCTGCAAAACTCAGCAGGCCAGGCAGGCCTCTCCATGGCCACAGTGAACAATGGTTTTAAAGGGTCTAAAATCACCACAGACAATGCTGCAACACTCAGCAGGCCAGGCAGGCCTCTCCATGTCCGGACTGAAGAATGGTGTTAAAGGGTCTAAAATCAACACAGACAATGCTGCAAAACTCAGCAGGCCAGGCAGGCCTCTCCATGTCCACAGTGAACAATGGTGTTAAAGTGTCTAAAATCAACACAGACAATGGTGCAAAATTCAGCAGGCCAGGCAGGCCTCGCCGTGGTCACAGTGAACAATGATGTTAAAGGGTCTAAAATCACCACAGACAATGGTGCAAACCTCAGCAGGCCAGGCAGGCCTCTCCATGTCCACCGTGAACAATGGTGTTAAAGTGTCTAAAATCAACACAGACAATGCTGCAAAACTCAGCAGGCCAGGCAGGCCTCTCCATGGCCACAGTGAACAATGGTGTAAAAGGGTCTAAAATCACCACAGGCAATGCTGGGAAACTCAGCAGGCCAGGCAACATCCGTGCAGGGTAATTAGAGTCATTGTTTCAGGTCTAACCCTTTGTCAAGAATAAAGAGACACAGGGAATGAAATAGATTGAAAGGTCGGCTGCGAGAGAACCAAAGAGAAGAGACCTTCGGCTGAAAATTCAGTAGCCTTAGCGCCTCATTTGAGGCGCTAGAGGGCCTTGCGCCGGAGTTATGGCCAGTAGTGAAATTCCCTGGGGCCCTAAATCGGCGTTGCTCTGGTAGCGCTGCGCCGGCACCGATGACGTCATCGGTGTGCGTAGCATCCCAGTTGCCATGGTAACCCGCCCGAACTCCGAAATTGAGTTGAGCCCGCCTCGCCCGTGGCAGCCGCAACCAGCGTTTTGTCAGAGGTGCCTTACTGCAGTTAGTGCCCGCGCATTAAAGGCCCCGCGGCGGCCGGCCGCTTTCCCGCCGGCCGCCTCACCGCAGCTCCCTCCCCGGACTTCTCTCCCCCCCACCCCCGGAACAGATGCAAGCCCGGCACTTGTCCGAGGTGCCGGGCTCAGTTTTAAGCAGATTTGCGCGGGCCGCGGCCGGGTGCAGGCAGCTCCTCCTTAACGGAAGGAGGAGGCCTGCACTTCCCCAGCCTGCTGCACCGCATCGGGTGCTGCAGCACCGGAATTGCGGCGCGAAACGGCAGTTAGCACCCTTTTCCAGGCGCTAAGACCCTTCAGTAGCGCCGGCAGCCGTTTGGGCGCAGCGCCACTGAATTTTTGGCGCGCGCAGGGGACTTAGCGCCGGCACTAACTTCCGGCGCTAAAGCCCTGGCTAAGCCAAAACCCAATTTCTAGGCCCTTAAGAGATATTCAAAACCAGACGAGATGGTGATAGGACTCCCACCCCGCCTCCTGCAAGGACTCTATTCCAGTCTCCCTGTTTCTCCATCTCCGCCGTATCTGCTCCGACGATGCCACCTTCCACACCAGTGCTTCCAACATGTCTTCCTTATTCCTCAACCGAGGATTCCCCTCTACCATGGTTGACACGGCCCTCGACCGTGTCCGTTCTATCTCCTGCACTTCTGCCCTCACCCCTGCCCCTCCCTCCCGGAACCACGATTGGGTTCCCCTTGTACTCACCTTTCACCCCACCTGCCTCCACATTCAACGGATCATCCTGCATCATTTCCGCCACCTCCAGCGTGGTCCCACCACCAAACACATCTTCCCCTCACCTCCCCTTTCAGCATTCCGTAGGGACCGCTCCATCCGAGACACCCTAGTCTACTCCTCTATCACCCCAAACAGCCCTTCCCCTTCGCCTGTCACCTTCCCATGCAAGCGCAGGAGATGTAACACCTGCCCCTATACCTCCCCCCTTCCCACTGTCCAGGGCCCCAAACACCCCTTCCAGGTGAAACAGCGATTCACTTGTACTTCTTGCAACCTACTATACTGTATTCGCTGCTCACGATGCGGTCTCCTTTACATTGGGGCGATCAAACGCAGATTGGGTGACCACTTTGCAGAACACCTCCGTTCAGTCCATAAGGGTGACCCCGAGCTTCCGGTCTCCTGTCATTTTAATTCACCACTCCATTCCCACTCGGACCTCACCATCCTTGGCCTCTTGCATTGTTCCACGGAAGCTCAACGTAAACTCGAGGAACAGCACCTCATCTTCCGATTAGGCACTTTACAGCCTTCCGGACTCAATATCGAGTTCAACAATTTCTGATCATAACCTCGGCCCCTATTACATTTTCACTTATATGTTTTATCCACACCTTTGTTTTGGTTTTTCCCTCCCCCCACTTTCCTTTTTTTTCTCTCTCCCACATGGCAGCTGTCTCCCATTCTGCCAGCACATTTCACACCTAATCTAGAGCCGTCTTTTGTCTCCACTAGTCCTTTCACCATCTCATCTCATTTTGTATTCCTCTTAATGTCTCTTCTCTTTCGTTCTCTCCCAGCCTGGCCTCTTAATCTATTTCATTCCCTGTGCCTCTTTAGTCTTGATAAAGGGTTTTGACCCGAAATGTCGACTCTAATTTCTCTCCACGGATGTTGCCTGGCCTGCTGAGTTTTCCCAGCATTTTCTGTTGTTATTTCGGATTTACAGCATCTGCAGTATTTTGCTATCGTACATCATGCTAAAAGGTCTAAGTGTGTTAAAAAAACAAGCCTGAAGGCTTTGTGTCTTAATGCGAGGAGCATTCGTAATAAGGTGGATGAATTAGCTGCGCAAATAGAGGTAAACTAATATGATTTGATTCGGATTACGGAAACATGGCTCCAGGGTGGCCAAGGCTGGGAACGCAACATCCAGGGGTATTCAATATTCAGGAAAGGTGGGCAAAAAGGAAAAGGAGGTGGGGTAGCATTGCTGGCTAAAGAGGGGATTCACACAATGGTAAGGAAGGATATTAGCTCTGATGATGTGGAATCTGTATGGGTAGAACTGAGAAATACCAAGGGGCAGAAAACGTTAGTGGGAGTGGTATATAGACCTCCAAACAGTAATGCGGAGGTTGGAGATGGCATTAAAAGGGAAATTAGAGAAGCGTGTGTAACCTCTTCACGGTTCCCTAGATATATGTGAGATGTGGTCTCTGTTGTAGACAGTATTCTATAGTCCAGTAAGGAGATCACTACTACAATGGCTTAATTCTAATTATCTTACTTTATAGTTTTAACGTCAGACAGTATAAGAAGATTACAGGTCAATGACCTAAATTAGACATTTGCATACATTAGAATGAATCTAGACATAATAAACATACATTCTCCATTTACATGGATTCAAAGGAGAATCTGTCCCTGTGTCCAAATTCTAGTGCACTCTTTTGTTGGCGCGCTTAAGTTGGAGCTCATGGTATGTATAATGTCTGCAAGACTTACGACTCCAAACCCCTTCGTTGAATTCTCTTCACGATCACTGAATCCCACTTTGAGTTCTGGATGCAGAGCACACAGCAGCCGCTGGAGTTGGTGACTCTCTCTCTCTCTCTCTCTCTCTCTCTGCAGCTTTTCCAAGTAGCTCCCCATCAGCACGAGGCAAGCAGCTCTCCCCAGACCTCTGCCTTGCAGATCTGGGTTCAGACGACGATCCCCCGGTACTGGTGACTTGCAGCCAGCCAGTTCAGGATGCAGTGCTACTAATACGAAGGGCGGCAGCCGATTTTGGAAGCCCGGGACGGGATGCGGCAGCCATTTGCCTCCTGAGCCCTCTTTTCAGAGCTCCTGCCCTCTTCTCTTCCAGTCACTCCCTTTTCCCGCTCGAAAACCCCGACTCCACCCCTTCCTCCTGGGGTTTCTGCCTGGAGACTGCGCAGCCTCACTGTCTGCAACAGTTGATACTGGTGCAGAATTATGGAAAGTCTGCTCTTAGTCACATTGTGTCCTTAAAAGTTCTTGCCGTACCTTCACATGGGCAACTTTAACCCAGGGAGTTATAACAATGATAATACAGTGTCTAAGTTAACGATTGATAACCATACTTAGCGTACATAACATTTCCAGTGGGTGTTACACTCCCCCCCTACCAAATATAGGCATGTCCCCATGACTAATGAACTTTACACATAAGTGGTTGCATGCTTCCCAACCATGTATAAAGGGAGGTAACATATCAAACCGTAGGGGCTATCATTACACTTGGCACTCCTAGTGTACTGTATGTCAATATTTCAGGAACCTTCTTAACTCGCTGTGAGCTCCTTATTTCGGATACCCGGTCTTCAGTTCCTTCAACTACGTTGGAGGCGTTGGTTCCTTTGTTATCATGCCTTTTAGTCTCTTTTATCTCCTTCTCGGGAGCATCTGGTTCTTCCCAGACCATGTCCAAGTCTGAGCTACTATAGCAAAATACTGCAGATGTTGGAAATCCGAAATAACA
The DNA here is from genome assembly GCF_052327205.1 of Somniosus microcephalus. Classification (NCBI taxonomy): domain Eukaryota; kingdom Metazoa; phylum Chordata; class Chondrichthyes; order Squaliformes; family Somniosidae; genus Somniosus; species Somniosus microcephalus. The sequence continues at coordinate 26,860,685 of NW_028225182.1, read as the reverse complement.
ACAGAAAATGCTGGAAAAACTCAGCAGGTCAGGCAACATCCGTGGAGAGAAATTTGAGTTGACGTTTCGGCTTGGACCCTTCTTCAAAACTGGAAAGAAAAGAGACTAGATCGGAGGCAGGGCTGCGATCGGACAAAAGAATAAAAGAAACAAAAGAAGTAAAAGAGATTAGAAGCTAGACGAGATGGTGATAGGCTGGGATTAGGTGTAAAGTGTACTGGCAGGGCAAAAGATAGCTGCCAGGTGTGAGAGAGAGACAAAAGGAAAGGGGGGGGGGTAAAGGAGTGGAACAATTACAAGAGAAAATGAAATGGGGGCCGAGCTTATGATCTGAAATTGTTGAACTCGATATTGAGTCTGGAAGGCTGCAGACTGCCTAATCGGAAGATGAGGTGCTGTTCCTCGAGTTTACGTTGGGCTTCCGTGGAACAATACAAGAGGCCAAGGACGGTGAGGTCCGAGTGGGAATGGAGCGGTGAATTAAAATGACAGGCGACCGGAAGCTCGGGGTCACCCTTATGGACTGAACGGAGGTGTTCCGCAAAGCGGTCACTCAATCTGCGTTAAATGGTTCAGACAATTCATCCAGATTCTGTCTTATGCATCTTTCTGGGAGGTCGTACCATAGATCCCATTCTTCATCTTCCGACTCATCAGATTCCTCATGATCCACACACTGTGTCATGGGTTTTCTGTCTTCTGGAACAAAGTTTTCCTGGTTTCTCGTTTTTTTCCTTCTTCTTCTCTGCAGGGCTCTCCTACTAGGTGTCGGCTCATTATCCGCTGGCGGATCCAGACGTACTTGCTGTCCCAATGGCAGGATATGATTCCGGTGCAGCATTTTTATGGGTCCATTCCCACCTGCAGGTTTTAGCCGAAACATAGGTAGTTGTGACATTTGACTTTCAACAATGTAAGGTGTAGAAGCCCAGCGGTCTGCTAACTTATGTTTCCCTTGAGAACTCGGTCACCAGGCATGAGTTGGGAAAACCGGATCTTCTGGTCATACCTCTGCTTATTTCCTTTATTCTGTTTGGCAGAAACAGACTCAGCAAGTTCATAAGCAGCTTGCAATTCCTTTCTCATGTCAGATACATACTTGAGGTAAGTTCTCTGTGATGTGCCATCACTGGATACTCTGAAACCCAAATCCACCGGCATCCTTGCTTCAAGTCCAAACATGAGGTAGTACGGTGAAAAACCAGTAGCGTCATTTCGGGTACAATTATAAGAATGAACAAGATGTCCAATGTGCCGACTCCACTTGTTCTTTCGCTTTGAATCCAGCATTCCAAGCATGTCTAACAAAGTACGGTTAAACCGCTCAGGTTTAGGATCTCCCTGAGGATGGTATGGAGTTGTTCTTGACTTCTCAATCCCGAGCATGGACAACAACTCATGTATAAGTCTACTTTCAAAGTCTCTACCTTGATCACTGTGTATTCGCTTTGGCAGTCCATAGTGGATGAAGTATTTCTCCCACAGCACTTTGGCAATGGTGGATGCTTTCTGATCCTTTGTGGGAAAAGCTTGGGCATAGCGAGTATAATGATCTGTACTGACCAAGACATTTGCAGTATTGCTGGAATCGGGTTCGATGGACAGAAAATCCATACAGACAAGGTCTAGAGGTCCATCACTTTGCATGTGAAACAGAGGAGCAACTCTTTTAGGTAAAGTCTTTCTCTGGACACAGCGTGCACAGGACTTGCAGAACTCCTCAACCGCAGACTTCATACGCGGCCAATAGAATCTGTCCTTGACCAACCCATAGGTCTTATCTACTCCCAGATGACCTGCTTCATCATGCAAAAACTTCATCACTATTTCCCTGTTCTTTTCAGGCAGGACCAACTGTGAATGACATGGTTTAGTGGGTGGGTGAGTGATTCTACACAACACTCCCTCTCTAATTTCCAAGTGATCCCATTCTCTTAGGAGCAGACGACAGTCAGGATGTTTTGGCTTGTCGATCTGTGTAATATCACCCAGACGGAGAGCTGAAAACACCTCATGAATACAGGGATCCTCCTGTTGTGCTTTGGATATTTCAGATGAACACAACATGGGTAAGTTTTGTACATCCAAACTGGAAATGTTGCAAAATGCCTGGGGAACAGCATGCATTGACGCTCCCAAGTGGTCAATATCTCGGGCATGAAATGAATTCTTTGGTCCAGATACCACGGACATCTGACACATTACTTTCACATCTGCTGAAGCAACATCTTTCCACTCTGGTTTCTGGTGGTGTGGGCGACGAGACAGAGCATCTGCGTCAATGTTCTGGTTCCCAGGTCTGTACCTGAGACTAAAGTCGTAAGCAAATAGTGCAGCAAGCCAGCGGTGGCCGGTGGCATCAAGTTTTGCCGAAGTCAACACTTAGGTTAATGGATTATTGTCTGTCCTCACTTCAAACGTCGCTCCATACAGATAATCCTGCAGCTTATCCACCACCCCCACTTCAACGCCAAGAATTCTAGCTTATGAGCTGGGTAGATACGCTCTGATGGCGTAAGACTGCGACTGATGAATGCTACGGGTCTCAGCCCTGCTCCTTGGTCCTGATACAACACACCACCCAACCCTTCTTGACTGGCATCCACGTGTAGCACATATGGCAGCTGTGGGTTTGCAAAAGCCAACACGGGGGCTTGAGTAAGACTTTGCTTTAAGGTGTGGAAGGCCTCTTCGCATTTCTCACCCCATCTAACACCAAAAGGCTCAGAGGGTTTGAAGTAGTCCTTGTTCTCTTTACCTTTAGCCTTTTTCTTCCTCTCGGCTGGTGGGAGGTAACCAGCCAGCAGCTGATTCAGAGGATGGGCCACTTTGGAGTAATCCTGCACAAAGCGCCTGTAATATCCGCAGAACCCAAGAAATGACCGCAAGGCAGTCACTGTGTTCGGTTTGGGCCCTGTGGTAACAGCTTCGATCTCGGAAGGATCTGTGGCTACTCCATCCTGTGATACAATATGCCCCACATAGGACACGGATGTTTGGCAAAACTGACACTTGTCCAATGATAGCTTGAGACCTTCATCCTCCAGGCGACCAAGCACTTTCAGCAACCGAGCTTCGTGTTCTTCAAGGGTTGCCCCAAACACAATGATATCATCCAAGTACACCAATACTTCGAGCAAGTTCATGTCCCCGTTTGTTCCATTATTCTTTGAAAAGATGCTGGAGCGCCTGAAACTCCCTGTGGCATCCTTTCAAATTGGTAGAACCCAACTTCACACAGAACTTCACAGAATCCCCACAGTGCAGATAGAGGCCATTTCGGCCCATCGAGCCTGCACCGACATATCCCACCCGATCCCCGTAACCCGTACACCAACACATAACCCCACTTATTTAATCCCCCTAACACTAAGGGTCAATTTTTATCATAGCCAATCAACCTAACCCGCACATCTTTGGACTGTGGGAGGAAACCGGAGCACCCGGAGGAAACCCACGCAAACACAGGGAGAATGTGCAAACTCCACACAGACAGTCACCCGAGGCCGGATTCGAACCCGGGTCCCTGGCGCTGTGAGGCAACAGTGCTAACCACTATGCCACCGTGCTGCCCATATAAAAACTGGACATATAAAGGCTGTCTTTTCCTTCTCCGATTCACTCATCGGTATTTGGTAGTATCCACTTCTGAGATCCAACACACTGAACCACTTGCTTCCATTAAGACAAGCCAGTGCATCCTCAATTCTTGGAACGGTGTATTGGTCGGGAATAGTACGTCTGTTAAGCATCCTAAAGTCCACACACATCCAAATCTTTCCGTTCTTTTTCCTCACCACCACTATAGGAGATGCATAAGGACTCCTGGACTCAGTAATGATCTCAACTTCTTTTAACTGCGACAGGTGCTGTCTCACTGCTTCGATGTCAGCTGGTGCCAGCCGTCGAGACCTCTCCCAAAAGGGTTTATCCTCGGTAATTCTAATAGAATGGCGAGTACTCTTACTACAACCAACATCAAACTCATGAGTAGAGAAAATTCCTCTCCGCTCCATCATCTTCCTGACTAATTGATCCTTCCATTCTTTAGGAATGAATGAATCTCCAAAGTTGAAGGAGGAGGGTGTCAGATCTCTGGTTGAGTTAACTTTGGACTCTTCCTTCACATGTGACGACGGTACATTTACAGGAAACAGATGCGCAATCGGCATTCCTTTCCTCAATGTGATTCCTTTGCCTGACATATTCCTCACGGTCACTGTAACTCTCCTTGACATCACAGCTGTCGGGGTCTGCAACTCTGGTCTCACCAGAAGCTCATTTGGGAACCGTGACTCTTCTGCAGGATCATCAGGTGACTCTATCAGAATGGCTTCAGTACCTGGTGTTCCAGGGAATTTTGGTATCCCAGGGATTCTAGCCACTCCTCCAGGACGCAGGGTGATAGGTTTGGCTCGAACGTACCACACAGTTCCGCTTTTGCTATCATCTACGTCAGAAGAAATTTCAGGCAGTTTCTCAAAAGCCTTTTTGAAAACAGGGTGAATGTGTCTGGTGCTCAAGAAGTTTTCACCTCCCTGCTCTTTGCAGCTTGTCAGGAGTCGTCTCACTATGGGTGTATTACTGCCAACCAGTATGGAAACCTCACCTTTCACCATGGGGTCAGGGCAAACCAACACAAGTGCATCAATGGTCTCAGTGGTCCCTACATCAGCTTCCAAGAACTCCAACCTCAGCGACAAATAGCCATCATATGGGTAATCAGCAGGACTAAGGCCCCAGATCTGCAGAAGACTGATTGGGGTTAACGGCAAATGCGTCAGGTATTGGTCATAGAAGGATCTGTACAGTATGGTAACCTGAGAACCCGTGTCGAGGACAGCTTTAGTATAAATGCCTTCAATCTGTATTGATACAGCAGAACTCGGCCCTACTAAACCTTCAGGTATGATGTCTTTCATATCCCCTCGTCTATTATTGCACTTAGCGGAACGTGTCTTAACTACAGGGACAGCAGGCCGTTCCGTTACTGTGCCCCTTTGTAGTTTCCCGACTTCTTGGTAAGTTTTATGAGACGGTCATTTACTTTTTTTTAGATTTTCCTCACCTCTACATTCTCGTTTGAAATGTCCATCCTTTCCACAGTTATAACAAAAGACTCCAGGTCTATCTCCTTCATGGGGATATCCTTTAGAGGAATCATTCATTTTGCTGTTAGACTTCGCAGGGTGTTCAACCTTTTGCACCCGTGCGTCATCCCTTTCTGTGTTGGGCTTAGACCGAAAATATGCCATCTCGGCTCTCATGACATTTATTTCCTTCTTCAGCTGTTCCATCTCAGGGTTGACATCACCCTTAGGAGTAGGAACTGTAACAGGAGTCACAAGCTTGGACATCACAGCACTCTTTGCTACATTCTGGGCCTGAAGCATATCCTCCTCCTCTCTGACTTCCCTTAGCAGCTCAGTGAAGGTAGGTGGATCTCGCAACTTATGGGTCATGCGTATGCGAAGAGCAGTCACGTCTTCGAGCAATGCACCTCGCACAACCTGTTCAATGCAGAACCGATTCATTTCAGGCAACTCAATCCCTCTTTTCCGTAACATACAATGCAGCAGTTTTTCTATTCTCAGCAGATAACTGGACAGCTTCTCTCCCTCACACTGGAATGTGCTTCTGAATCTGACCATCAAATCTGAAATGGTTTCAGTAGTTGCAAAGGCAGTTTCTAGAGCCTGCATGTAGTCAAAGGAAGTAGCAGAGGTGTTCTGCACCTTTAAGAATCTTACAATGTCGGCAGCAGGACCCTTAAGGCTTTCTACTATTCTCTGCCTCTTCACATTGTCACTGCACTGCCATTCCTCTAGCAGAGGCAGAGTCAGCTCAGCCCAGGCATCGTAATCCTCTTCCCCACTGGGAGTTGGTCTCACTCCTGAGAACATACGGAGCTTATGGTATCCCTGAGCCTCGAAGGGCAGATTGGTGCATTTATCCACCAGAGAACTAATGGCACTGACCAACTGAGTGTTCATATCCAGGGCCGAAGGACCTATCAGACCTTTGACATCAGCAACAGTCTTTCCTTCTTGTCTCAAGAATGACAACAACTTGGTCTGAAAGCCTTCTTCTTCCTTAGTAGTAATAGGGACAAACTGAACTGGCCAGGGACCAGCCTCTTCAGAAAGCCCAACTGCCTCAGGTAAACCATGACCTCACAGGTTCTCTGATGTCTGGATCAACACAAACTGCTTCTTGGTAGCTGTATCCAAGCAGCGCTCAACTATCCTAACCTTTCCAAAGGCTTTGACACAATTCAGAGCCCTTAGCAAGACATCATCAGGGTCATCGTTAGCAACACCATTCAGCACAATGGCATGGGTAGTAGCTATCTGCTTCCATTTGCACCAAGCTTCAACCTCAATAACATCCATCTTTTATGCTCAAACAGCCCAGTAGAAACCACAAACCACTCTCTTAGCAATGAGCATTCAATTCTGTTAGTTTACTGACATAAATAGACCACAATCCCAGACGAGCCCCCAAAATGTAACCCCTTCACAGTTCTCTAGATATATGTGAGATGTGGTCTCTGTTGTAGACAGTATTCTATCATCCAGTAAGGAGATCACTACTACAATGGCTTAACTCTAATTATCTTACTTTATAGTTTTAACGTCAGACAGTATAAGAAGATTACAGGTCAATGACCTAAATTAGACATTTGCATACATTAGAATGAATCTAGACATAATAAACATACATTCTCCATTTATATGGATTCAAAGGAGAATCTGTCCCTGTGTCCAAATTCGAGTGCACTCTTTCATTGGCACACTTAAGTTGGAGCTCATGGTATGTATAATGTCTGCAAGACTTACGACTCCAAACCCATTTGTTGAATTCTCTTCACGATCACTGAATCCCACTTTGAGTTCAGGATGCAGAGCTACTAATACGAAGGGTGGCGGTCGAGTTTGGAAGCCCGGGATGGGATGCGGCAGCCATTTGCCTCCTGAGCCCTCTTTTCAGAGCTCCTGCCCTCTTCTCTTCCAGTCGCTCCCGTTTCCTGCTCGAAAAACCCGACTCCACCCCTTCCTCCTGGGGTTTCTGCCTGGAGACTGCGCAGCCTCACTGTCTGCAACAGTTGATACTGGTGCAGAATTATGGAAAGTCTGCTCTTAGTCACATTGTGTCCTTAAAAGTTCTTGCCATAACTTCACATGGGCAACTTTAACCCAGGGATTTATAACAATAATAATACAGTGTCTAAGTTAAAGATTGATAACCATACTTAGCGTACATAACATTTCCAGTGGGTATTACATAAGTCTTGAGAGCACTTCCTGTCAGACTTACGATTGGAGCATTCCTTGCTCCAATTGGCTGCCCATGGCCCACGTGAACCCAGGGGATGCATCATACTAACTGCGCCCCTGTGATACGCAAGCACTGTGTGCCAGCAGCTGGTCCAGGCCTTGGATCGGAATTCCACGGGAGCCCATAGCTCAAAGGCCGGCGCGCTAGGTAAGTGCAGATCGGGGCTTGCATCCGCAGGAAGCCAACGACCTGAATTTCTGGGACAGTGTAATATTCTTGCATGTACGGTTTGTTTCTGGTCGCACAGGAGATGCTGAATACATTAACATAATAATGCAAGACATTGTGTTAATCTGAATTGAATGACTACGGTAGTGGTCACATTATCAACATAGAGCATCTCTTCCTCATTAAAACACCCTCAATTATTCAAAATAGTAATAAGTTACTGATAGCCTTTATTCCAGGACAAATATCTTTATTGGATTCACTACGAGCTTCACTTTCACAAACCGAGGTATTTGTTTCTCTGTTGATCATTTGAACTGAAACTGTCTCTTCCATAGCTGAGGCAGTTTCCACAGTGAAGCCCGTGAAAACTTCAACTTTATCCTCTTCTGAATGGGACGCCATCTGTGATGGGGCTTTTCGGTTCTTAAATGCAGAATATGACGGTAAAACTGTACCTCACCGCTACTGAATCAAAGAATAGCTGTCTCAAGACTGCACGTATTAATAAAGCGATTATGTACAACTCGAAGTATTTGTCTATTTTTCTTCACCAATAGTTATTTTAGAATATTTAACTAAACAAAGCTACCCAACTACACGTTGGATAAAATCAGTCCCTCGCCAGTGTAGTATTGAGCCAAACATATCAGAGGGTTCCCATGTTTAATACTGTACTCCTGTGTTGAGTTCGCTGATCTGAACAAATGTGGTAAAGTAATACAATTAACCTCAGCACACTTTTACAAGGGAGGGAATAAAATTAGCCAGGATTTCCACTGATTGCTAACTAATCATCATTTCTGGAAAGGTTTGTGTGTGTGTGTATATGAAAACAGGATTATCCTTGTCCAACAATTAAGAACCAAACACATGAAAAACAGCCATTTAGCAAATACCAAGTGACCTGCCCATTTATTCAGCACAGACTAAGGAAACATATTTACTCATGAAACAGTGCCTTCAGGAAAATGGGAGAGGAGGAGATTTGATACATATTTTCCCCCCTTCACCTTTGGTCTTCCCACACCACACACAATCCATTATAGAGACATAATATTTGACAGTGCCTAAAAACTAACATTGAATTCCAGCTGATGTACACAAGCAACTGGAAACAATGATCTTCATTCTGTGGCATGGAATTATATTTCCTAACTTTAGAACATCCAGTCCACCAGCTGTGTTGGTGAAGGCTCTACACAGGAATTTAGAATACAAAAACAGAACGTGAGATAAGGTATTGGTTGTATGAATAAATACCTATCACCAATGCTACTTGCTTTCTCTGTGTTGTCCTTGCTCTCCTCAAGGAATTGAATTACAGTTCTGTAGGTGCTCATTGTCCTCCTGTGCCTTGTCCAAGTGTCTGGATAACAAGTATTGGCAGGCAACTCAAGATTCAGGAGGAACCAAAGCACAGCTTGATCATGGTCTCCTCTAAAACTACACATACATACACACAAACATTTTCAGCAGAGCTCAAAAGGCAGCAATCAAGGGCAGGGCTATTTTTTTCTTGGAACCCTGAAGCCCAGTGGAATTGCACCACTGCCAAATCTCAGCACAGAGCAAGAATCAAACTTGAATTTGTCTTGGCTTATCATACCACACTTAAATAAAATTACGAGAAGCAGATACAATTTTCTTTAAAGTATCTGCCCTGCTTGTCACCAAAATTAAGTTCAATCTTTCTGCAGCCCTGCAACACTGGAAATTTTGCCCCTCAACTCTTGTTCCCAACATGGGAATTGCATTTTTTTGACTAGGAAGACAGGAAGAGGAACCTTGAGATGTTAGTGCTGTGAAGGATTAGCCATGATTCAGAGAAATACATGATACTATGCACAGAATTCTGATATTACTAATACAGAATATACTGGGTTTAAAAATCTAAAGCTTCAAAGACATAAGTCTCAGCAGACAGGCTGCAAACAAAAATACAGGCTTCTGAGAAAAGATCAGTTGATAACAAAGTAGTAAACAAGCTTTGAAATGGGAATTTGTTAAATATTCTAAAAGAATGAAATATTGAAGCAAACCATTGGTGCTTCCGAAAGGTCTAGAGTTTGGAGGTAACACAATGAAAATGCCCAGTTTAAAGTGTGAAGAGCTAACACGTGAACCAGAAACACAAACATTAAAAGAGGCATGTGCATTTCAAACTTGACATTAAGTAAAAAAAACTGCTGGACAAATAGTTTTATATTAAACTTGGAAAACAGGACAATAAGATTAAATATGCAACCAATTGAGATAGCTAGAAAACAAGTAAACACACAGTTAAAGTGGTTTTGATTTACATATTTTAAATATAATACCAACAAGAAGGCTTCGAAAATATGACTTCAATAGAGACACCAAGCAATTGCATTGTGTTTGTATTAAACTTGGATCACCACGGAGTCAAAATATCTGCTAAAAGCCAGAAAAGCCAATATTAAGAATTGAATGAAAGCATTTTGTAAGAATGACATCAAACAGAAACCATAGCTGTCATTGTTTTTATGATGGTTTTTGGAACACCAAAAGGTAGAGAAATAATTATGCATGCTATAGTTGAATTGATAATAAGATAGAATGCATTCAAAAAGAGGTATCAATAAAGAAGATTAGCTAACATCAGCAGAGAACATCAAAGAAGAAACCACTGCCAAAACGGTATAAAAATAAGACCATTGTAACAGAAAGTCAGGACTCGCTGAACGGGCAAAGCATTTCTCAACTCTTCAGAGGCATCTCTGTAAGTCTTTAACTGTGAGTCTCGGGAAGTCAAAGTGATTGATTTTGGTGGATATTCTGGATTTAGAATTAAGTAAGAAATAAGAAATGTAATGAAGTAAAGATTTGAAAAAAAGGATCTCTGAGAAAAGTAGAAATGTAACAAAGTAAAGAATTGAGAATAAGGATCTCTGAGAAATAAGAAATGTAAGCTAATTGTATTTTGAATTGTTAATGTTGCGACTGGTTCAACAGATGTTACCTGAATGTCGGCTCTTAAATAAAACTATATATGGGAAAAATTCGGTATCGCCCCATTTGGGGCACAAATTATCACGACCTACTGCAAAATTGGTGTGTTTCACCCCTGGAGCTGATTGCAGTGCAAAATCAGGCGCTGCATGACTCTCTTAAGGTGCTAAGCCGGAGGAGCGAGGCGATAATTCAGAGGGTGGGCGCAGCACCTGGGCTGTCAGTTAGTGATTGCACTCAGACATGCTGGCGCCGGTCAGCTCTGAAAGGGGGGGGTCGATCTTGATTTGCAGCCGCGCCCTGTGCATTGGAGCCCTGAATCTCGGCCTGGGCAGACCTGTTGCCAAATCCTGCAGCCAAGGACCATGGAGTGGGCCAGGGAGCAAGCGCAGCATTTCAGTGAGGGGGCATTGGAGGCTCTGGTTGGCGCGGTGGAGCGCAGGCAATCTCTCCTGTACCCGGAGAGTGGCAGGAGGCCTCTGCCCAGCAAGTACCAAAAAGCTTGGAGGGAGGTTGCTCACAGAGTGACCTCAAGCAGCATGGTGCTGAGGACACCTGTGCAATGCAGGAGGAAGTTCAACGGCCTCACTTGACTTCTCAGGATGAGTGCCTTTTTCAGAAACAGTGAGCGCAGAACAGGTGCGGCTTCTCGCTGAAATGAGTGCACAGGCAGAGCAAAGGCAAACTGAACACATGGCTGCTGTGGCAAAGATGTCCGAAACCATTGAGTCACTGGCAAGGAGTGTCCAGAACTTCAGTGAAGCACAGGCGTCTACCATGCAAATGCTAAGTGCTGCAATGCAGTCAGTGGCTGGACTTACGCAGACGCAGATAGAGGGCACGCGAGCACCAACTGTTGTCACCCTCGCTGGATTGGTCAGATTTCACCGGGGCCCTGCCTACACCGCAGAAGGCCAGCAATCTGTGCTCTCGCAGATTGCTCCGCATGCTGAAGTGCTTCCCCGTGGGAGTGCCAGTGCTCTGGTTGAGCGGGGAGTTGCTGTCCTCTCTCAGGATGACAGCATTCCTGCTGCCAGCACTGTCACATCTCCACTGCAGTTTCCACCACTCGTAGGAAAGACTGCTGCCGCCCATACAGAGTTGGAGCAGTCAGCAGCCGGGCCCTCCAGGCCCAGAGCTGGCCCAGGCCATCCCTCAAGTGCATCTGCACTGTCAGTTTCTGACACTCAGCAGCCTTCCCCCAGCCTTGCTGCAGCCACTGGGGTCCCATTGTGGCAGCGCTGGAGGGTGGGAAGGGGGCAATTTCGCAAGCGAAGCAGATCACCCTCGAAGGGCAAAAAGTAGGAGGTGTGGCAAAATGTTTTTCATTGTTTTATTGAAGGCTAAAGATCGTGGTCATATTTTTGTTACTGTTTTGGACTTTGTCTCCAGATTGTGAGAGTCATTTGTGTGATTGACTGTTTATTTGAATGTTTCTTTCAATTACTTTGGCATGCGGGAAGGATACACAGTTATGTAAAGAAAGAAGTGTCTTTATTCAAATTGTGCATGTTTGTTCTTTGCACTCATTGTTGCCTTGACCGGCTTAGGGGTTGTGGCATGGTTCCATTCAGGCTCTTTGAATGGCAGAAGCCATTCCCTCAGATGGGGCCTAGAAGCGAATTGATATAAGCATTTGACAGACGGCCCTTGCACTTTCTGCCTCCCTCCCGTCTTGGTGCTGCTCCTCCTCCTCCTCCTCCTCCTCCTCTGCTGGTGCTCCAAGGCCTGGTGGCATTGGCTGGTTCCTGAGAATTGCCAGGTTATGCAGCATGCAGCACACAACAATGAAGTGGGAGACTCGTTCAGGCGAGTACTGCAGGGCTCCTCCAGAATGGTCCAAACAGCAGAACCATTGCTTGAGCACTCTGATTGTGTGCTCCGCGATGTTCCTAGTAACATGATGGCTCTCGTTTTATCGTTCTTCTGCTGGGGTACTGGTCAAATGGAGCGGGGTCATTAGCCAGGTGCACAGAGGATAGCTCTTGTCCCCGAGTAGCCAGCCTCCTGGGTGCAGCGGGGCCTCGAAAAGGTCTGCCACTGAAATCTGGCACAGGATGAAGACACCGTGGCTGCTGCCTGGAAAGTGGGCATTGACAGCGAGAATCAGCTGTCTGTGGTCACAGACCAACTGGACGTTCAAGGAATGGAAGCCCTTTCAGTTGTGCAAATCCTCAGCATTCACTTGTGGTGCCCGCAAAGCCACATGGGTGCAGTCAATGGCGCCCTGGACCATGGGGAAGCCTGCTATTTTGCAAAGCCCGCTGCACACTCTTGCTGCTTGTCCGGGGTCATTTGGAAAGAGATGTACTCTCGTCTCCTTTTAAAGAGGGCATTTGTGACTTGACAGATGCAGCAATGCACCATGAACTGGGAGATATTGGCAATGTCCCCAGTAGCAGATTGAAAGGAGCCGGTGGCATAAAAGTTGAGAGCCACTGTTAATGTCACTGCCAACAGGTGGTGTTCTGATAGTCAGGTGAGATCAGGATCAGCTGTACTGTCTCCCACATCACCAGAACAACAGGAGGTGTTCTGATACTCAGGTGAGATCAGGATCAGCTGTACTGTCTCCCACATCACAAGTACAACAGGAGGTGTTCTGATAGTCTGGTGAGATCAGGATCAGTTACACTGTCTCCCACATCACAAGTACAACAGGTGGTGTTCTGATAGTCAGGTGAGATCAGGATCAGCTGTACTGTCTCCCACATCACAAGTACAACAGGAGGTGTTCTGATAGTCAGGTGAGATCAGGATCAGTTACACTGTCTCCCACATCACAAGTACAACAGGTGGTGTTCTGATAGTCAGGTGAGATCAGGATCAGCTGTACTGTCTCCCACATCACAAGTACAATAAGAGGTGTTCTGATAGTCAGGTGAGATCAGGATCAGCTGTACTGTCTCCCACATCACAAGTACAACAGGAGGTGTTCTGATAGTCAGGTGAGATCAGGATCAGTTACACTGTCTCCCACATCACAAGTACAATAGGTGGTGTTCTGATAGTCAGGTGAGATCAGGATCAGCTGTACTGTCTCCCACATCACAAGTACAACAGGAGGTGTTCTGATAGTCAGGTGAGATCAGGATCAGCTGTACTGTCTCCCACATCACAAGTACAATAGGTGGTGTTCTGATAGTCAGGTGAGATCAGGATCAGCTGTACTGTCTACCACATCACAAGTACAACAGGAGGTGTTCTGATAGTCAGGTGAGATCAGGATCAGCTGTACTGTCTCCCACATCACAAGTACAATAGGTGGTGTTCTGATAGTCAGGTGAGATCAGGATCAGCTGTACTGTCTCCCACATCACAAGTTCAACAGGAGGTGTTCTGATAGTCAGGTGAGATCAGGATCAGCTGTACTGTCTCCCACATCACAAGCCCACCAACACATATAAGGTTGTGAAGGGGCTTGATCGGGTGGATGCGGTGAGGCTGTTCCCAATGATAGGTGAAACAAGAACTAGGGGGCATAATCTTAAAATAAGGGGCTGCTCTTTCAAAACTGAGATGAGGAGAAACTTCTTCACTCAGAGGGTGGTAGGTTTGTGGAATTTGCTGCCCCAAAAAGCTGTGGAAGCTACATCATTAAATAAATTTAAAACAGAAATAGATAGTTTCTTAGAAGTAAAGGGAATTAAGGGTTATGGGGAGCAGGCAGGAAATTGGACATGAGTCTGGGTTCAGATCGGACATGGCCCTATGGGTAGTGGAGTGGGCCCAGTGTCCGTGTAGCCTGGTTCTGCTCCTACTGTGTTCTAATTCTGTGTTAGATTTCAGGAGATGGTTTTATTCCTGTTCCTGGCTGGGGTGGAGATCGCCTTTACAGAAGGTAAGTACTGTAGAAAATATAGGGACAGAGTGATCTCCTGGAAGAATTTCGATCGCCTAGATGGGTCAAAGAGGAATTTCCCAGATTTTCTTCTCCCAAATTGGCCATTGGGTCTTTATCTGGTTTTTTGCCTCTCCCGGGAGATCACATGGGCTCGGGTGGATGCAGAGTGATAGAAGATTTGAGGTTAGGATCAGATCAGTCATGATCTTATTGAATGGTGGAGCAGGCTCGAGGGGCCGATTGGCCTACTCCTGCTCCTATTTCTTATGTTCTTATGTTCACTCAAACAGGATCATTTTCAAGGCAATTAAATTAACATGCAGTGAATCACAGATGGGGTGCTGTATTTCCTGATATTTCCTGGCCGGCCAAGTGGAAGAAGTGCTAGTAGGTGAGCACTTTGGTGACAGTGACCATAATATGGTGAGATTTAAGGTGGTCATGGAAAAGGACAGGGATGGGCTGGAAATAAAGGTTCTAAATTGGGGGAAGGCCGATTTTAATAGGATAAGGCAGGATCTGGCCAAAATGGACTGGGATCAGCTACTTGTAGGAAAATCCGCATCGGAGCAATGGGAGGCTTTCAGAAGGGAGATTGAGATCATACAATGGCAACATGTTCCCGTAAAGGTCAAGGGTGGTTCCAAAAACCACAGGGAACCTTGGATGTCAGGGGATATACGAGAATGGATTAGGAAAAAAAGGAGGGCTTTTGGCAGATACAAAAGGCTAAAGATGGAGGAAGCCCTAGAGGAGTACAAAAAGTGCAGGGGGATACTTAAAAAAGAAATTAGGAGATCAAGGAGGGGCCATGAAATAACACTGGCGAGCAAAATAAAGGAAAATCCTAAGATGTTTTATAAGTATATTAAGGGTATGAGGATAACTAGGGAAAAAATAGGGCCCATTAGGGACAAAAGTGGCAATCTGTGTGTGGAGCCGGAAGATGTAGGAGGGGTTCTAAATGAATTTTTTGCATCTGTTTTCACTATGGAGAAGGACGATGTAGACATAGAAATAGGGCGGGGGGACTGTGATATGCTCGAACATATTAACATCGAGAGGGAGGAGATATTGGCGGTTTTAGCTGGCCTAAAATTGGATAAATCCCCAGGCCCGGATGAAATGTATCCCAGGCTGCTGTGTGAGGCAAATGAAGAGATTGCGGGGGCTCTAACACATATATTCAGGACCTCTCTGGCCACAGGGGATGTGCCAGAGGACTGGAGAACCGCTAATGTAGTACCATTATTCAAGAAGGGAAGTAGGGAAAAACCGGGGAACTACAGGCCAGTGAGCCTAACATCAGTGGTAGGAAAATTATTGGAAAAAATCCTGAGGGACAAAATTTGTCTCCACTTGGAGAGGCAAGGATTAATCAGGGATAGTCAACATGGCTTTGTCAAGGGAAGATCATGTCTGACTAATTTGATTGAATTTTTTGAGGGGGTGACTAGGTGTGTGGATGAGGGTAACGCAGTGGATGTGGTATACATGGATTTCAGTAAGGCCTTCGATAAAGTCCCGCACAGGAGACTGGTCAAGAAGGTAAGAGCCCATGGAATCCAGGGTGCCTTGGCACATTGGATACAAAACTGGCTTAGTGGCAGAAGGCAGAGGGTGATGGTCGAAGGTTGTTTTTGTGACTGGAAGCCTTTGGCCAGTGGGGTACCACAGCGATCGGTGCTGTGTCCCTTGCTGTTTGTGGTCTACATTAATGACTTGGATATGAATGTAAAAGGTATGATCAGTAAGTTCGCGGATGATACAAAAATTGGTAGGGTGGTAAATAGCGAGGAGGGTAGCCTCAGTCTGCAGGACGATATAGATGGGTTGGTCAGATGGGCGGAACAGTGGCAAATGGAATTTAACCCGGAAAAGTGCGAGGTGATGCACTTTGGGGGGACTAACAAGGCAAGGGAATACACAATGAATGGTAAGACCCTAGGCAAGACGGAGTGTCAGAGGGATCTGGGTGTGCAAGTACACAGATCCCTGAAGGCGGCGGAACAGTTGGATAAGGTGGTAAAAAAGGCATATGGGATACTTGCCTTCATTAGCCGAGGCATTGAATATAAGAGCAAGGAGGTTATGATGGAGCTGTATAAAACACTGGTTAGGCCACAGCTGGAATACTGTGTGCAGTTCTGGTCACCACACTACAGGAAGGATGTGATCGCATTGGAGAGGGTGCAGAGGAGGTTCACCAGGATGTTACCAGGGCTGGAGCGCTTCAGCTATGAAGAGAGACTGGGCAGATTGGGTTTGTTTTCCTTGGAGCAGAGGAGGCTGAGGGGGGACATGATTGAGGTGTACAAAATTATGAGGGGCCTAGATAGGATGGATGCTGAGGAGCTTTTTCCCTTAGTAGAGGGGTCAATAACTAGGGGGCATAGATTCAAGGTAAAGGGCGGGAGGTTTAGAGGGGATTTGAGAAAGAACTTTTTCACCCAGAGGGTGGTTGGAGTCTGGAACTCACTGCCTGAAAGGGTTGTGGAGGCAGGAACCCTCACAACATTTAAGAAGCATTTGGATGAGCATTTGAAATGCCATAGCATACAAGGCTATGGACCAAATGCTGGAATATGGGATTAGATTAGACAGGGCTTGATGGCCGGCGCGGACACGATGGGCCGAAGGGCCTCTATCCGTGCTGTATAACTCTATGGCCTAGAAATTCAGTGGGGTTAGCGCCCAATTAGAGGCGTTAGAGGGCCTTGCGCCGGAATTATAGCCGCGATCGAAATTGCGTTGGGCCCTACCATCGGCGTTAGCCGGTAGCGCTGCGCCGGCACCGATGACGTCATCGGTGTGCACAGCGTCCCGGTTGCCGTGGTAACGCGGCCGGACGCCCAAATTCAGTTGCGGCCGCCTCGCCCGTGGCAGCCGCAACCAACGATTGTTCAACGGGATGTTGCAGCACGTAGCGCCGGCGCATTAAGGTGGAGCGGCGGCCGGCCGCTTTCCCGGTGGCCGCCTGCCCGCACCTCCCTCCCCGGACTCCTCCACCACCCCCCCGCGGCACTGATGTGTGTGGCCCGCGAGCCCGGCACTTCTCCGAGGTGCCGGGCTCATTTGTCCGGCGAATCGACCGGTCAGCGGTCGGCTGCAGGCAGCTCCTCCTTAACAGAAGGAGGAGGCCTGCAGTACCCCAGCCTGCCGCACTGCATCGGGTGCAGCAGCGGGGGATTAGCGCCGCAAACCTGCATTCAGCGCCCATAGCGAGGCGCTGAAACCCTCCATTAGCGCCCGCAGCCGTCTGGGCGCGGGGCAGCTGAATTTTTGGCGGGCGCTGCGGCAATTATCGCGGGCGCAAAATTTCGGGCGCAAAAGCCCTGGCGGAGGCAAACCTAATTTCTAGGCCTATGACTCTATATGCACTCCTAATGTGTGCCAGCAGCAATGAAATGGAAAATCACAACCAAAATGTATAGCCACAAATGAGGAGAATATCCACTTGGGTGTAATACTGGAAGAATTGTATGCCAGTATGAATCAGAGTATTCAGGAGATCAAGGGAGAAATTTTGAAAGCAACAAAATTATAGGTTTTAAACAAACCTAAGGCAAGCATGGTTTCATAGTTCTGCTGTAATTTCTTATAACGGATGCCTACCCATTCACTTAGCTCTGCCCAATCATCTTTGGAAAGATAAATGGCAATGTCTTTAAGCTTCTGTAGAATCTGGAGACATAAAATGAAAGTAATTTAATACATCTAGTCATTTTATCTGTAATCTTCACAAACTAGAGCTCCAGAAATGTAAGATTAGCTACCCAGTCAGATCAGCTAATCCTTAAAAGAGTATCCTCCACACCACTTGAATGGGCCGACACAGCCGGCCTTTATTGGGAGCCATCAATATTGTGGCAGCATGATGTTGAAATGTCTTGAAGGAAAGTTGTCTAAAGGCCTTCTACAATCAGTGTTGGTGCTACCATGTTCCAGAGGATGTCTGGAAAGTCAAAACAAACAGGCTAAAAATGATACCACACACCAGCCCATTTCCAAATTATTCTTCCTCACCTTCATTATGCTCACATACAACATTCTATAGACAATTGTAGTCAAACAACCTACAGCAGGTTATTTGTTACTGCTGTTCTTGAGCCAGTTTGTTCAAGGACACCCAGAGTGACTACTTCATATTCCCCTATTCCTCCCCCTCAGTGCGACATTATCCACACTCAACTGATTGTCATATTCACGATCAACTGGTAACTTCAAGGAAAACAGCAAAAGACCATTCAGCAAACTTCGCCATGTTATTAACAATTGTAGACTACACTTTCAACCTCATTGTTCCTCACTTTAAGTATCTATCCCATTATAAATACCTGAATTAAATCTGCATCAACGGCCTCCTGTGGTAGCGTGTTTAAGAATCCCACAACATTTTGCATTAAGAATTATTCCTGGATTTCATTTTCAACAGGTTTTTTCTAATTTTAAATTGCTGTCCCTTAAGGATTACTCTTGAAAATCATCTTTGTTCTCAATTCAATTTTTAATTTTTACTCATGATGTGGTCAATGCTAATAAGACCATCTTTAACACTCATTCCTAGTTGCCTTGAGAAGATGATGGTGGACCTTCTATTTATAAACCTCCATCAGATCACTCAAGTTTGGGAGGTTTGCACAGTCTCTGATCAGACCTAAGATGATAAATGAAATAGGAAAGGCAAATCCACAGCAGTACTTTAAGATAAATTCTAACGTCAAGACTAGAATAAACCTGGTAAAAGAGAAATTCACAATTAAGGTCACAGAAAGAATTATCAGTATCTGAAATGGTCACCTGTGAAGGGAGGTAAAGGCAAAAAAAAAGTTAATTGAAGCTGTTAGATATCGTGCTTAGGTTATCCTACGTTTCAGCTGGGAGGATACGTTCGATGGGCCAAATGGTCTCACTGCTCAGTATTAATGTTAGTGATCCAATCTAAACACTGGGGAACTCAGCTACTCCCGACTGACAATATTAATGTTAGTGATCCAATCTAAACACTGGGGAACTCAGCCACTCCCTACTGACAGTATTAATGTTAGTGATCCAATCTAAACACTTGGGAACTCAGCCACTCCCTACTGACAGCATTAATGTTAGTGATCCAATCTAAACACTGGGGAACTCAGCCACTCCCCACTGACAGTATTAATGTTAGTGATCCAATCTAAACACTGGGGAACTCAGCTACTCCCCACTGACAGTATTAATGTTAGTGATCCAATCTAAACACTGGAGAACTCAGCCACTCCCTACTGACAGTATTAATGTTAGTGATCCAATCTAAACACTGGGGAACTCAGCCACTCCCTACTGACAGTATTAATGTTAGTGATCCAATCTAAACACTTGGGAACTCAGCCACTCCCTACTGACAGCATTAATGTTAGTGATCCAATCTAAACACTGGGGAACTCAGCTACTCCCCACTGACAGTACTAATGTTAGTGATCCAATCTAAACACTGGAGAACTCAGCCACTCCCCACTGACAGTATTAATGTTAGTGATCCAATCTAAACACTGGGGAACTCAGCAACTCCCCACTGACAGTATTAATGTTAGTGATCCAATCTAAACACTGGGGAACTCAGCAACTCCCTACTGACAATATTAATGTTAGTGATCCAATCTAAACACTGGGGAACTCAGCCACTCCCTACTGACAGTATTAATGTTAGTGATCCAATCTCAGCACTGGGGAACTCAGCCACTCCCTACTGACAGTATTAATGTTAGTGATCCAACCTAAACACTGGGGAACTCAGCCAGTCCCTACTGACAGTATTAATGTTAGTGATCCAATCTAAATACTGGAGAACTCAGCCACTCCCCACTGACAGTATTAATGTTAGTGATCCAATCTAAACACTGGGGAACTCAGCTACTCCCTACTGACAATATTAATGTTAGTGATCCAATCTAAACACGGGGGAACTCAGCCACTCCCCACTGACAGTATTAATGTTAGTGATCCAATCTAAACACTGGGGAACTCAGCTACTCCCTACTGACAATATTAATGTTAGTGATCCAATCTAAACACGGGGGAACTCAGCCACTCCCCACTGACAGTATTAATGTTAGTGATCCAATCTAAACAATGGGGTACTCAGCCACTCCCTACTGACAGCATTAATGTTAGTGATCCAATCTAAACACTGGGGAACTCAGCTACTCCCTACTGACAATATTAATGTTAGTGATCCAATCTAAACACTGGGGAACTCAGCTACTCCCTACTGACAAAATTAATGTTAGTGATCCAATCTAAACACGGGGGAACTCAGCCACTCCCCACTGACAGTATTAATGTTAGTGATCCAATCTAAACACTGGGGAACTCAGCCACTCCCCACTGACAGTATTAATGTTAATGATCCAATCTAAACACTTGGGAACTCAGCCACTCCCCACTGACAGCATTAATGTTAGTGATCCAATCTAAACACTGGAGAACTCAGCCACTCCCTACTGACAATATTAATGTTAGTGATCCAATCTAAACACTGGGGAACTCAACCACTCCCCACTGACAATATTAATGTTAGTGATCCAATCTAAACACTGGGGAACTCAGCCACTCCCTACTGACAATATTAATGTTAGTGATCCAATCTAAACACTGGGGAACTCAGCCGCTCCCCACTGACAGTATTAATGTTAGTGATCCAATCTAAACACTGGGGAACTCAGCCACTCCCCACTGACAGTATTAATGTTAGTGATCCAATCTAAACACTGGAGAACTCAGCCACTCCCTACTGACAGTATTAATGTTAGTGATCCAATCTAAACACTGGGGAACTCAGCCACTCCCTATTGACAATATTAATGTTAGTGATCCAATCTAAACACTGGGGAACTCAGCCACTCCCTACTGACAGTATTAATGTTAGTGATCCAATCTAAACACTGGGGAACTCAGCCACTCCCCACTGACAGTATTAATGTTAGTGATCCAATCTAAACACTGGGGAACTCAGCCACTCCCTACTGACAGTATTAATGTTAGTGATCCAATCTAAATACTGGGGAACTCAGCCACTCCCAACTGACAGTATTAATGTTAGTGATCCAATCTAAACACTGGGGAACTCAGCCACTCCCCACTGACAGTATTAATGTTAGTGATCCAATCTAAACACTGGGGAACTCAGCCACTCCCTACTGACAATATTAATGTTAGTGATCCAATCTAAACACTGGGGAACTCAGCCACTCCCTACTGACAGTACTAATGTTAGTGATCCAATCTAAACACTGCTAAACTCAGCCACTCCCTACTGACAGTATTAATGTTAGTGATCCAATCTAAACACTGGGGAACTCAGCCACTCCCCACTGACAGTATTAATGTTAATGATCCAATCTGAGCACTGGGGAACTCAGCCACTCCCCACTGACAGTATTAATGTTAGTGATCCAATCTCAGCACTGGGGAACTCAGCCACTCCCCACTGACAGTATTAATGCTAGTGATCCAATCTAAACACTGGGGAACACAGC
This sequence comes from Somniosus microcephalus, assembly GCF_052327205.1. NCBI lineage: Eukaryota > Metazoa > Chordata > Chondrichthyes > Squaliformes > Somniosidae > Somniosus > Somniosus microcephalus. The sequence continues at coordinate 26,838,848 of NW_028225182.1, read as the reverse complement.
CACTCCCCACTGACAGTATTAATGTTAGTGATCCAATCTAAACACTGGGGAACTCAGCCACTCCCTACTGACAGTATTAATGTTAGTGATCCAATCTAAACACTGGGGAACTCAGCCACTCCCCACTGACAGTATTAATGTTAGTGATCCAATCTAAACACTGGGGAACTCAGCCACTCCATACTGACAATATTAATGTTAGTGATCCAATCTAAACACTGGGGAACTCAGCCACTCCCGACTGACAGTATTAATGTTAGTGCTCCAATCTAAACACTGGAGAACTCAGCCACTCCCTACTGACAGTATTAATGTTAGTGATCCAATCTAAACACTGGGGAACTCAGCCACTCCCCACTGACAGTATTAATGTCAGTGATCCAATCTAAACACTGGGGAACTCAGCCACTCCCTACTGACAGTATTAATGTTAGTGATCCAATCTAAACACTGGGGAACTCAGCCACTCCCTACTGACAGTATTAATGTGAGTGATCCAATCTAAACACTGGGGAACTCAGCCACTCCCCACTGACAGTATTAATGTTAGTGATCCAATCTAAACACTGGGGAACTCAGCCACTCCCTACTGACAGTATTAATGTTAGTGACCCAATCTAAACACTGGGGAACTCAGCCACTCCCCACTGACAGTATTAATGTCAGTGATCCAATCTAAACACTGGGGAACTCAGCCACTCCCTACTGTAAATATTAATGTTAGTGATCCAATCTCAGCACTGGGGAACTCAGCCACTCCCTACTGACAGTACTAATGTTAGTGATCCAATCTAAACACTGGAGAACTCAGCCACTCCCTACTGACAATATTAATGTTAGTGATCCAATCTAAACACTGGGGAACTCAGCCACTCCCTACTGACAGTATTAATGTTAGTGATCCAATCTAAACACTGGGGAACTCAGCCACTCCCGACTGACAATATTAATGTTAGTGATCCAATCTAAACACTGGGGAACTCAGCCACTCCCTACTGACAGTATTAATGTTAGTGATCCAATCTAAACACTGGGGAACTCAGCCACTCCCTACTGACAGTATTAATGTTAGTGATCCAATCTAAATACTGGAGAACTCAGCCACTCCCCACTGACAGTATTAATGTTAGTGATCCAATCTAAACACTGGAGAACTCAGCCACTCCCTACTGACAGTATTAATGTTAGTGATCCAATCTAAACACTGGGGAACTCAGCCATTCCCTACTGACAGTATTAATGTTAGTGATCCAATCTAAACACTGGGGAACTCAGCCACTCCCCACTGACAGTATTAATGTTAGTGATCCAATCTAAACACTGGTGAACTCAGCCACTCCCCACTGACAGTATTAATGTTAGTGATCCAATCTAAACACTGGGGAACTCAGCCACTCCCTACTGACAATATTAATGTTAGTGGTCCAATCTCAGCACTGGGGAACTCAGCCACTCCCTACTGAGAGTACTAATGTTCGTGATCAAATCTAAACACTGGAGAACTCAGCCACTCCCTACTGACAATATTAATGTTAGTGATCCAATCTAAACACTGGGGAACTCAGCCATTCCCTACTGACAGTATTAATGTTAGTGATCCAATCTAAACACTGGGGAACTCAGCCATTCCCTACTGACAGTATTAATGTTAGTGATCCAATCTAAACACTGGGGAACTCAGCCACTCCCTACTGACAGTATTAATGTTAGTGATCCAATCTAAACACTGGGGAACTCAGCCACTCCCCACTGACAGTATTAAAGTTAGTGATCCAATCTAAACACTGGGGAACTCAGCCACTCCCTACTGACAGTATTAATGTTAGTGATCCAATCTAAACACTGGAGAACTCAGCCACTCCCTACTGACAGTATTAATGTTAGTGATCCAATCTAAACACTGGGGAACTCAGCCACTCCCCACTGACAGTATTAAAGTTAGTGATCCAATCTAAACACTGGGGAACTCAGCCACTCCCTACTGACAGTATTAATGTTAGTGATCCAATCTAAACACTGGAGAACTCAGCCACTCCCCACTGACAGTATTAATGTTAGTGATCCAATCTAAACACTGGAGAACTCAGCCACTCCCTACTGACAGTATTAATGTTAGTGATCCAATCTAAACACTGGGGCACTCAGCCACTCCCCACTGACAGTATTAATGTTAGTGATCCAATCTAAACACTGGAGAACTCAGCCACTCCCCACTGACAATATTAATGTTAGTGATCCAATATAAACACTGGAGAACTCAGCCACTCCCTACTGACAGTATTAATGTTAGTGATCCAATCTAAACACTGGGGCACTCAGCCACTCCCTACTGACAGTATTAATGTTAGTGATCCAATCTTAACACTGGAGAACTCAGCCACTCCCCACTGACAGTATTAATGTTAGTGATCCAATCTAAACACTGGGGAGCTCAGCCACTCCCTACTGACAGTATTAATGTTAGTGATCCAATCTCAGCACTGGGGAACTCAGCCACTCCCTACTGACAGTATTAATGTTAGTGATCCAATCTAAACACTGGGGAACTCAGCCACTCCCCACTGACAGTATTAATGTTAGTGATCCAATCTAAACACTGGGGAACTCAGCCACTCCCTACTGACAGTATTAATGTTAGTGATCCAATCTCAGCACTGGGGAACTCAGCCACTCCCTACTGACAGTATTAATGTTAGTGATCCAATCTAAACACTGGGGAACTCAGCCACTCCCCACTGACAGTATTAATGTTAGTGATCCAATCTAAACACTGGGGAACTCAGCCACTCCCCACTGACAGTATTAATGTTAGTGATCCAATCTCAGAACTGGGGAACTCAGCCACTCCCCACTGACAGTATTAATGTTAGTGATCCAATCTCAGAACTGGGGAACTCAGCCACTCCCCACTGACAGTATTAATGTCAGTGATCCAATCTATACACTGGGGAACTCAACCACTCCCTACTGACAGTATTAATGTTAGTGATCCAATCTAAACACTGGAGAACTCAGCCACTCCCCACTGACAGTATTAATGTTCGTGATCCAATCTAAACACTGGGGAACTCAGCCACTCCCCACTGACAGTATTAATGTTAGTGATCCAATCTCAACACTGGGGAACTCAGCCACTCCCCACTGACAGTATTAATGTCAGTGATCCAATCTAAACACTGGGGAACTCAGCCACTCCCCACTGACAGTATTAATGTTAGTGATCCAATCTCAGCACTGGGGAACCCAGCCACTCCCCACTGACAGTATTAATGTTAGTGATCCAATCTCAGAACTGGGGAACTCAGCCACTCCCCACTGACAGTATTAATGTTCGTGATCCAATCTAAACACTGGGGAACTCAGCCACTCCCCACTGACAGTATTAATATTAGTGATCCAATCTAAACACTGGGGAACTCAACCACTCCCTACTGACAGTATTAATGTTAGTGATCCAATCGAAACACTGGAGAACTCAGCCACTCCCTACTGACAGTATTAATGGTCGTGATCCAATCTAAACACTGGGGAACTCAGCCACTCCCTACTGACAGTATTAATGTTAGTGATCCAATCTAAATACTGGGGAAATCAGCCACTCCCTACAGACAGTATTAATGTTAGTGATCCAATCTAAACACTGGGGAACTCAGCCACTCCCTACTGACAGTATTAATGTTAGTGATCCAATCTTAACACTGGAGAACTCAGCCACTCCCCACTGACAGTATTAATGTTAGTGATCCAATCTAAACACTGGGGAGCTCAGCCACTCCCTACTGACAGTATTAATGTTAGTGATCCAATCTCAGCACTGGGGAACTCAGCCACTCCCTACTGACAGTATTAATGTTAGTGATCCAATCTAAACACTGGGGAACTCAGCCACTCCCCACTGACAGTATTAATGTTAGTGATCCAATCTAAACACTGGGGAACTCAGCCACTCCCTACTGACAGTATTAATGTTAGTGATCCAATCTCAGCACTGGGGAACTCAGCCACTCCCTACTGACAGTATTAATGTTAGTGATCCAATCTAAACACTGGGGAACTCAGCCACTCCCCACTGACAGTATTAATGTTAGTGATCCAATCTAAACACTGGGGAACTCAGCCACTCCCCACTGACAGTATTAATGTTAGTGATCCAATCTCAGAACTGGGGAACTCAGCCACTCCCCACTGACAGTATTAATGTTAGTGATCCAATCTCAGAACTGGGGAACTCAGCCACTCCCCACTGACAGTATTAATGTCAGTGATCCAATCTATACACTGGGGAACTCAACCACTCCCTACTGACAGTATTAATGTTAGTGATCCAATCTAAACACTGGAGAACTCAGCCACTCCCCACTGACAGTATTAATGTTCGTGATCCAATCTAAACACTGGGGAACTCAGCCACTCCCCACTGACAGTATTAATGTTAGTGATCCAATCTAAACACTGGGGAACTCAGCCACTCCCCACTGACAGTATTAATGTCAGTGATCCAATCTAAACACTGGGGAACTCAGCCACTCCCCACTGACAGTATTAATGTTAGTGATCCAATCTCAGCACTGGGGAACCCAGCCACTCCCCACTGACAGTATTAATGTTAGTGATCCAATCTCAGAACTGGGGAACTCAGCCACTCCCCACTGACAGTATTAATGTTCGTGATCCAATCTAAACACTGGGGAACTCAGCCACTCCCCACTGACAGTATTAATATTAGTGATCCAATCTAAACACTGGGGAACTCAACCACTCCCTACTGACAGTATTAATGTTAGTGATCCAATCGAAACACTGGAGAACTCAGCCACTCCCTACTGACAGTATTAATGGTCGTGATCCAATCTAAACACTGGGGAACTCAGCCACTCCCTACTGACAGTATTAATGTTAGTGATCCAATCTAAATACTGGGGAAATCAGCCACTCCCTTCAGACAGTATTAATGTTAGTGATCCAATCTAAACACTGGGGAACTCAGCCACTCCCTACTGACAGTATTAATGTTAGTGATCCAATCTAAACACTGGAGAACTCAGCCACTCTCTACTGACAGTATTAATGTTAGTGATCCAATCTAAACACTGGAGAACTCAGCCACTCCCTACTGACAGTATTAATGTTAGTGATCCAATCTAAACACTGGGGAACTCAGCCACTCCCTACTGACAATATTAATGTTAGTGATCCAATCTAAACACTCGGGAACTCAGCCACTCCCTACAGACAGTATTAATGTTAGTGATCCAATCTAAACACTGGGGAACTCAGCCAGTCCCTACTGACAGTATTAATGTTAGTGATCCAATCTAAACACTGGGGAACTCAGCCACTCCCTACTGACAGTATTAATGTTAGTGGTCCAACCTAAACACTGGGGAACTCAGCCACTCCCTACTGACAGTATTAATGTTAGTGATCCAATCTAAACACTGGAGAACCCAGCCACTCCCTACTGACAATATTAATGTTAGTGATCCAATCTCAGCACTGGGGAACTCAGCCACTCCCTACTGACAGTACTAATGTTAGTGATCCAATCTAAACACTGGAGAACTGAGCCACTCCCCACTGACAGTATTAATGTTAGTGATCCAATCTAAACACTGGAGAACTCAGCCACTCCCTACTGACAATATTAATGTTAGTGATCCAATCTAAACACTGGGGAACTCAGCCACTCCCCACTGAAAGTATTAATGTTAGTGATCCAATCTAAACACTGGGGAACTCAGCCACTCCCTACAGACAGTATTAATGTTAGTGATCCAATCTAAACACTGGGGAACTCAGCCACTCCCTACAGACAGTATTAATGTTAGTGATCCAATCTAAACACTGGGGAACTCAGCCACTCCCTACTGACAGTATTAATGTTAGTGATCCAATCTAAACACTGGGGAACTCAGCCACTCCCTACAGACTGTATTAATGTTAGTGATCCAATCTAAACACTGGGGACCTCAACCACTCCCTACTGACAGTATTAATGTTAGTGATCCAATCTAAACACTGGAGAACTCAGCCACTCCCTGCTGACAGTATTAAAGTTAGTGATCCAATCTAAACACTGGGGAACTCAGCCACTCCCTACTGACAGTATGAATGTTAGTGATCGAATCTAAATACTGGGGAACTCAGCCACTCCCTGCAGACAGTATTAATGTTAGTGATCCAATCTAAACACTGGGGAACTCAGCCACTCCCTACTGACAATATTAATGTTAGTGATCCAATCTAAACACTGGGGAACTCAGCCACTCCCTACAGACAGTATTAATGTTAGTGATCCAATCTAAACACTGGGGAACTCAGCCACTCCCTACAGACAGTATTAATGTTAGTGATCCAATCTAAACACTGGGGAACTCAGCCACTCCCTACAGACAGTATTAATGTTAGTGATCCAATCTGAACACTGGAGAACTCAGCCACTCCCCACTGACAATATTAATGTTAGTGATCCAATCTCAACACTGGGGAACTCAGCCACTCCCTACAGACAGTATTAATGTTAGTGATCCAATCTAAACACTGGGGAACTCAGCCACTCCCCACTGACAGTATTAATGTTAGTGATCCAACCTAAACACTGGGGAACACAGCCACTCCCTACTGACAGTATTAATGTTAGTGATCCAATCTAAACACTGGGGAACTCAGCCACTCCCTACTGACAGTATTAATGTTAGTGATCCAATCTAAACACTGCGGAACTCAGCCACTCCCTACTGACAATATTAATGTTAGTGATCCAATCTCAGCACTGGGGAACTCAGCCAGTCCCCACTGACAGTATTAATGTTAGTGATCCAATCTAAACACTGGGGAACTCAGCCACTCCCCACTGACAGTATTAATGTTAGTGATCCAATCTAAACACTGGGGATCTCAGCCACTCCCTCCTGACAGTATTAATGTTAGTGATCCAATCTAAACACTGGGGAACTCAGCAACTCCCTACTGACAGTATTAATGTTAGTGATCCAATCTAAACACTGGAGAACTCAGCCACTCCCTACTGACAGTATTAATGTTAGTGATCCAATCTAAACACTTGGGAACTCAGCTACTCCCCACTGACAGTATTAATGTTAGTGATCCAATCTAAACACTTGGGAACTTAGCCACTCCCTACTGACAGTATTAATGTTAGTGATCCAATCTAAACACTGGGGAACTCAGCCACTCCCCACTGACAATATTAATGTTAGTGATCCAATCTAAACACCGGGGAACTCAGCCACTCCCTACTGACAGTATTAATGTTAGTGATCCAATCTAAACACTGGGGAACTCAGCCACTTCCTACTGACAATATTAATGTTAGTGATCCAATCTAAACACCGGGGATCTCAGCCACTCCCTACTGACAGTATTAATGTTAATGATCCAATCTAAACACTGGGGAACTCAGCCACTCCCCACTGACAGTATTAACGTTAGTGATCCAATCTAAACACTGGGGAACTCAGCCACTCCCCACTGACAGTATTAATGTTAGTGATCCAATCTAAACACTGGGGAACTCAGCCACTCCCCACTGACAGTATTAATGTTAGTGATCCAATCTAAACACTGGGGAACTCAGCCACTCCCCACTGACAGTTTAATGTGAGTGATCCAATCCAAACACTGGGAAACTCAGCCACTCCCTACTGACAGTATTAATGTTAGTGATCCAATCTCAGCACTGGGGAACTCAGCCACTCCCTACTGACAGTATTAATGTTAGTGATCTAATCTAAACACTGGAGAACTCAGCCACTCCCTACTGACAGTATTAATGTTCGTGATCCAATCTAAACACTGGGGAACTCAGCCACTCCCCACAGACAGTATTAATGTCAGTGATCAAATCTAAACATTGGAGAACTCAGCCATTCCCTACTGACAGTATTAATGTCAGTGATCCAATCTAAACACTGGGGAACTCAGCCGCTCCCTACTGACAGTATTAATGTTAGTGATCCAATCTAAACACTGGAGAACTCAGCCACTCCCCACTGACATTATTAATGTTAGTGATCCAATCTAAACACTGGGGAACTCAGCCACTCCCTACTGACAATATTAATGTTCGTGATCCAATCTAAACACTGGGGAACTCAGCCACTCCCTACTGACAGTATTAATGTTAGTGATCCAATCTCAGCACTGGGGAACTCAGCCACTCCCCACTGACAGTATTAATGTTAGTGATCCAATCTCAGCACTGGGGAACTCAGCCACTCCCTACTGACAGTATTAATGTCAGTGATCCAATCTAAACACTGGGGAACTCAGCCACTCCCCACTGACAGTATTAATGTTAGTGATCCAATCTAAACACTGGGGAACTCAGCCACTCCCCACTGACAGTATTAATGTTAGTGATCCAATCTAAACACTGGGGAACTCAGCCACTCCCTACTGACAGTATTAATGTTAGTGATCCAATCTAAACACTGGGGAACTCAGCCACTCCCTACTGAGATATTAATGTTAGTGATCCAATCTAAACACTGGGGAACTCAGCCACTCCCTACTGACAGCATTAATGTTAGTGATCCAATCTAAACACTGGGGAACTCAGCCACTCCCCACTGACAGTATTAATGTCAGTGATCCAATCAAAACACTGGGGAACTCAGCCACTCGCTACTGACAGTATTAATGTTAGTGATCCAATCCAAACACTGGGGAACTCAGCCACTCCCTACTGACAGTATTAATGTCAGTGATCCAATCTAAACACTGGGGAACTCAGGCACTCGCTACTGACAGTATTAATGTTAGTGATCCAATCTCAGCACTGGGGAACTCAGCCACTCCATTCTGACAGTATTAATGTTAGTGATCCAATCTAAACACTGGGGAACTCAGCCACTCCCTACTGACAGTATTAATGTTCGTGATCCAATCTAAACACTGGGGAACTCAGCCACTCCCCACTGACAGTATTAATGTTAGTGATCCAATCTAAACAGTGGGGAACTCAGCCACTCCCTACTGACAGTATTAATGTTAGTGATCCAATCTAAACACTTGGGAACTCAGCTACTCCCCACTGACAGTATTAATGTTAGTGATCCAATCTAAACACTTGGGAACTTAGCCACTCCCTACTGACAGTATTAATGTTAGTGATCCAATCTAAACACTGGGGAACTCAGCCACTCCCCACTGACAATATTAATGTTAGTGATCCAATCTAAACACCGGGGAACTCAGCCACTCCCTACTGACAGTATTAATGTTAGTGATCCAATCTAAACACTGGGGAACTCAGCCACTCCCTACTGACAATATTAATGTTAGTGATCCAATCTAAACACCGGGGATCTCAGCCACTCCCTACTGACAGTATTAATGTTAATGATCCAATCTAAACACTGGGGAACTCAGCCACTCCCCACTGACAGTATTAATGTTAGTGATCCAATCTAAACAGTGGGGAACTCAGCCACTCCCTACTGACAGTATTAATGTTAGTGATCCAATCTAAACACTTGGGAACTCAGCTACTCCCCACTGACAGTATTAATGTTAGTGATCCAATCTAAACACTTGGGAACTTAGCCACTCCCTACTGACAGTATTAATGTTAGTGATCCAATCTAAACACTGGGGAACTCAGCCACTCCCCACTGACAATATTAATGTTAGTGATCCAATCTAAACACCGGGGAACTCAGCCACTCCCTACTGACAGTATTAATGTTAGTGATCCAATCTAAACACTGGGGAACTCAGCCACTCCCTACTGACAATATTAATGTTAGTGATCCAATCTAAACACTCGGGAACTCAGCCACTCCCTACAGACAGTATTAATGTTAGTGATCCAATCTAAACACTGGGGAACTCAGCCAGTCCCTACTGACAGTATTAATGTTAGTGATCCAATCTAAACACTGGGGAACTCAGCCACTCCCTACTGACAGTATTAATGTTAGTGGTCCAACCTAAACACTGGGGAACTCAGCCACTCCCTACTGACAGTATTAATGTTAGTGATCCAATCTAAACACTGGAGAACCCAGCCACTCCCTACTGACAATATTAATGTTAGTGATCCAATCTCAGCACTGGGGAACTCAGCCACTCCCTACTGACAGTACTAATGTTAGTGATCCAATCTAAACACTGGAGAACTGAGCCACTCCCCACTGACAGTATTAATGTTAGTGATCCAATCTAAACACTGGAGAACTCAGCCACTCCCTACTGACAATATTAATGTTAGTGATCCAATCTAAACACTGGGGAACTCAGCCACTCCCCACTGAAAGTATTAATGTTAGTGATCCAATCTAAACACTGGGGAACTCAGCCACTCCCTACAGACAGTATTAATGTGAGTGATCCAATCTAAACACTGGGGAACTCAGCCACTCCCTACTGACAGTATTAATGTTAGTGATCCAATCTAAACACTGGGGAACTCAGCCACTCCCTACAGACAGTATTAATGTTAGTGATCCAATCTAAACACTGGGGAACTCAACCACTCCCTACTGACAGTATTAATGTTAGTGATCCAATCTAAACACTGGAGAACTCAGCCACTCCCTGCTGACAGTATTAAAGTTAGTGATCCAATCTAAACACTGGGGAACTCAGCCACTCCCTACTGACAGTATGAATGTTAGTGATCGAATCTAAATACTGGGGAACTCAGCCACTCCCTGCAGACAGTATTAATGTTAGTGATCCAATCTAAACACTGGGGAACTCAGCCACTCCCTACTGACAATATTAATGTTAGTGATCCAATCTAAACACTGGGGAACTCAGCCACTCCCTACAGACAGTATTAATGTTAGTGATCCAATCTAAACACTGGGGAACTCAGCCACTCCCTACAGACAGTATTAATGTTAGTGATCCAATCTAAACACTGGGGAACTCAGCCACTCCCTACAGACAGTATTAATGTTAGTGATCCAATCTGAACACTGGAGAACTCAGCCACTCCCCACTGACAATATTAATGTTAGTGATCCAATCTCAACACTGGGGAACTCAGCCACTCCCTACAGACAGTATTAATGTTAGTGATCCAATCTAAACACTGGGGAACTCAGCCACTCCCCACTGACAGTATTAATGTTAGTGATCCAACCTAAACACTGGGGAACACAGCCACTCCCTACTGACAGTATTAATGTTAGTGATCCAATCTAAACACTGGGGAACTCAGCCACTCCCTACTGACAGTATTAATGTTAGTGATCCAATCTAAACACTGCGGAACTCAGCCACTCCCTACTGACAATATTAATGTTAGTGATCCAATCTCAGCACTGGGGAACTCAGCCAGTCCCCACTGACAGTATTAATGTTAGTGATCCAATCTAAACACTGGGGAACTCAGCCACTTCCCACTGACAGTATTAATGTTAGTGATCCAATCTAAACACTGGGGATCTCAGCCACTCCCTCCTGACAGTATTAATGTTAGTGATCCAATCTAAACACTGGGGAACTCAGCAACTCCCTACTGACAGTATTAATGTTAGTGATCCAATCTAAACACTGGAGAACTCAGCCACTCCCTACTGACAGTATTAATGTTAGTGATCCAATCTAAACACTTGGGAACTCAGCTACTCCCCACTGACAGTATTAATGTTAGTGATCCAATCTAAACACTTGGGAACTTAGCCACTCCCTACTGACAGTATTAATGTTAGTGATCCAATCTAAACACTGGGGAACTCAGCCACTCCCCACTGACAATATTAATGTTAGTGATCCAATCTAAACACCGGGGAACTCAGCCACTCCCTACTGACAGTATTAATGTTAGTGATCCAATCTAAACACTGGGGAACTCAGCCACTCCCTACTGACAATATTAATGTTAGTGATCCAATCTAAACACCGGGGATCTCAGCCACTCCCTACTGACAGTATTAATGTTAATGATCCAATCTAAACACTGGGGAACTCAGCCACTCCCCACTGACAGTATTAACGTTAGTGATCCAATCTAAACACTGGGGAACTCAGCCACTCCCCACTGACAGTATTAATGTTAGTGATCCAATCTAAACACTGGGGAACTCAGCCACTCCCCACTGACAGTATTAATGTTAGTGATCCAATCTAAACACTGGGGAACTCAGCCACTCCCCACTGACAGTTTAATGTGAGTGATCCAATCCAAACACTGGGAAACTCAGCCACTCCCTACTGACAGTATTAATGTTAGTGATCCAATCTCAGCACTGGGGAACTCAGCCACTCCCTACTGACAGTATTAATGTTAGTGATCTAATCTAAACACTGGAGAACTCAGCCACTCCCTACTGACAGTATTAATGTTCGTGATCCAATCTAAACACTGGGGAACTCAGCCACTCCCCACAGACAGTATTAATGTCAGTGATCCAATCTAAACATTGGAGAACTCAGCCATTCCCTACTGACAGTATTAATGTCAGTGATCCAATCTAAACACTGGGGAACTCAGCCGCTCCCTACTGACAGTATTAATGTTAGTGATCCAATCTAAACACTGGAGAACTCAGCCACTCCCCACTGACATTATTAATGTTAGTGATCCAATCTAAACACTGGGGAACTCAGCCACTCCCTACTGACAATATTAATGTTCGTGATCCAATCTAAACACTGGGGAACTCAGCCACTCCCTACTGACAGTATTAATGTTAGTGATCCAATCTCAGCACTGGGGAACTCAGCCACTCCCCACTGACAGTATTAATGTTAGTGATCCAATCTCAGCACTGGGGAACTCAGCCACTCCCTACTGACAGTATTAATGTTAGTGATCCAATCTAAACACTGGGGAACTCAGCCACTCCCCACTGACAGTATTAATGTTAGTGATCCAATCTAAACACTGGGGAACTCAGCGACTCCCCACTGACAGTATTAATGTTAGTGATCCAATCTAAACACTGGGGAACTCAGCCACTCCCTACTGACAATATTAATGTTAGTGATCCAATCTAAACACCGGGGATCTCAGCCACTCCCTACTGACAGTATTATTGTTAATGATCCAATCTAAACACTGGGGAACTCAGCCACTCCCCACTGACAGTATTAATGTTAGTGATCCAATCTAAACAGTGGGGAACTCAGCCACTCCCTGCTGACAGTATTAATGTTAGTGATCCAATCTAAACACTTGGGAACTCAGCTACTCCCCACTGACAGTATTAATGTTAGTGATCCAATCTAAACACTTGGGAACTTAGCCACTCCCTACTGACAGTATTAATGTTAGTGATCCAATCTAAACACTGGGGAACTCAGCCACTCCCCACTGACAATATTAATGTTAGTGATCCAATCTAAACACCGGGGAACTCAGCCACTCCCTACTGACAGTATTAATGTTAGTGATCCAATCTAAACACTGGGGAACTCAGCCACTCCCTACTGACAATATTAATGTTAGTGATCCAATCTAAACACTCGGGAACTCAGCCACTCCCTACAGACAGTATCAATGTTAGTGATCCAATCTAAACACTGGGGAACTCAGCCAGTCCCTACTGACAGTATTAATGTTAGTGATCCAATCTAAACACTGGGGAACTCAGCCACTCCCTACTGACAGTATTAATGTTAGTGGTCCAACCTAAACACTGGGGAACTCAGCCACTCCCTACTGACAGTATTAATGTTAGTGATCCAATCTAAACACTGGAGAACCCAGCCACTCCCTACTGACAATATTAATGTTAGTGATCCAATCTCAGCACTGGGGAACTCAGCCACTCCCTACTGACAGTACTAATGTTAGTGATCCAATCTAAACACTGGAGAACTGAGCCACTCCCCACTGACAGTATTAATGTTAGTGATCCAATCTAAACACTGGAGAACTCAGCCACTCCCTACTGACAATATTAATGTTAGTGATCCAATCTAAACACTGGGGAACTCAGCCACTCCCCACTGAAAGTATTAATGTTAGTGATCCAATCTAAACACTGGGGAACTCAGCCACTCCCTACAGACAGTATTAATGTTAGTGATCCAATCTAAACACTGGGGAACTCAGCCACTCCCTACAGACAGTATTAATGTGAGTGATCCAATCTAAACACTGGGGAACTCAGCCACTCCCTACTGACAGTATTAATGTTAGTGATCCAATCTAAACACTGGGGAACTCAGCCACTCCCTACAGACAGTATTAATGTTAGTGATCCAATCTAAACACTGGGGAACTCAACCACTCCCTACTGACAGTATTAATGTTAGTGATCCAATCTAAACACTGGAGAACTCAGCCACTCCCTGCTGACAGTATTAAAGTTAGTGATCCAATCTAAACACTGGGGAACTCAGCCACTCCCTACTGACAGTATGAATGTTAGTGATCGAATCTAAATACTGGGGAACTCAGCCACTCCCTGCAGACAGTATTAATGTTAGTGATCCAATCTAAACACTGGGGAACTCAGCCACTCCCTACTGACAATATTAATGTTAGTGATCCAATCTAAACACTGGGGAACTCAGCCACTCCCTACAGACAGTATTAATGTTAGTGATCCAATCTAAACACTGGGGAACTCAGCCACTCCCTACAGACAGTATTAATGTTAGTGATCCAATCTAAACACTGGGGAACTCAGCCACTCCCTACAGACAGTATTAATGTTAGTGATCCAATCTGAACACTGGAGAACTCAGCCACTCCCCACTGACAATATTAATGTTAGTGATCCAATCTCAACACTGGGGAACTCAGCCACTCCCTACAGACAGTATTAATGTTAGTGATCCAATCTAAACACTGGGGAACTCAGCCACTCCCCACTGACAGTATTAATGTTAGTGATCCAACCTAAACACTGGGGAACACAGCCACTCCCTACTGACAGTATTAATGTTAGTGATCCAATCTAAACACTGGGGAACTCAGCCACTCCCTACTGACAGTATTAATGTTAGTGATCCAATCTAAACACTGCGGAACTCAGCCACTCCCTACTGACAATATTAATGTTAGTGATCCAATCTCAGCACTGGGGAACTCAGCCAGTCCCCACTGACAGTATTAATGTTAGTGATCCAATCTAAACACTGGGGAACTAAGCCACTCCCCACTGACAGTATTAATGTTAGTGATCCAATCTAAACACTGGGGATCTCAGCCACTCCCTCCTGACAGTATTAATGTTAGTGATCCAATCTAAACACTGGGGAACTCAGCAACTCCCTACTGACAGTATTAATGTTAGTGATCCAATCTAAACACTGGAGAACTCAGCCACTCCCTACTGACAGTATTAATGTTAGTGATCCAATCTAAACACTTGGGAACTCAGCTACTCCCCACTGACAGTATTAATGTTAGTGATCCAATCTAAACACTTGGGAACTTAGCCACTCCCTACTGACAGTATTAATGTTAGTGATCCAATCTAAACACTGGGGAACTCAGCCACTCCCCACTGAGAATATTAATGTTAGTGATCCAATCTAAACACTGGGGAACTCAGCCACTCCCTACAGACAGTATTAATGTTAGTGATCCAATCTGAACACTGGAGAACTCAGCCACTCCCCACTGACAATATTAATGTTAGTGATCCAATCTCAACACTGGGGAACTCAGCCACTCCCTACAGACAGTATTAATGTTAGTGATCCAATCTAAACACTGGGGAACTCAGCCACTCCCCACTGACAGTATTAATGTTAGTGATCCAACCTAAACACTGGGGAACACAGCCACTCCCTACTGACAGTATTAATGTTAGTGATCCAATCTAAACACTGGGGAACTCAGCCACTCCCTACTGACAGTATTAATGTTAGTGATCCAATCTAAACACTGCGGAACTCAGCCACTCCCTACTGACAATATTAATGTTAGTGATCCAATCTCAGCACTGTGGAACTCAGCCAGTCCCCACTGACAGTATTAATGTTAGTGATCCAATCTAAACACTGGGGAACTCAGACACTCCCCACTGACAGTATTAATGTTAGTGATCCAATCTAAACACTGGGGATCTCAGCCACTCCCTCCTGACAGTATTAATGTTAGTGATCCAATCTAAACACTGGGGAACTCAGCAACTCCCTACTGACAGTATTAATGTTAGTGATCCAATCTAAACACTGGAGAACTCAGCCACTCCCTACTGACAGTATTAATGTTAGTGATCCAATCTAAACACTTGGGAACTCAGCTACTCCCCACTGACAGTATTAATGTTAGTGATCCAATCTAAACACTTGGGAACTTAGCCACTCCCTACTGACAGTATTAATGTTAGTGATCCAATCTAAACACTGGGGAACTCAGCCACTCCCCACTGACAATATTAATGTTAGTGATCCAATCTAAACACCGGGGAACTCAGCCACTCCCTACTGACAGTATTAATGTTAGTGATCCAATCTAAACACTGGGGAACTCAGCCACTCCCTACTGACAATATTAATGTTAGTGATCCAATCTAAACACCAGGGATCTCAGGCACTCCCTACTGACAGTATTAATGTTAATGATCCAATCTAAACACTGGGGAACTCAGCCACTCCCCACTGACAGTATTAACGTTAGTGATCCAATCTAAACACTGGGGAACTCAGCCACTCCCCACTGACAGTATTAATGTTAGTGATCCAATCTAAACACTGGGGAACTCAGCCACTCCCCACTGACAGTATTAATGTTAGTGATCCAATCTAAACACTGGGGAACTCAGCCACTCCCCACTGACAGTTTAATGTGAGTGATCCAATCCAAACACTGGGAAACTCAGCCACTCCCTACTGACAGTATTAATGTTAGTGATCCAATCTCAGCACTGGGGAACTCAGCCACTCCCTACTGACAGTATTAATGTTAGTGATCTAATCTAAACACTGGAGAACTCAGCCACTCCCTACTGACAGTATTAATGTTCGTGATCCAATCTAAACACTGGGGAACTCAGCCACTCCCCACAGACAGTATTAATGTCAGTGATCCAGTCTAAACATTGGAGAACTCAGCCATTCCCTACTGACAGTATTAATGTCAGTGATCCAATCTAAACACTGGGGAACTCAGCCGCTCCCTACTGACAGTATTAATGTTAGTGATCCAATCTAAACACTGGAGAACTCAGCCACTCCCCACTGACATTATTAATGTTAGTGATCCAATCTAAACACTGGGGAACTCAGCCACTCCCTACTGACAATATTAATGTTCGTGATCCAATCTAAACACTGGGGAACTCAGCCACTCCCTACTGACAGTATTAATGTTAGTAATCCAATCTCAGCACTGGGGAACTCAGCCACTCCCCACTGACAGTATTAATGTTAGTGATCCAATCTCAGCACTGGGGATCTCAGCCACTCCCTACTGACAGTATTAATGTTAGTGATCCAATCTAAACACTGGGGAACTCAGCCACTCCCCACTGACAGTATTAATGTTAGTGATCCAATCTAAACACTGGGGAACTCAGCCACTCCCCACTGACAGTATTAATGTTAGTGATCCAATCTAAACACTGGGGAACTCAGCCACTCCCTACTGACAATATTAATGTTAGTGATCCAATCTAAACACCGGGGATCTCAGCCACTCCCTACTGACAGTATTAATGTTAATGATCCAATCTAAACACTGGGGAACTCAGCCACTCCCCACTGACAGTATTAATGTTAGTGATCCAATCTAAACAGTGGGGAACTCAGCCACTCCCTACTGACAGTATTAATGTTAGTGATCCAATCTAAACACTTGGGAACTCAGCTACTCCCCACTGACAGTATTAATGTTAGTGATCCAATCTAAACACTTGGGAACTTAGCCACTCCCTACTGACAGTATTAATGTTAGTGATCCAATCTAAACACTGGGGAACTCAGCCACTCCCCACTGACAATATTAATGTTAGTGATCCAATCTAAACACCGGGGAACTCAGCCACTCCCTACTGACAGTATTAATGTTAGTGATCCAATCTAAACACTGGGGAACTCAGCCACTCCCTACTGACAATATTAATGTTAGTGATCCAATCTAAACACTCGGGAACTCAGCCACTCCCTACAGAAAGTATTAATGTTAGTGATCCAATCTAAACACTGGGGAACTCAGCCAGTCCCTACTGACAGTATTAATGTTAGTGATCCAATCTAAACACTGGGGAACTCAGCCACTCCCTACTGACAGTATTAATGTTAGTGGTCCAACCTAAACACTGGGGAACTCAGCCACTCCCTACTGACAGTATTAATGTTAGTGATCCAATCTAAACACTGGAGAACCCAGCCACTCCCTACTGACAATATTAATGTTAGTGATCCAATCTCAGCACTGGGGAACTCAGCCACTCCCTACTGACAGTACTAATGTTAGTGATCCAATCTAAACACTGGAGAACTGAGCCACTCCCCACTGACAGTATTAATGTTAGTGATCCAATCTAAACACTGGAGAACTCAGCCACTCCCTACTGACAATATTAATCTTAGTGATCCAATCTAAACACTGGGGAACTCAGCCACTCCCCACTGAAAGTATTAATGTTAGTGATCCAATCTAAACACTGGGGAACTCAGCCACTCCCTACAGACAGTATTAATGTTAGTGATCCAATCTAAACACTGGGGAACTCAGCCACTCCCTACAGACAGTATTAATGTGAGTGATCCAATCTAAACACTGGGGAACTCAGCCACTCCCTACTGGCAGTATTAATGTTAGTGATCCAATCTAAACACTGGGGAACTCAGCCACTCCCTACAGACAGTATTAATGTTAGTGATCCAATCTAAACACTGGGGAACTCAACCACTCCCTACTGACAGTATTAATGTTAGTGATCCAATCTAAACACTGGAGAACTCAGCCACTCCCTGCTGACAGTATTAAAGTTAGTGATCCAATCTAAACACTAGGGAACTCAGCCACTCCCTACTGACAGTATGAATGTTAGTGATCGAATCTAAATACTGGGGAACTCAGCCACTCCCTGCAGACAGTATTAATGTTAGTGATCCAATCTAAACACTGGGGAACTCAGCCACTCCCTACAGACAGTATTAATGTTAGTGATCCAATCTAAACACTGGGGAACTCAGCCACTCCCTACAGACAGTATTAATGTTAGTGATCCAATCTAAACACTGGGGAACTCAGCCACTCCCTACAGACAGTATTAATGTTAGTGATCCAATCTAAACACTGGGGAACTCAGCCACTCCCTACTGACAATATTAATGTTAGTGATCCAATCTAAACACCGGGGATCTCAGCCACTCCCTACTGACAGTATTAATGTTAATGATCCAATCTAAACACTGGGGAACTCAGCCACTCCCCACTGACAGTATTAACGTTAGTGATCCAATCTAAACACTGGGGAACTCAGCCACTCCCCACTGACAGTATTAATGTTAGTGATCCAATCTAAACACTGGGGAACTCAGCCACTCCCCACTGACAGTATTAATGTTAGTGATCCAATCTAAACACTGGGGAACTCAGCCACTCCCCACTGACAGTTTAATGTGAGTGATCCAATCCAAACACTGGGAAACTCAGCCACTCCCTACTGACAGTATTAATGTTAGTGATCCAATCTCAGCACTGGGGAACTCAGCCACTCCCTACTGACAGTATTAATGTTAGTGATCTAATCTAAACACTGGAGAACTCAGCCACTCCCTACTGACAGTATTAATGTTCGTGATCCAATCTAAACACTGGGGAACTCAGCCACTCCCCACAGACAGTATTAATGTCAGTGATCCAATCTAAACATTGGAGAACTCAGCCATTCCCTACTGACAGTATTAATGTCAGTGATCCAATCTAAACACTGGGCAACTCAGCCGCTCCCTACTGACAGTATTAATGTTAGTGATCCAATCTAAACACTGGAGAACTCAGCCACTCCCCACTGACATTATTAATGTTAGTGATCCAATCTAAACACTGGGGAACTCAGCCACTCCCTACTGACAATATTAATGTTCGTGATCCAATCTAAACACTGGGGAACTCAGCCACTCCCTACTGACAGTATTAATGTTAGTGATCCAATCTCAGCACTGGGGAACTCAGCCACTCCCCACTGACAGTATTAATGTTAGTGATCCAATCTCAGCACTGGGGAACTCAGCCACTCCCTACTGACAGTATTAATGTTAGTGATCCAATCTAAACACTGGGGAACTCAGCCACTCCCCACTGACAGTATTAATGTTAGTGATCCAATCTAAACACTGGGGAACTCAGCCACTCCCCACTGACAGTATTAATGTTAGTGATCCAATCTAAACACTGGGGAACTCAGCCACTCCCTACTGACAGTATTAATGTTAGTGATCCAATCTAAACACTGGGGAACTCAGCCACTCCCTACTGACAGTATTAACGTTAGTGATCCAATCTAAACACTGGGGAACTCAGCCACTCCCTACTGACAGCATTAATGTTAGTGATCCAATCTAAACACTGGGGAACTCAGCCACTCCCCACTGACAGTATTAATGTCAGTGATCCAATCTAAACACTGGGGAACTCAGCCACTCGCTACTGACAGTATTAATGTTAGTGATCCAATCCAAACACTGGGGAACTCAGCCACTCCCTACTGACAGTATTAATGTCAGTGATCCAATCTAAACACTGGGGAACTCAGGCACTCGCTACTGACAGTATTAATGTTAGTGATCCAATCTCAGCACTGGGGAACTCAGCCACTCCATTCTGACAGTATTAATGTTAGTGATCCAATCTAAACACTGGGGAACTCAGCCACTCCCTACTGACAGTATTAATGTTCGTGATCCAATCTAAACACTGGGGAACTCAGCCACTCCCCACTGACAGTATTAATGTTAGTGATCCAATCTAAACAGTGGGGAACTCAGCCACTCGCTACGGACAGTATTAATGTCAGTGATCCAATCTAAACACTGGGGAACTCAGCCACTCGCTACTGACAGTATTAATGTTAGTGATCCAATCTAAACACTGGGGAACTCAGCCACTCCCTACTGACAGTATTAATGTCAGCGATCCAATCTAAACACTGGGGAACTCAGCCACTCGCGACTGACAGTATTAATGTTAGTGATCCAATCTCAGCACTGGGGAACTCAGCCACTCCCCACTGACAGTATTAATGTTAGTGATCCAATCTAAACACTGGGGAACTCAGCCACTCCCTACTGACAGTATTAATGTTCGTGATCCAATCTAAACACTGGGGAACTCAGCCACTCCCCACTGACAGTATTAATGTTAGTGATCCAATCTAAACACTGGGGAACTCAGCCACTCGCTACTGACAGTATTAATGTTAGTGATCCAATCTAAACACTGGGGAACTCAGCCACTCGCTACTGACAGTATTAATGTCAGTGATCCAATCTAAACACTGGGGAACTCAGCCACTCGCTACTGACAGTATTAATGTTAGTGATCCAATCTCAGCACTGGGGAACTCAGCCACTCCCTTCTGACAGTATTAATGTTCGTGATCCAATCTAAACACTGGGGAACTCAGCCACTCCCCACTGACAGTATTAATGTTAGTGATCCAATCTAAACACTGGAGAACTCAGCCACTCCCTACTGACAGTATTAATGTTCGTGATCCAATCTAAACACTGGGGAACTCAGCCACTCCCGACTGACAATATTAATGTTAGTGCTCCAATCTAAACACTGGGGAACTCAGCCACTCCCCACTGACAATATTAATGTTAGTGATCCAATCTAAACACTGGGGAACTCAGCCACTCCCCACTGACAGTATTAATGTTAGTGATCCCATCTAAACACTGGGGAACTCAGCCACTCCCCACTGACAGTATTAATGTTAGTGATCCAATCTAAACACTGGGGAACTCAGCCACTCCCCACTGACAGTATTAATGTTAGTGATCCAATCTAAACACTGGAGAACTCAGCCACTCCCCACTGACAATATTAATGTTAGTGATCCAATCTAAACACTGGAGAACTCAGCCACTCCCTACTGACAGTATTAATGTTCGTGATCCTATCTAAACACTGGGGCACTCAGCCACTCCCTACTGACAGTATTAATGTTAGTGATCCAATCTAAACACTGGAGAACTCAGCCACTCCCCACTGACAGTATTAATGTTAGTGATCCAATCTAAACACTGGGGAGCTCAGCCACTCCCTGCTGACAGTATTAATGTTAGTGATCCAATCTCAGCACTGGGGAACTCAGCCACTCCCTACTGACAGTATTAATGTTAGTGATCCAATCTAAACACTGGGGAACTCAGCCACTCCCCACTGACTGTATTAATGTTAGTGATCCAATCTAAACACTGGGGAACACAGCCACTCCCTACTGACAGTATTAATGTTAGTGATCCAATCTAAACACTGGGGAACTCAGCCACTCCCCACTGACAGTATTAATGTTAATGATCCAATCTAAACACTGGGGAACTCAGCCACTCCCCACTGACAGTATTAATGTTAGTGATCCAATCTCAGAACTGGGGAACTCAGCCACTCCCCACTGACAGTATTAATGTCAGTGATCCAATCTAAACACTGGGGTCTCAACCACTCCCTACTGACAGTATTAATGTTAGTGATCCAATCTAAACACTGGAGAACTCAGCCACTCCCCACTGACAGTATTAATGTTAGTGATCCAATCTAAAGACTGGGGAACTCAGCCACTCCCCACTGACAGTATTAATGTTAGTGATCCAATCTAAACACTGGGGAACTCAGCCACTCCCCACTGACAGTATTAATGTCAGTGATCCAATCTAAACACTGGGGAACTCAGCCACTCCCCACTGACAGTATTAATGTTAGTGATCCAATCTCAGCATTGGGGAACCCAACCACTCCCCACTGACAGTATTAATGTTAGTGATCCAATCTAAACACTGGGGAACTCAGCCACTCCCCACTGACAGGATTAATGTTAGTAATCCAATCTAAACACTGGGGAACTCAGCCACTCCCCACTGACAGTATTAATGTTAGTGATCCAATCTAAACACTGGGGAACTCAACCAATCCCGACTGACAGTATTAATGTTAGTGATCCAATCTAAACATTGGAGAACTCAGCCACTCCCTACTGACAGTATTAATGTTCGTGATCCAATCTAAACACTGGGGAACACAGCCACTCCCTACTGACAGTATTAATGTCAGTGATCCAATCTAAATACTGGGGAACTCAGCCACTCCCTACAGACAGTATTAATGTTAGTGATCCAATCTAAACACTGGGGAACTCAGCCACTCCCTACTGACAGTATTAATGTTAGTGATCCAATCCAAACACTGGAGAACTCAGCCACTCCCTACTGACAGTATTAATGTTAGTGATCCAATCTAAACACTGGGGAACTCAGCCACTCCCTACTGACAATATTAATGTTAGTGATCCAATCTAAATACTGGGGAACTCAGCCACTCCCTACGGACAGTATTAATGTTAGTGATCCAATCTAAACACTGGAGAACTCAGCCACTCCCTACTGACAATATTAATGTTAGTGATCCAATCTAAACACTCGGGAACTCAGCCACTCCCTACAGACAGTATTAATGTTAGTGATCCAATCTAAACACTGGGGAACTCAGCCACTCCCCACTGACAGTATTAATGTTAGTGATCCAATCTAAACACTGGGGAACTCAGCCAGTCCCTACTGACAGTATTAATGTTAGTGATCCAATCTAAACACTGGGGAACTCAGCCACTCCCTACTGACAGTATTAATGTTAGTGATCCAACCTAAACACTGGGGAACTCAGCCACTCCCTACTGACAGTATTAATGTTAGTGATCCAATCTAAACACTGGAGAACTCAGCCACTCCCTACTGACAATATTAATGTTAGTGATCCAATCTCAGCACTGGGGAACTCAGCCATTCCCTACTGACAGTATTAATGTTAGTGATCCAATCTAAACACTGGGGAACTCAGCCACTCCCTACAGACAGTATTAATGTTAGTGATCCAATCTAAACACTGGGGAACTCAGCCACTCCCTACAGACAGTATTAATGTTAGTGATCCAATCTAAACACTGGGGAACGCAGCCACTACCTACTGACAGTATTAATGTTAGTGATCGAATCTAAACACTGGGGAACTCAGCCACTCCCTACAGACAGTATTAATGTTAGTGATCCAATCTAAACACTGGGGAACTCAACCACTCCCTACTGACAGTATTAATGTTAGTGATCCAATCTAAACACTGGAGATCTCAGCCACTCCCTACTGACAGTATTAAAGTTAGTGATCCAATCTAAACACTGGGGAACTCAGCCATTCCCTACTGACAGTATTAATGTTAGTGATCCAATCTAAATACTGGGGAACTCAGCCACTCCCGACAGACAGTATTAATGTTCGTGATCCAATCTAAACACTGGGGAACTCAGCCACTCCCTACTGACAATATTAATGTTAGTGATCCAATCTAAACACTGGGGAACTCAGCCACTCCCTACAGACAGTATTAATGTTAGTGATCCAATCTAAACACTGGGGAACTCAGCCACTCCCTACAGACAGTATTAATGTTAGTGATCCAATCTAAACACTGGGGAACTCAGCCACTCCCTACAGACAGTATTAATGTTAGTGATCCAATCTAAACACTGGAGAACTCAGCCACTCCCCACTGACAATATTAATGTTAGTGATCCAATCTCAACACTGGGGAGCTCAGCCACTCCCTACAGACAGTATTAATGTTAGTGATCCAATCTAAACACTGGGGAACTCAGCCACTCCCCACTGACAGTATTAATGTTAGTGATCCAACCTAAACACTGGGGAACTCAGCCACTCCCTACTGACAGTATTAATGTTAGTGATCCAATCTAAACAGTGGGGAACTCAGCCACTCCCTACTGACAGTATTAATGTTAGTGATCCAATCTAAACACTGCGGAACTCAGCCACTCCCTACTGACAATATTAGTGTTAGTGATCCAATCTCAGCACTGGGGAACTCAGCCACTCCCCACTGACAGTATTAATGTTAGTGATCCAATCTAAACACTGGGGAACTCAGCCACTCCCCACTGACAGTATTAATGTTAGTGATCCAATCTAAACACTGGGGATCTCAGCCACTCCCTACTGACAGTATTAATGTTAGTGATCCAATCTAAACACTGGGGAACTCAGCAACTCCCTACTGACAGTATTAATGTTAGTGATCCAATCTAAACACTGGAGAACTCAGCCACTCCCTACTGACAGTATTAATGTTAGTGATCCAATCTAAACACTTGGGAACTCAGCTACTCCCCACTGACAGTATTAATGTTAGTGATCCAATCTAAACACTTGGGATCTTAGCCACTCCCTACTGACAGTATTAATGTTCGTGATCCAATCTAAACTCTGGGGAACTCAGCCACTCCCTACTGACAGTATTAATGTTAGTGATCCAATCTAAACACCGGGGAACTCAGCCACTCCCTACTGACAGCATTAATGTTAGTGACCAATCTAAACACTGGGGAACTCAGCCACTCCCTACTGACAATATTAATGTTAGTGATCCAATCTAAACACCGGGGAACTCAGCCACTCCCTACTGACAGTATTAATGTTAGTGATCCAATCTAAACACTGGGGAACTCAGCCACTCCCCACTGACAGTATTAATGTTAGTGATCCAATCTAAACACTGGGGAACTCAGCCACTCCCCACTGACAGCATTAATGTTAGTGATCCAATCTAAACACTGGGGAACTCAGCCACTCCCCACTGACAGTATTAATGTTAGTGATCCAATCTAAACACTGGGGAACTCAGCCACTCCCCACTGACAGTTTAATGTTAGTGATCCAATCCAAACACTGGGAAACTCAGCCACTCCCTACTGACAGTATTAATGTTAGTGATCCAATCTCAGCACTGGGGAACTCAGCCACTCCCTACTGACAGTATTAATGTTCGTGATCTAATCTAAACACTGGAGAACTCAGCCACTCCCTTCTGACAGTATTAATGTTAGTGATCCAATCTAAACACTGGGGAACTCAGCCACTCCCCACAGACAGTATTAATGTCAGTGATCCAATCTAAACACTGGAGAACTCAGCCAGTCCCTACTGACAGTATTAATGTCAGTGATCCAATCTAAACACTGGGGAACTCAGCCGCTCCCTACTGACAGTATTAATGTTAGTGATCCAATCTAAACACTGGAGAACTCAGCCACTCCCCACTGACAGTATTAATGTTAGTGATCCAATCTAAACACTGGGGAACTCAGCCACTCCCTACTTACAATATTAATGTTCGTGATCCAATCTAAACACTGGGGAACTCAGCCACTCCCTAATGACAGTATTAATGTTAGTGATCCAATCTCAGCACTGGGGAACTCAGCCACTCCCCACTGACAGTATTAATGTTAGTGATCCAATCTCAGCACTGGGGAACTCAGCCACTCCCTACTGACAGTATTAATGTTAGTTATCCAATCTAAACACTGGGGAACTCAGCCACTCCCCACTGACAGTATTAATGTTAGTGATCCAATCTAAACACTGGGGAACTCAGCCACTCCCCACTGACAGTATTAATGTTAGTGATCCAATCTAAACACTGGGGAACTCAGCCACTCCCTACTGACAGTATTAATGTTAGTGATCCAATCTAAATACTGGGGAACTCAGCCACTCCCTACTGACAGTATTAATGTTAGTGATCCAATCTAAACACTGGGGAACTCAGCCACTCCCTACTGACAGTATTAATAACAGTGATCCAATCTAAACACTGGAGAACTCAGCCACTCCCTACTGACAGTATTAATGTTCGTGATCCTATCTAAACACTGGGGCACTCAGCCACTCCCTACTGACAGTATTAATGTTAGTGATCCAATCTAAACACTGGAGAACTCAGCCACTCCCCACTGACAGTATTAATGTTAGTGATCCAATCTAAACACTGGGGAGCTCAGCCACTCCCTGCTGACAGTATTAATGTTAGTGATCCAATCTCAGCACTGGGGAACTCAGCCACTCCCTACTGACAGTATTAATGTTAGTGATCCAATCTAAACACTGGGGAACTCAGCCACTCCCCACTGACTGTATTAATGTTAGTGATCCAATCTAAACACTGGGGAACACAGCCACTCCCTACTGACAGTATTAATGTTAGTGATCCAATCTAAACACTGGGGAACTCAGCCACTCCCCACTGACAGTATTAATGTTAATGATCCAATCTAAACACTGGGGAACTCAGCCACTCCCCACTGACAGTATTAATGTTAGTGATCCAATCTCAGAACTGGGGAACTCAGCCACTCCCCACTGACAGTATTAATGTCAGTGATCCAATCTAAACACTGGGGTCTCAACCACTCCCTACTGACAGTATTAATGTTAGTGATCCAATCTAAACACTGGAGAACTCAGCCACTCCCCACTGACAGTATTAATGTTAGTGATCCAATCTAAAGACTGGGGAACTCAGCCACTCCCCACTGACAGTATTAATGTTAGTGATCCAATCTAAACACTGGGGAACTCAGCCACTCCCCACTGACAGTATTAATGTCAGTGATCCAATCTAAACACTGGGGAACTCAGCCACTCCCCACTGACAGTATTAATGTTAGTGATCCAATCTCAGCATTGGGGAACCCAGCCACTCCCCACTGACAGTATTAATGTTAGTGATCCAATCTAAACACTGGGGAACTCAGCCACTCCCCACTGACAGGATTAATGTTAGTAATCCAATCTAAACACTGGGGAACTCAGCCACTCCCCACTGACAGTATTAATGTTAGTGATCCAATCTAAACACTGGGGAACTCAACCAATCCCGACTGACAGTATTAATGTTAGTGATCCAATCTAAACATTGGAGAACTCAGCCACTCCCTACTGACAGTATTAATGTTCGTGATCCAATCTAAACACTGGGGAACACAGCCACTCCCTACTGACAGTATTAATGTTAGTGATCCAATCTAAATACTGGGGAACTCAGCCACTCCCTACAGACAGTATTAATGTTAGTGATCCAATCTAAACACTGGGGAACTCAGCCACTCCCTACTGACAGTATTAATGTTAGTGATCCAATCCAAACACTGGAGAACTCAGCCACTCCCTACTGACAGTATTAATGTTAGTGATCCAATCTAAACACTGGGGAACTCAGCCACTCCCTACTGACAATATTAATGTTAGTGATCCAATCTAAATACTGGGGAACTCAGCCACTCCCTACGGACAGTATTAATGTTAGTGATCCAATCTAAACACTGGAGAACTCAGCCACTCCCTACTGACAATATTAATGTTAGTGATCCAATCTAAACACTCGGGAACTCAGCCACTCCCTACAGACAGTATTAATGTTAGTGATCCAATCTAAACACTGGGGAACTCAGCCACTCCCCACTGACAGTATTAATGTTAGTGATCCAATCTAAACACTGGGGAACTCAGCCAGTCCCTACTGACAGTATTAATGTTAGTGATCCAATCTAAACACTGGGGAACTCAGCCACTCCCTACTGACAGTATTAATGTTAGTGATCCAACCTAAACACTGGGGAACTCAGCCACTCCCTACTGACAGTATTAATGTTAGTGATCCAATCTAAACACTGGAGAACTCAGCCACTCCCTACTGACAATATTAATGTTAGTGATCCAATCTCAGCACTGGGGAACTCAGCCATTCCCTACTGACAGTACTAATGTTAGTGATCCAATCTAAACACTGGAGAACTCAGCCACTCCCCACTGACAGTATTAATGTTAGTGATCCAATCTAAACACTGGAGAACTCAGCCACTCCCTACTGACAATATTAATGTTAGTGATCCAATCTAAACACTGGGGAACTCAGCCACTCCCCACTGACAGTATTAATGTTAGTGATCCAATCTAAACACTGGGGAACTCAGCCACTCCCTACAGACAGTATTAATGTTAGTGATCCAATCTAAACACTGGGGAACTCAGCCACTCCCTACAGACAGTATTAATGTTAGTGATCCAATCTAAACACTGGGGAACGCAGCCACTACCTACTGACAGTATTAATGTTAGTGATCCAATCTAAACACTGGGGAACTCAGCCACTCCCTACAGACAGTATTAATGTTAGTGATCCAATCTAAACACTGGGGAACTCAACCACTCCCTACTGACAGTATTAATGTTAGTGATCCAATCTAAACACTGGAGATCTCAGCCACTCCCTACTGACAGTATTAAAGTTAGTGATCCAATCTAAACACTGGGGAACTCAGCCATTCCCTACTGACAGTATTAATGTTAGTGATCCAATCTAAATACTGGGGAACTCAGCCACTCCCGACAGACAGTATTAATGTTCGTGATCCAATCTAAACACTGGGGAACTCAGCCACTCCCTACTGACAATATTAATGTTAGTGATCCAATCTAAACACTGGGGAACTCAGCCACTCCCTACAGACAGTATTAATGTTAGTGATCCAATCTAAACACTGGGGAACTCAGCCACTCCCTACAGACAGTATTAATGTTAGTGATCCAATCTAAACACTGGGGAACTCAGCCACTCCCTACAGACAGTATTAATGTTAGTGATCCAATCTAAACACTGGAGAACTCAGCCACTCCCCACTGACAATATTAATGTTAGTGATCCAATCTCAACACTGGGGAGCTCAGCCACTCCCTACAGACAGTATTAATGTTAGTGATCCAATCTAAACACTGGGGAACTCAGCCACTCCCCACTGACAGTATTAATGTTAGTGATCCAACCTAAACACTGGGGAACTCAGCCACTCCCTACTGACAGTATTAATGTTAGTGATCCAATCTAAACAGTGGGGAACTCAGCCACTCCCTACTGACAGTATTAATGTTAGTGATCCAATCTAAACACTGCGGAACTCAGCCACTCCCTACTGACAATATTAGTGTTAGTGATCCAATCTCAGCACTGGGGAACTCAGCCACTCCCCACTGACAGTATTAATGTTAGTGATCCAATCTAAACACTGGGGAACTCAGCCACTCCCCACTGACAGTATTAATGTTAGTGATCCAATCTAAACACTGGGGATCTCAGCCACTCCCTACTGACAGTATTAATGTTAGTGATCCAATCTAAACACTGGGGAACTCAGCAACTCCCTACTGACAGTATTAATGTTAGTGATCCAATCTAAACACTGGAGAACTCAGCCACTCCCTACTGACAGTATTAATGTTAGTGATCCAATCTAAACACTTGGGAACTCAGCTACTCCCCACTGACAGTATTAATGTTAGTGATCCAATCTAAACACTTGGGATCTTAGCCACTCCCTACTGACAGTATTAATGTTCGTGATCCAATCTAAACTCTGGGGAACTCAGCCACTCCCTACTGACAGTATTAATGTTAGTGATCCAATCTAAACACCGGGGAACTCAGCCACTCCCTACTGACAGCATTAATGTTAGTGACCAATCTAAACACTGGGGAACTCAGCCACTCCCTACTGACAATATTAATGTTAGTGATCCAATCTAAACACCGGGGAACTCAGCCACTCCCTACTGACAGTATTAATGTTAGTGATCCAATCTAAACACTGGGGAACTCAGCCACTCCCCACTGACAGTATTAATGTTAGTGATCCAATCTAAACACTGGGGAACTCAGCCACTCCCCACTGACAGCATTAATGTTAGTGATCCAATCTAAACACTGGGGAACTCAGCCATTCCCCACTGACAGTATTAATGTTAGTGATCCAATCTAAACACTGGGGAACTCAGCCACTCCCCACTGACAGTTTAATGTTAGTGATCCAATCCAAACACTGGGAAACTCAGCCACTCCCTACTGACAGTATTAATGTTAGTGATCCAATCTCAGCACTGGGGAACTCAGCGACTCCCTACTGACAGTATTAATGTTAGTGATCTAATCTAAACACTGGAGAACTCAGCCACTCCCTTCTGACAGTATTAATGTTAGTGATCCAATCTAAACACTGGGGAACTCAGCCACTCCCCACAGACAGTATTAATGTCAGTGATCCAATCTAAACACTGGAGAACTCAGCCAGTCCCTACTGACAGTATTAATGTCAGTGATCCAATCTAAACACTGGGGAACTCAGCCGCTCCCTACTGACAGTATTAATGTTAGTGATCCAATCTAAACACTGGAGAACTCAGCCAGTCCCTACTGACAGTATTAATGTTAGTGATCCAATCTAAACACTGGAGAACTCAGCCACTCCCCACTGACAGTATTAATGTTAGTGATCCAATCTAAACACTGGGGAACTCAGCCACTCCCTACTGACAATATTAATGTTCGTGATCCAATCTAAACACTGGGGAACTCAGCCACTCCCTAATGACAGTATTAATGTTAGTGATCCAATCTCAGCACTGGGGAACTCAGCCACTCCCCACTGACAGTATTAATGTTAGTGATCCAATCTCAGCACTGGGGAACTCAGCCACTCCCTACTGACAGTATTAATGTTAGTTATCCAATCTAAACACTGGGGAACTCAGCCACTCCCCACTGACAGTATTAATGTTAGTGATCCAATCTAAACACTGGGGAACTCAGCCACTCCCCACTGACAGTATTAATGTTAGTGATCCAATCTAAACACTGGGGAACTCAGCCACTCCCTACTGACAGTATTAATGTTAGTGATCCAATCTAAATACTGGGGAACTCAGCCACTCCCTACTGACAGTATTAATGTTAGTGATCCAATCTAAACACTGGGGAACTCAGCCACTCCCTACTGACAGTATTAATAACAGTGATCCAATCTAAACACTGGGGAACTCAGCCACTCCCCACTGACAGTATTAATGTCAGTGATCCAATCTAAACACTGGGGAACTCAGCCACTCGCTACTGACAGTATTAATGTTAGTGATCCAATCCAAACACTGGGGAACTCAGCCACTCCATTCTGACAGTATTAATGTTAGTGATCCAATCTAAACACTGGGGAACTCAGCCACTCCCTACTGACAGTATTAATGTTCGTGATCCAATCTAAACACTGGGGAACTCAGCCACTCCCCACTGACAGTATTAATGTTAGTGATCCAATCTAAACACTGGGGAACTCAGCCACTCGCTACTGACAGTATTAATGTCAGTGATCCAATCTAAACACTGGGGAACTCAGCCACTCGCTACTGACAGTATTAATGTTAGTGATCCAATCTAAACACTGGGGAACTCAGCCACTCCCTACTGACAGTATTAATGTCAGTGATCCAATCTAAACACTGGGGAACTCAGCCACTCGCTACTGACAGTATTAATGTTAGTGATCCAATCTCAGCACTGGGGAACTCAGCCACTCCCTTCTGACAGTATTAATGTCAGTGATCCAATCTAAACACTGGGGAACTCAGCCACTCCCTACTGACAGTATTAATGTTCGTGATCCAATCTAAACACTGGGGAACTCAGCCACTCCCCACTGACAGTATTAATGTTAGTGATCCAATCTAAACACTGGGGAACTCAGCCACTCGCTACTGACAGTATTAATGTTAGTGATCCAATCTAAACACTGGGGAACTCAGCCACTCGCTACTGACAGTATTAATGTCAGTGATCCAATCTAAACACTGGGGAACTCAGCCACTCGCTACTGACAGTATTAATGTTAGTGATCCAATCTCAGCACTGGGGAACTCAGCCACTCCCTTCTGACAGTATAAATGTTAGTGATCCAATCTAAACACTGGGGAACTCAGCCACTCCCTACTGACAGTATTAATGTTCGTGATCCAATCTAAACACTGGGGAACTCAGCCACTCCCTACTGACAGTATTAATGTTCGTGATCCAATCTAAACACTGGGGAACTCAGCCACTCCCCACTGACAGTATTAATGTTAGTGATCCAATCTAAACACTGGGGAACTCAGCCACTCCCTACTGTCAGTATTAATGTTAGTGATCCAATCTAAACACTGGGGAACTCAGCAACTCCCCACTGACAGTATTAATGTTAGTGATCCAATCTAAACACTGGGGAACTCAGCCACTCCCAACTGACAGTATTAATGTTCGTGATCCAATCTAAACACTGGGGAACTCAGCCACTCCCCACTGACAGTATTAATGTTAGTGATCCAATCTAAACACTGGGGAACTCAGCCACTCCCAACTGACAGTATTAATGTTCGTGATCCAATCTAAACACTGGGGAACTCAGCCACTCCCCACTGACAGTATTAATGTTAGTGATCCAATCTAAACACTGGAGAACTCAGCCACTCCCTACTGACAGTATTAATGTTCGTGATCCAATCTAAACACTGGGGAACTCAGCCACTCCCTACTGACAATATTAATGTTAGTGATCCAATCTAAACACTGGGGAACTCAGCCACTCCCCACTGACAATATTAATGTTAGTGATCCAATCTAAACACTGGGGAACTCAGCCACTCCCCACTGACAGTATTAATGTTAGTGATCCAATCTAAACACTGGGGAACTCAGCCACTCCCCACTGACAGTATTAATGTTAGTGATCAAATCTAAACACTGGGGAACTCAGCCACTCCCCACTGACAGTATTAATGTTAGTGATCCAAAATCAGCACTGGGGAACTCAGCCACTCCCTACTGACAGTATTAATGTTAGTGATCCAATCTAAACACTGGAGAACTCAGCCACTCCCTACTGACAGTATTAATGTTCGTGATCCAATCTAAACACTGGGGAACTCAGCCACTCCCTACTGACAATATTAATGTTAGTGATCCAATCTCAGCACTGGGGAGCTCAGCCACTCCCCACTGACAGTGTTAATGTTAGTGATCCAATCTAAACACTGGGGAACTCAGCCACTCCCTACTGACAATATTAATGTTAGTGATCCAATCTAAACACTGGGGAACTCAGCCACTCCCGACTGACAGTATTAATGTTAGTGATCCAATCTAAACACTGGGGAACTCAGCCACTCCCCACTGACAGTATTAATGTTAGTGATCCAATCTAAACACTGGGGAACTCAGCCACACCCTACTGACAGTATTAATGTTAGTGATCCAATCTAAACACTGGGGAACTCAGCCACTCCCCACTGACAGTATTAATGTTAGTGATCCAATCTAAACACTGGGGAACTCAGCCACTCCCCACTGACAGTATTAATGTTAGTGATCCAATCTAAACACTGGGGAACTCAGCCACTCCCCACTGACAGTATTAATGTTAGTGATCCAATCTAAACACTGGGGAACTCAGCCACTCCCTACTGACAGTATTAATGTTAGTGATCCAATATAAACACTGGGGAACTCAGCCACTCCCCACTGACAGTATTAATGTTAGTGATCCACTCTAAACACTGGGGAACTCAGCCACTCCCTACTGACAGTATTAATGTTAGTGTTCCAATCTAAACACTGGGGAACTCAGCCACTCCCTACTGACAGTATTAATTTTAGTGATCCAATCTAAACACTGGGGAACTCAGCCACTCCCCACTGACAGTATTAATGTTAGAGATCCAATCTAAACACTGGGGAACTCAGCCACTCCCCACTGACAGTATTAATGTTAGTGATCCAATCTAAACACTGGGGAACTCAGCCGCTCCCCACTGACAGTATTAATGTTAGTGATCCAATCTAAACACTGAGGAACTCAGCCACTCCCGACTGACAGTATTAATGTTAGTGATCCAACCTAAACACTGGGTAGCTCAGCCACTCCTCACTGACAGTATTAATGTTAATGATCCAATCTAAACACTGGGGAACTCAGCCACTCCCCACTGACAATATTAATGTTAGTGATCCAATCTAAACACTGGGGAACTCAGCCACTCCCCACTGACAGTATTAATGTTAGTGATCCAATCTAAACACTGGAGAACTCAGCCACTCCCCACTGACAGTATTAATGTTAGTGATCCAATCTAAACACTGGGGAAATCAGCCACTCCCCACTGACAGTATTAATGTTAGTGATCCAATCTAAACACTGGGGAACTCAGCCACTCCCTACTGACAGTATTAATGTTAGTGATCCAATCTAAACACTGGGGAACTCAGCCACTCCCTACTGACAGTATTAATGTTAGTGATCCAATCTAAACACTGGGGAACTCAGCCACTCCCTACTGACAATATTAATGTTAGTGATCCAATCTAAACACTGGAGAACTCAGACACTCCCCACTGACAGTATTAATGTTAGTGATCCAATCTCAGCACTGGGGAACTCAGCCACTCCCTACTGACAGTATTAATGTTAGTGATCCAATCTCAGCACTGGGGAACTCAGCCACTCCCTACTGACAGTATTAATGTTAGTGATCCAATCGAAACACTTGTGAACTCTGCCACTCCCCACTGACAGTATTAATGTTAGTGATCCAATCTAAACACTTGTGAACTCAGCCACTCCCCACTGACAGTATTAATGTTAGTGATCCAATCTAAACACTGGGGAACTCAGCCACTCCCTACTGACAGTATTAATGTTAGTGATCCAATCTCAGCACTGGGGAACTCAGCCACTCCCTACTGACAGTATTAATGTTAGTGATCCAATCTAAACACTTGTGAACTCAGCCACTCCCCACTGACAGTATTAATGTTAGTGATCCAATCTAAACACTTGTGAACTCAGCCACTCCCCACTGACAGTATTAATGTTAGTGATCCAATCTAAACACTGGGGAACTCAGCCACTCCCTACTGACAGTATTAATGTTAGTGATCCAATCTAAATACTGGGGAACTCAGCCACTCCCCACTGACAGTATTAATGTTAGTGATCCAATCTAAACACTGGGGAACTCAGCCACTCCCCACTGACAGTATTAATGTTAGTGATCCAATCTAAACACTTGTGAACTCAGCCACTCCCCACTGACAGTATTAATGTTCGTGATCCAATCTAAACACTTGTGAACTCAGCCACTCCCCACTGACAGTATGAATGTCAGTGATCCAATCTAAACTCTGGGGAACTCAGCCACTCCCCACTGACAGTATTAATGTTAATGATCCAATCTAAACACTGGAGAACTCAGACACTCCCTACTGACAGTATTAATGTTAGTGATCCAATCTAAACACTTGTGAACTCAGCCACTCCCCAATGACAGTATGAATGTCAGTGATCCAATCTAAACACTGGGGAACTCAGCCACTCCCCACTGACAGTATTAATGTTAGTGATCCAATCTAAACACTGGGGAACTCAGCCACTCCCTACTGACAGTATTAATGTTAGTGATCCAATCTCAGCACTGGAGAACTCAGCCACTCCCTACTGACAGTATTAATGTTTGTGATCCAATCTCAGCACTGGGGAACTCAGCCACTCCCTACTGACAATATTAATGTTAGTGATCCAATCTAAACACTGGGGAACTCAGCCACTCCCCACTGACAGTATTAATGTTAGTGATCCAATCTCAGCACTGGAGAACTCAGCCACTCCCTACTGACAGTATTAATGTTAGTGATCCAATCTAAACACTGGGGAACTCAGCCACTCCCCACTGACAGTATTAATGTTAGTGATCCAATCTAAACACTTGTGAACTCAGCCACTCCCCACTGACAGTATGAATGTCAGTGATCCAATCTAAACTCTGGGGAACTCAGCCACTCCCCACTGACAGTATTAATGTTAATGATCCAATCTAAACACTGGAGAACTCAGACACTCCCTACTGACAGTATTAATGTTAGTGATCCAATCTAAACACTTGTGAACTCAGCCACTCCCCAATGACAGTATGAATGTCAGTGATCCAATCTAAACACTGGGGAACTCAGCCACTCCCCACTGACAGTATTAATGTTAGTGATCCAATCTAAACACTGGGGAACTCAGCCACTCCCTACTGACAGTATTAATGTTAGTGATCCAATCTCAGCACTGGAGAACTCAGCCACTCCCTACTGACAGTATTAATGTTAGTGATCCAATCTCAGCACTGGGGAACTCAGCCACTCCCTACTGACAATATTAATGTTAGTGATCCAATCTAAACACTGGGGAACTCAGCCACTCCCCACTGACAGTATTAATGTTAGTGATCCAATCTCAGCACTGGAGAACTCAGCCACTCCCTACTGACAGTATTAATGTTAGTGATCCAATCTAAACACTGGGGAACTCAGCCACTCCCCACTGACAGTATTAATGTTAGTGATCCAATCTAAACACTGGGGAACTCATCCACTCCCTACTGACAGTATTAATGTTAGTGATCCAATCTAAACACTGGGGAACTCAGCCACTCCCCACTGACAGTATTAATGTTAGTGATCCAATCTAAACACTGGGGAACTCAGCCACTCCCCACTGATAGTATTAATGTTAGTGATCCAATCTAAACACTGGGGAACTCAGCCACTCCCCACTGACAGTATTAATGTTAGTGATCCAATCTAAACACTGGGGAACTCAGCCACTCCCCACTGACAGTATTAATGTTAATGATCCAATCTAAACACTGGGGAACTCAGCCACTCCCCACTGACAGTATTAATGTGAGTGATCCAATCTAAACACTGGAGAACTCAGCCACTCCCCACTGACAGTATTAATGTTAGTGATCCAATCTCAGCACTGGAGAACTCAGCCACTCCCTACTGACAGTATTAATGTTAGTGATCCAATCTAAACACTGGGGAACTCAGCCACTCCCCACTGACAGTATTAATGTTAGTGATCCAATCTCAGCACTGGGGAACTCAGTCACTCCCTACTGACAGTATTAATGTTAGTGATCCAATCTCAGCACTGGAGAACTCAGCCACTCCCTACTGACAATATTAATGTTAGTGATCCAATCTCAGCACTGGGGAACTCAGCCACTCCCCACTGACAGTCATAGAGTCATAGAGTAATACAGCATGGATAGAGGCCCTTCGGCCCATCGTGTCCGCGC
This sequence comes from Somniosus microcephalus, assembly GCF_052327205.1. Lineage (NCBI taxonomy): Eukaryota > Metazoa > Chordata > Chondrichthyes > Squaliformes > Somniosidae > Somniosus > Somniosus microcephalus. The sequence continues at coordinate 26,800,909 of NW_028225182.1, read as the reverse complement.
CGGCCATCAAGCCCTGTCTAATCTAATCCCATATTCCAGCATTTGGCCCGTAGCCTTGTATGCTATGGCATTTCAAGTGCACATCCAAATGCTTCTTTAATGTTGTGAGGGTTTCTGCCTCCACAACCCTTTCAGGCAGTGAGTTCCAGACTCCAACCACCCTCTGGGTGAAAAAGTTCTTTCTCAAATCCCCTCTAAACCTCCCGCCCTTTACCTTGAATCTATGCCCCCTCGTTATCGACCCCTCTACTAAGGGAAAAAGCTCCTCAGCATCCATCCTATCTATGCCCCTCATAATTTTGTACACCTCAATCATGTCCCCCCTCAGCCTCCTCAGCTCCAAGGAAAACAAACCCAACCTGCCCAGTCTCTCTTCATAGCTGAAGCGCTCCAGCCCTGGTAACATCCTGGTGAACCTCCTCTGCACCCTCTCTAACGCGATCACATCCTTCCTGTAGTGTGGCGACCAGAACTGCACACAATATTCCAGCTGTGGCCTAACCAGTGTTTTATACAGCTCCATCATAACCTCCTTGCTCTTATATTCAATGCCTCGGCTAATGAAGGCAAGTATCCCATATGCCTTTTTTACCACCTTATCCACCTGTTCCGCCGCCTTCAGGGATCTGTGTACTTGCACACCCAGATCCCTCTGACCCTCCGTCTTGCCTAGGGTCTTTCCATTCATTGTGTATTCCTTTGCCTTGTTAGTCCCCCCAAAGTGCATCACCTCGCACTTTTCCGGGTTAAATTCCATTTGCCACTGTTCCGCCCATCTGACCAACCCATCTATATCGTCCTGCAGACTGAGGCTACCCTCCTCGCTATTTACCACCCTACCAATTTTTGTATCATCCGCGAACTTACTGATCATACCCTTTACATTCATATCCAAGTCATTAATGTAGACCACAAACAGCAAGGGACCCAGCACCGATCCCTGTGGTACCCCACTGGCCACAGGCTTCCAGTCACAAAAACAACCTTCGACCATCACCCTCTGCCTTCTGCCACTAAGCCAGTTTTGTATCCAATGTGCCAAGGCACCCTGGATTCCATGGGCTCTTACCTTCTTGACCAGTCTCCTGTGCGGGACTTTATCGAAGGCCTTACTGAAATCCATGTATACCACATCCACTGCATTACCCTCATCCACACACCTAGTCACCCCCTCAAAAAATTCAATCAAATTAGTCAGACATGATCTTCCCTTGACAAAGCCATGTTGACTATCCCTGATTAATCCTTGCCTCTCCAAGTGGAGACACATTTTGTCCCTCAGGATTTTTTCCAATAATTTTCCTACCACTGATGTTAGGCTCACTGGCCTGTAGTTCCCCGGTTTTTCCCTACTACCCTTCTTGAATAATGGTACTACATTAGCGGTACTCCAGTCCTCTGGCACATCCCCTGTGGCCAGAGAGGTCCTGAATATATGTGTTAGAGCCCCCGCAATCTCCTCCTTTGCCTCACACAGCAGCCTGGGATACATTTCATCCGGGCCTGGGGATTTATCCATTTTTAGGCCAGCTAAAACCGCCAATACCTCCCCCCGCTCGATGTTAATATGTTCGAGCATATCACAGTCCCCCCGCCCTATTTCTATGTCTACATCGTCCTTCTCCATAGTGAAAACAGACGCAAAAAATTCATTCATAACCCCTCCTACATCTTCCGGCTCCACACACAGATTGCCACTTTTGTCCCTAATGGGCCCTATTTTTTCCCTAGTTATCCTCTTACCCTTAATATACTTATAAAACATCTTCGGATTTTCCTTTATTTTGCTTGCCAGTGTTATTTCATGGCCCCTCCTTGATCTCCTAATTTCTTTTTTAAGTATCCCCCTGCACTTTTTGTACTCCTCTAGGGCTTCCTCCGTCTTTAGCCTTTTGTATCTACCAAAAGCCCTCCTTTTTTTCCTAATCCATTCCCGTATATCCCCTGACATCCAAGGTTCCCTGTGGTTTTTGGAACCACCCTTGACCTTTACGGGAACATGTTGCCATTGTATGTTCTCAATCTCCCTTCTGAAAGCCTCCCATTGCTCCGATGCGGATTTTCCTACAAGTAGCTGATCCCAGTCCATTTTGGCCAGATCCTGCCTTATCCTATTAAAATCGGCCTTCCCCCAATTTAGAACCTTTATTTCCGGCCCATCCCTGTCCTTTTCCATGGCCACCTTAAATCTTACCATATTATGGTCACTATCACCAAAGTGCTCACCTACTAGCACTTTTTCCACTTGGCCGGCCACATTCCCGAGAATTAGGTCCAGTACCGCCCCCTCTCTTGTAGGACTTTCTACATGCTGGCTCAAAAAGCTCTCCTGGATGCACTTTAAGAATTCTACACCCTCTGAGCCTTTCACACTCTGACTATCCCAGTTAATATTGGGGAAGTTGAAATCCCCCATTATTATTACCCTATTATTTGCACATTTCTCTGAGATTTGCCTACATATCTGTTCCTCTATCTCCCCCTGACTGTTTGGAGGCCTATAGTACACTCCCAGCAAAGTGCTTGCCCCCTTTTTGTTTTTAAGCTCCACCCATATGGCCTCATTAGAGGACCCTGCTAATATATCATCCCTCCTTACTGCAGTAATTGACTCCTTAATTAATATTGCGACACCCCCTCCTCTTATACCTCCCCCTCTGTCTCGCCTGAAGATTCTGTACCCCGGAATATTGAGCTGCCATTCTTGCCCTTCCCTCAACCATGTCTCCGTGATAGCAACAATATCATACTCCCATGTGTTTATCAACACCTTCAGTTCATCCACCTTATTCGCAAGACTCCTTGCATTAAAATAGATGCCATCCAGCCTTGCCCTTATATATTTGCCCTGTCTACCAAGCTGACTTGTTTTTTTCTCTATAATTGGCAGCACATCCCCCCCTATTTCAGCTCCCCTCTGTATCCCATCCCCCTGCCAAGTTAGTTTAAACCCCCCCCAACAGTGCTAGCAAACCTCCCCGCAAGGATATTTGTCCCGCTCTGGTTCAGGTGCAACCCGTCCGACTTGTACAAGTCCCACCTTTCCCAGAAGCAGGCCCAGTGATCCAGGAAAGTAAAACCCTCCCCCCTACACCAACTCTTTAGCCACGCATTCATCTGCTCTATCCTCCCATTCCTATACTTACTAGCACGTGGCACTGGGAGTAATCCAGAGATTACAACCTTTGAGGTCCTGCTCTTTAATCTGTTACCTAGCTCCCTAAATTCTTGATGCAGGACCTCATCCCTCTTTTTACCTATGTCGTTGGTACCAATGTGGACCACGACCATTGCCTGTTCACCCTCCCCCTCCAGAATGCCCTGCAGCCGCTCAGTGACATCCTTGACCCTGGCACCAGGGAGGCAACAAACCATCCTGGATTCACGTCTATGGCCACAGAAACGCCTATCTGTTCCCCTTACTATAGAATCCCCTACCACTATTGCTCTCCCACTCTTTTTCCCCCCTTCCTGGGCAGCAGGAGCACCCCCAGTGCCAGGAAGTTGGCTGCTGCTGCCTTCCCCTGGTGAGTCATCCCCCTCAACAGTATCCAAAGCGGTATACTTGTTTGAAAGGGGGATGCCCACAGGGGTTCCCTGCACTACCTGCCTGCCTTTGTTGCTCCGCCTGATGGTCACCCCCTGTGCCGCCCTGCCCTGAGGCGTGAACAACTCGCTAAACGTGCTATCCACGAGCCTCTCAGCATCGCGCATGCTCCAAAATTCATCCACCTGCAGCTCGAGCGCCGCAATGCGGTCTGCAAGTAGCTGCAGCTGGATGCATTTCCCGCACACATGGTCGTCAGGGACACTGGCAGCTTCCCTGATTTCCCACATGGAGCAAGAGGAGCAGAACACGGGTCTGAGCTCTCCTCCCATGACTTACTCCTTTAATTCATTAAAAAATTTATTCAATACCCCAGTTACAGGTATACTCTAGGGCGCTTTATTTACCAACTGTCCCCACTACACCACAGAAGTGTATTAATGTTAGTGATCCAATCTAAACACTGGGGAACTCAGCCACTCCCCACTGACAATATTAATGTTAGTGATCCAATCTAAACACTGGGGTACTCAGCCACTCCCCACTGACAGTATTAATGTTAGTGATCCAATCTAAATACTGGGGAACTCAGCCACTCCCTACAGACAGTGTTAATGTTAGTGATCCAATCTAAACACTGGGGAACTCAGCCACTCCCTACTGACAGTATTAATGTTAGTGATCCAATCTAAACACTGGGGAACTCAGCCACTCCCTACTGACAGTATTAATGTTAGTGATCCAATCTAAATACTGGGGAACTCAGCCACTCCCTACTGACAGTATTAATGTTAGTGATCCAATCTAAACACTGGGGAACTCAGCCACTCCCTACTGACAGTATTAATGTTAGTGATCCAATCTAAACACTGGGGAACTCAGCCACTCCCTACTGACAATATTAATGTTCGTGATCCAATCTAAACACTGGGGAACTCAGCCACTCCCTACTGACAATATTAATGTTAGTGATCCAATCTAAACACTGGGGAACTCAGCCACTCCCCACTGACAGTATTAATGTTAATGATCCAATCTAAACACTGGGGAACTCAGCCACTCCCTCCTGACAATATTAATGTTAGTGATCCAATCTCAGCACTGGGGAACTCAGCCACTCCCTACTGACAGTATTAATGTTAGTGATCCAATCTAAACACTGGAGAACTCAGCCACTCCCCACTGACAGTATTAATGTTTGTGATCCAATCTCAGCACTGGGGAACTCAGCCACTCCCTACTGACAGTATTAATGTTAGTGATCCAATCTAAACACTGGGGAACTCAGCCACTCCCTACTGACAGTATTAATGTTAGTGATCCAATCTCAGCACTGGGGAACTCAGCCACTCCCTACTAACAGTATTAATGTTAGAGATCCAATCTAAACACTGGGGAACTCAGCCACTCCCCACTGACAGTATTAATGTTAGTGATCCAATCTAAACACTGGGGAACTCAGCCACTCCCTACTGACAGTATTAATGTTAGTGATCCAATCTAAACACTGGGGAACTCAGCCACTCCCTACTGACAATATTAATGTTAGTGATCCAATCTAAACACTGGGGTACTCAGCCACTCCCTACTGACAGTATTAATGTTAGTGATCCAATCTAAACACTGGGGAACTCAGCCACTCCCTACTGACAGTATTAATGTTAGTGATCCGATCTAAACACTGGGGTACTCAGCCACTCCCTACTGACAGTATTAATGTTAGTGATCCAATCTAAACACTGGGGTACTCAGCCACTCCCCACTGACAGTATTAATGTTAGTGATCCAATCTAAACACTGGGGAACTCAGCCCCTCCCCACTGATAGTATTAATGTTAGTGATCCAATCTCAGCACTGGGGAACTCAGCCACTCCCCACTGACAGTATTAATGTTAGTGATCCAATCTAAACACTGGGGAACTCAGCCACTCCCTACTGACAATATTAATGTTAGTGATCCAATCTAAACACTGGGGAACTCAGCCACTCCCCACTGACAATATTAATGTTAGTGATCCAGTCTAAACACTGGAGAACTCAGCCCCTCCCCACTGACAGTATTAATGTTAGTGATCCAATCTAAACACTGGGGAACTCAGCCACTCCCCACTGACAGTATTAATGTTAGTGATCCAATCTAAACACTGGGGAACTAAGCCCCTCCCCACTGACAGGATTAATGTTAGTGATCCAATCTAAACACTGGGGAACTCAGCCACTCCCTACTGACAGTATTAATGTTAGTGATCCAATCTAAACACTGGAGAACTCAGCCACTCCCGACTGACAGTATTAATGTTAGTGATCCAATCTCTGCACTGGGGAATTCAGCCACTCCCTACTGACAGTATTAATGTTAGTGATCCAATCTAAACACTGGAGAACTCAGCCACTCCCTACGGACAGCATTAATGTTAGTGATCCAATCTAAACACTGGAGAACTCAGCCACTCCCTTCTGACAGCATTAATGTTAGTGATCCAATCTAAACACTGGAGAACTCAGCCACTCCCTTCTGACAGTATTAATGTTAGTGATCCAATCTCAGCACTGGGGAACTCAGCCACTCCCCACTGACAGTATTAATGTTAGTGATCCAATCTAAACACTGGAGAACTCAGCCACTCCCTACTGACAGTATTAATGTTAGTGATCCAATCTAAACACTGGGGAACTCAGCCACTCCCCACTGACAGTATTAATGTTAGTGATCCAATCTAAACACTGGGGAACTCAGCCACTCCCAACTGACAGTATTAATGTTAGTGATCCAATCTCAGCACTGGGGAACTCAGCCACTCCCCACTGACAATATTAATGTTAGTGATCCAATCTAAACACTGGGGAACTCAGCCACTCCCTACTGACAGTATTAATGTTAGTGTTCCAATCTAAACACTGGGGAACTCAGCCACTCCCCACTGACAATATTAATGTTAGTGATCCAATCTAAACACTGGGGAACTCAGCCACTCCCTACTGACAATATTAATGTTAGTGATCCAATCTAAACACTGGGGAACTCAGCCACTCCCTACTGACAGTATTAATGTTAGTGTTCCAATCTAAACACTGGGGAACTCAGCCACTCCCTACTGACAATATTAATGTTAGTGATCCAAGCTAAACACTGGGGAACTCAGCCACTCCCTACTGACAGTATTAATGTTAGTGATCCAATCTCAGCACTGGGGAACTCAGCCACTCCCTACTGACAGTATTAATGTTAGTGATCCAATCTAAACACTGGGGAACTCAGCCACTTCCTACTGACAATATTAATGTTCGTGATCCAATCTAAACACTGGGGAACTCAGCCACTCCCTACTGACAGTATTAATGTTAGTGATCCAATCTAAACACTGGGGAACTCAGCCACTCCCTACTGACAATATTAATGTTAGTGATCCAATCTAAACACTGGAGAACTCAGCCACTCCCTACTGACAGTATTAATGTTAGTGATCCAATCTAAACACTGGGGAGCTCAGCCACTCCCTACTGACAGTATTAATGTTAGTGATCCAATCTAAACACTGGGGAACTCAGCCACTTCCTACTGACAATATTAATGTTCGTGATCCAATCTAAACACTGGGGAACTCAGCCACTCCCTACTGACAGTATTAATGTTAGTGATCCAATCTAAACACTGGGGAACTCAGCCCCTCCCCACTGACAGTATTAATGTTAGTGATCCAATCTAAACACTGGGGAACTCAGCCACTCCCTACTGACAATATTAATGTTAGTGATCCAATATAAATCCTGGGGAACTCAGCCACTCCCTACTGACAGTATTAATGTTAGTGATCCAATCTAAACACTGGGGAACTCAGCCACTCCCTACTGACAGTATTAATGTTAGTGATCCAATCTAAACACTGGGGAACTCAGCCACTCCCTACTGACAGTATTAATGTTAGTGATCCAATCTCAGCACTGGGGAACTCAGCCACTCCCTACTAACAGTATTAATGTTAGAGATCCAATCTAAACACTGGGGAACTCAGCCACTCCCCACTGACAGTATTAATGTTAGTGATCCAATCTAAACACTGGGGAACTCAGCCACTCCCTACTGACAGTATTAATGTTAGTGATCCAATCTAAACACTGGGGAACTCAGCCACTCCCTACTGACAATATTAATGTTAGTGATCCAATCTAAACACTGGGGTACTCAGCCACTCCCTACTGACAGTATTAATGTTAGTGATCCAATCTAAACACTGGGGAACTCAGCCACTCCCTACTGACAGTATTAATGTTAGTGATCCGATCTAAACACTGGGGTACTCAGCCACTCCCTACTGACAGTATTAATGTTAGTGATCCAATCTAAACACTGGGGTACTCAGCCACTCCCCACTGACAGTATTAATGTTAGTGATCCAATCTAAACACTGGGGAACTCAGCCCCTCCCCACTGATAGTATTAATGTTAGTGATCCAATCTCAGCACTGGGGAACTCAGCCACTCCCCACTGACAGTATTAATGTTAGTGATCCAATCTAAACACTGGGGAACTCAGCCACTCCCTACTGACAATATTAATGTTAGTGATCCAATCTAAACACTGGGGAACTCAGCCACTCCCCACTGACAATATTAATGTTAGTGATCCAGTCTAAACACTGGAGAACTCAGCCCCTCCCCACTGACAGTATTAATGTTAGTGATCCAATCTAAACACTGGGGAACTCAGCCACTCCCCACTGACAGTATTAATGTTAGTGATCCAATCTAAACACTGGGGAACTAAGCCCCTCCCCACTGACAGGATTAATGTTAGTGATCCAATCTAAACACTGGGGAACTCAGCCACTCCCTACTGACAGTATTAATGTTAGTGATCCAATCTAAACACTGGAGAACTCAGCCACTCCCGACTGACAGTATTAATGTTAGTGATCCAATCTCTGCACTGGGGAATTCAGCCACTCCCTACTGACAGTATTAATGTTAGTGATCCAATCTAAACACTGGAGAACTCAGCCACTCCCTACGGACAGCATTAATGTTAGTGATCCAATCTAAACACTGGAGAACTCAGCCACTCCCTTCTGACAGCATTAATGTTAGTGATCCAATCTAAACACTGGAGAACTCAGCCACTCCCTTCTGACAGTATTAATGTTAGTGATCCAATCTCAGCACTGGGGAACTCAGCCACTCCCCACTGACAGTATTAATGTTAGTGATCCAATCTAAACACTGGAGAACTCAGCCACTCCCTACTGACAGTATTAATGTTAGTGATCCAATCTAAACACTGGGGAACTCAGCCACTCCCCACTGACAGTATTAATGTTAGTGATCCAATCTAAACACTGGGGAACTCAGCCACTCCCAACTGACAGTATTAATGTTAGTGATCCAATCTCAGCACTGGGGAACTCAGCCACTCCCCACTGACAATATTAATGTTAGTGATCCAATCTAAACACTGGGGAACTCAGCCACTCCCTACTGACAGTATTAATGTTAGTGTTCCAATCTAAACACTGGGGAACTCAGCCACTCCCCACTGACAATATTAATGTTAGTGATCCAATCTAAACACTGGGGAACTCAGCCACTCCCTACTGACAATATTAATGTTAGTGATCCAATCTAAACACTGGGGAACTCAGCCACTCCCTACTGACAGTATTAATGTTAGTGTTCCAATCTAAACACTGGGGAACTCAGCCACTCCCTACTGACAATATTAATGTTAGTGATCCAAGCTAAACACTGGGGAACTCAGCCACTCCCTACTGACAGTATTAATGTTAGTGATCCAATCTCAGCACTGGGGAACTCAGCCACTCCCTACTGACAGTATTAATGTTAGTGATCCAATCTAAACACTGGGGAACTCAGCCACTTCCTACTGACAATATTAATGTTCGTGATCCAATCTAAACACTGGGGAACTCAGCCACTCCCTACTGACAGTATTAATGTTAGTGATCCAATCTAAACACTGGGGAACTCAGCCACTCCCTACTGACAATATTAATGTTAGTGATCCAATCTAAACACTGGAGAACTCAGCCACTCCCTACTGACAGTATTAATGTTAGTGATCCAATCTAAACACTGGGGAGCTCAGCCACTCCCTACTGACAGTATTAATGTTAGTGATCCAATCTAAACACTGGGGAACTCAGCCACTTCCTACTGACAATATTAATGTTCGTGATCCAATCTAAACACTGGGGAACTCAGCCACTCCCTACTGACAGTATTAATGTTAGTGATCCAATCTAAACACTGGGGAACTCAGCCCCTCCCCACTGACAGTATTAATGTTAGTGATCCAATCTAAACACTGGGGAACTCAGCCACTCCCTACTGACAATATTAATGTTAGTGATCCAATATAAATCCTGGGGAACTCAGCCACTCCCTACTGACAGTATTAATGTTAGTGATCCAATCTAAACACTGGGGAACTCAGCCACTCCCTACTGACAGTATTAATGTTAGTGATCCAATCTAAACACTGGGGAACTCAGCCACTCCCTACTGACAGTATTAATGTTAGTGATCCAATCTAAACACTGGAGAACTCAGCCACTTCCTACTGACAGTATTAATGTTAGTGATCCAATCTAAACACTGGGGAACTCAGCCACTCCCCACTGACAGTATTAATGTTAGTGATCCAATCTAAACACTGGAGAACTCAGCCACTCCCCACTGACAGTATTAATGTTAGTGATCCAATCTAAACACTGGGGAACTCAGCCACTCCCCACTGACAGTATTAATGTTAGTGATCCAATCTAAACACTGGGGAACTCAGCCACTCCCTACTGACAGTATTAATGTTAGTGATCCAATCTAAACACTGGGGAACTCAGCCACTCCCTACTGACAGTATTAATGTTAGTGATCCAATCTCAGCACTGGGGAACTCAGCCACTCCCTACTGACAGTATTAATGTTAGTGATCCAATCTAAACACTGGGGAACTCAGCCACTCCCTATTGACAGTATTAACGTTAGTGATCCAATCTAAACACTGGGGAACTCAGCCACTCCCTACTGACAGTATTAATGTTAGTGATCCAATCTAAACACTGGGGAACCCAGCCACTCCCCACTGACAGTATTAATGTTAGTGATCCAATCTCAGCACTGGGGAACTCAGCCACTCCCCACTGACAGTATTAATGTTAGTGATCGAATCTAAACAATGGGGAGCTCAGCCAGTCCCTACTGACAGTATTAATGTTTGTGATCCAATCTCAGCACTGGGGAAATCAGCCACTCCCTACTGACAGTATTAATATTAGTGATCCAATCTAAACACTGGGGAACTCAGCCACTCCCCACTGACAGTATTAATATTAGTGATCCAATCTCAGCACTGGGGAACTCAGCCACTCCCTACTGACAGTATTAATGTCAGTGATCCAATCTAAACACTGGAGAAATCAGCCACTCCCTACTGACAGTATTAATGTTAGTGATCCAATCTAAACACTGGGGAACTCAGCCACTCCCCACTGACAGTATTAATGTTAGTGATCCAATCTAAACACTGGGGAACTCAGCCACTCCCCACTGACAATATTAATGTTAGTGATCCAATCTAAACACTGGGGAACTCAGCCACTCCCTACTGACAGTATTAATGTTAGTGATCCAATATAAACACTGGGGAACTCAGCCACTCCCTACTGACAGTATTAATGTTAGTGATCCAATTGAAACACTGGTGAACTCAACCATTCCCTACTGACAGTATTAATGTTAGTGATCCAATCTCAGCACTGGGGAACTCAGCCACTCCCCACTGACAGTATTAATGTTAGTGATCCAATCTAAACACTGGGGAACTCAGCCACTCCCTTCTGACAATATTAATGTTAGTGATCCAATCTAAACACTGGAGAACTCAGCCACTCCCCACTGACAGTATTAATGTTAGTGATCCAATCTAAACACTGGGGAACTCAGCCACTCCCTACTGACAGTATTAATGTTAGTGATCCAATCTAAACACTGGGGAACTCAGCCACTCCCTTCTGACAATATTAATGTTAGTGATCCAATCTAAACACTGGAGAACTCAGCCACTCCCTACTGACAGTATTAATGTTAGTGATCCAATCTCAGCACTGGGGAACTCAGCCACTCCCTACTGACAGTATTAATGTTCGTGATCCAATCTCAGCACTGGGGAACTCAGCCACTCTCTCCGGACAGTATTAATGTTAGTGATCCAATCTAAACACTAGGGAACTCAGCCACTCCCTACTGACAGTATTAATGTTAGTGATCCAATCTAAACACTGGGGTACTCAGCCACTCCCTACTGTCAGTATTGATGTTAGTGATCCAATCTCAGCACTGGGGAACTCAGCCACTCCCCATTGACAGTATTAATGTTAGTGATCCAATCTAAGCACTGGGGAACTCAGCCACTCCCCACTGACAGTATTAATGTTAGTGATCCAATCTAAACACTGGGGAACTCAGCCACTCCCTACAGACAGTATTAATGTTAGTGATCCAATCTAAACACTGGGGAACTCAGCCACTCCCCACTGACAGTATTAATGTTAGTGATCCAATCTAAACACTGGGGAACTCAGCCACTCCCCACTGACAGTATTAATGTTAGTGATCCAATCTCAGCACTGGGGAACTCAGCCACTCCCTACTGACAGTATTAATGTTAGTGATCCAATCTCAGCACTGGGGAACTCAGCCACTCCCTACTGGCAATATTAATGTTAGTGATCCAATCTCAGCACTGGAGAACTCAGCCACTCCCTACTGACAGTATTAATGTTAGTGATCCAATCTCAGCACTGGAGAACTCAGCCACTCCCTACTGACAGTATTAATGTTAGTGATCCAATCTCAGCACTGGAGAACTCAGCCACTCCCTACTGACAGTATTAATGTTAGTGATCCAATCTAAACACTGGGGAACTCAGCCACTCCCTACGGACAGTATTAATGTTAGTGATCCAATCCATACACTGGGGAACTCAGCCACTCCCTACTGACAGTATTAATGTTAGTGATCCAATCTCAGCACTGGAGAACTCAGCCACTCCCTACTGACAGTATTAATGTTAGTGATCCAATCTAAACACTGGGGAACTCAGCCACTCCCCACTGACAGTATTAATGTTAGTGATCCAATCTCAGCACTGGAGAACTCAGCCACTCCCTACTGACAGTATTAATGATAGTGATCCAATCTAAACACTGGGGAACTCATCCACTCCCTACTGACAGTATTAATGTTAGTGATCCAATCTAAACACTGGGGAACTCAGCCACTCCCCACTGACAGTATTAATGTCAGTGATCCAATCTCAGCACTGGAGAACTCAGCCACTCCCTACTGACAGTATTAATGTTAGTGATCCAATCTAAACACTGGGGAACTCAGCCACTCCCTACGGACAGTATTAATGTTAGTGATCCAATCCATACACTGGGGAACTCAGCCACTCCCTACTGACAGTATTAATGTTAGTGATCCAATCTCAGCACTGGAGAACTCAGCTACTCCCTACTGACAGTATTAATGTTAGTGATCCAATCTAAACACTGGGGAACTCAGCCACTCCCCACTGACAGTATTAATGTTAGTGATCCAATCTCAGCACTGGAGAACTCAGCCACTCCCTACTGACAGTATTAATGATAGTGATCCAATCTAAACACTGGGGAACTCATCCACTCCCTACTGACAGTATTAATGTTAGTGATCCAATCTCAGCACTGGAGAACTCAGCCACTCCCTACTGACAGTATTAATGTTAGTGATCCAATTGAAACACTGGTGAACTCAACCATTCCCTACTGACAGTATTAATGTTAGTGATCCAATCTCAGCACTGGGGAACTCAGCCACTCCCCACTGACAGTATTAATGTTAGTGATCCAATCTAAACACTGGGGAACTCAGCCACTCCCTTCTGACAATATTAATGTTAGTGATCCAATCTAAACACTGGAGAACTCAGCCACTCCCCACTGACAGTATTAATGTTAGTGATCCAATCTAAACACTGGGGAACTCAGCCACTCCCTACTGACAGTATTAATGTTAGTGATCCAATCTCAGCACTGGGGAACTCAGCCACTCCCTACTGACAGTATTAATGTTCGTGATCCAATCTCAGCACTGGGGAACTCAGCCACTCTCCATTGACAGTATTAATGTTAGTGATCCAATCTAAGCACTGGGGAACTCAGCCACTCCCCACTGACAGTATTAATGTTAGTGATCCAATCTAAACACTGGGGAACTCAGCCACTCCCTACTGACAGTATTAATGTTAGTGATCCAATCTAAACACTGGGGAACTCAGCCACTCCCCACTGACAGTATTAATGTTAGTGATCCAATCTAAACACTGGGGAACTCAGCCACTCCCCACTGACAGTATTAATGTTAGTGATCCAATCTCAGCACTGGGGAAATCAGCCACTCCCTACTGACAGTATTAATGTTAGTGATCCAATCTCAGCACTGGGGAACTCAGCCACTCCCTACTGGCAATATTAATGTTAGTGATCCAATCTCAGCACTGGAGAACTCAGCCACTCCCTACTGACAGTATTAATGTTAGTGATCCAATCTCAGCACTGGAGAACTCAGCCACTCCCTACTGACAGTATTAATGTTAGTGATCCAATCTCAGCACTGGAGAACTCAGCCACTCCCTACTGACAGTATTAATGTTAGTGATCCAATCTAAACACTGGGGAACTCAGCCACTCCCCACTGACAGTATTAATGTTAGTGATCCAATCTAAACACTGGGGAACTCAGCCACTCCCTACTGACAGTATTAATGTTAGTGATCCAATCTAAGCACTGGGGAACTCAGCCACTCCCCACTGACAGTATTAATGTTAGTGATCCAATCTAAACACTGGGGAACTCAGCCACTCCCTACTGACAGTATTAATGTTAGTGATCCAATCTAAACACTGGGGAACTCAGCCACTCCCCACTGACAGTATTAATGTTAGTGATCCAATCTAAACACTGGGGAACTCAGCCACTCCCCACTGACAGTATTAATGTTAGTGATCCAATCTCAGCACTGGGGAAATCAGCCACTCCCTACTGACAGTATTAATGTTAGTGATCCAATCTCAGCACTGGGGAACTCAGCCACTCCCTACTGGCAATATTAATGTTAGTGATCCAATCTCAGCACTGGAGAACTCAGCCACTCCCTACTGACAGTATTAATGTTAGTGATCCAATCTCAGCACTGGAGAACTCAGCCACTCCCTACTGACAGTATTAATGTTAGTGATCCAATCTCAGCACTGGAGAACTCAGCCACTCCCTACTGACAGTATTAATGTTAGTGATCCAATCTAAACACTGGGGAGCTCAGCCACTCCCTACGGACAGTATTAATGTTAGTGATCCAATCCATACACTGGGGAACTCAGCCACTCCCTACTGACAGTATTAATGTTAGTGATCCAATCTCAGCACTGGAGAACACAGCCACTCCCTACTGACAGTATTAATGTTAGTGATCCAATCTAAACACTGGGGAACTCAGCCACTCCCCACTGACAGTATTAATGTTAGTGATCCAATCTCAGCACTGGAGAACTCAGCCACTCCCTACTGACAGTATTAATGATAGTGATCCAATCTAAACACTGGGGAACTCATCCACTCCCTACTGACAGTATTAATGTTAGTGATCCAATCTAAACACTGGGGAACTCAGCCACTCCCCACTGACAATATTAATGTTAGTGATCCAATCTAAACACTGGGGAACTCAGCCACTCCCCACTGACAGTATTAATGTTAGTGATCCAATCTAAACACTGGGGAACTCAGCCACTCCCCACTGACAGTATTAATGTTAGTGATCCAATCGAAACACTGGAGAACTCAGCCACTCCCCACTGACAGTATTAATGTTAGTGATCCAATCTCAGCACTGGGGAACTCAGCCACTCCCTACTGACAGTATTAATGTTAGTGATCCAATCTCAGCACTGGAGAACTCAGCCACTCCCTACTGACACTATTAATGTTAGTGATCCAATCTAATCACTGGAGAACTCAGCCACTCCCTACTGACAATATTAATGTTAGTGATCCAATCTCAGCACTGGGGAACTCAGCCACTCCCCACTGACAGTATTAATGTTAGTGATCCAATCTAAATACTGGGGAACTCAGCCACTCCCTACTGACAGTGTTAATGTTAGTGATCCAATCTAAACACTGGGGAACTCAGCCACTCCCTACTGACAGTATTAATGTTAGTGATCCAATCTAAACACTGGAGAATTCAGCCATTCCCTTCTGACAATATTAATGTTAGTGATCCAATCTAAACACTGGGGAACTCAGCCACTCCCCACTGACAGTATTAATGTTAGTGATCCAATCTAAACACTGGGGAACTCAGCCACTCCCTACTGACAGTATTAATGTTAGTGATCCAATCCAAACACTGGGGAACTCAGCCACTCCCTACTGACAGTATTAATGTTAGTGATCCAATCTCAGCACTGGAGAACTCAGCCACTCCCTGCTGACAATATTAATGTTAGTGATCCAATCTAAACACTGGGGAACTCAGCCACTCCCCACTGACAGTATTAATGTTAGTGATCCAATCTCAGCACTGGAGAACTCAGCCACTCCCTACTGACAATATTAATGATAGTGATCCAATCTAAACACTGGGGAACTCATCCACTCCCTACTGACAGTATTAATGTTAGTGATCCAATCTAAACACTGGGGAACTCAGCCACTCCCCACTGACAGTATTAATGTTAGTGATCCAATCTAAACACTGGGGAACTCAACCACTCCCCACTGACAGTATTAATGTTAGTGATCCAATCTAAACACTGGGGAACTCAGCCACTCCCCACTGACAGTATTAATGTTAGTGATCCAATCGAGACACTGGAGAACTCAGCCACTCCCCACTGACAGTATTAATGTTAGTGATCCAATCTCAGCACTGGGGAACTCAGCCACTCCCTACTGACAGTATTAATGTTAGTGATTCAATCTCAGCACTGGAGAACTCAGCCACTCCCTACTGACAGTCTTAATGTGAGTGATCCAATCAAAACACTGGAGAACTCAGCCACTCCCTACTGACAATATTAATGTTAGTGATCCAATCTCAGCACTGGGGAACTCAGCCACTCCCCACTGACAGTATTAATGTTAGTGATCCAATCTAAATACTGGGGAACTCAACCACTCCCTACTGACAGTGTTAATGTTAGTGATCCAATCTAAACACTGGGGAACTCAGCCACTCCCTACTGACAGTATTAATGTTAGTGATCCAATCTAAACACTGGAGAACTCAGCCATTCCCTTCTGACAATATTAATGTTAGTGATCCAATCTAAACACTGGGGAACTCAGCCACTCCCCACTGACAGTATTAATGTTAGTGATCCAATCTAAACACTGGGGAACTCAGCCACTCCCTACTGACAATATTAATGTTAGTGATCCAATCTCAGCACTGGGGAACTCAGCCACTCCCTACTGACAGTATTAATGTTAGTGATCCAATCTAAACACTGGGGAACTCAGCCACTCCCCACTGACAGTATTAATGTTAGTGATCCAATCTCAGCACTGGGGAACTCAGCCACTCCCTACTGACAGTATTATTGTTAGTGATCCAATCTCAGCACTGGGGAACTCAGCCACTCCCTACTGACAGTATTAATGTTAGTGATCCAATCTAAACACTGGGGAACTCAGCCACTCCCTACTGACAGTATTAATGTTAGTGATCCAATCTCAGCACTGGGGAACTCAGCCACTCCCTACTAACAGTATTAATGTTAGAGATCCAATCTAAACACTGGGGAGCTCAGCCACTCCCCACTGACAGTATTAATGTTAGTGATCCAATCTAAACACTGGGGAACTCAGCCACTCCCCACTGATAGTATTAATGTTAGTGATCCAATCTAAACACTGGGGAACTCAGCCACTCCCTACTGACAATATTAATGTTAGTGATCCAATCTAAACACTGGGGAACTCAGCCACTCCCTACTGACAATATTAGTGTTAGTGATCCAATCTAAACACTGGGGAACTCAGCCCCTCCCCACTGACAGTATTAATGTTAGTGATCCAATCTAAACACTGGGGTACTCAGCCACTCCCCACTGACAGTATTAATGTTAGTGATCCAATCTAAGCACTGGGGAACTCAGCCACTCCCCACTGACAGTATTAATGTTAGTGATCCAATCTAAGCACTGGGGAACTCAGCCACTCCCTACTGACAGTATTAATGTTAGTGATCCAATCTAAACACTGGGGAACTCAGCCACTCCCCACTGACAGTATTAATGTTAGTGATCCAGTCTAAACACTGGGGAACTCAGCCACTCCCTACTGACAGCATTAATGTTAGTGAACCAATCTAAACACTGGGGAACTCAGCCACTCCCTACTGACAATATTAAAGTTAGTGATCCAATCTAAACACTGGAGAACTCAGCCACTCCCTACTGACAGTATTAATGTTCGTGATCCAATCTAAACACTGGGGAACTCAGCCACTCCCCACTGACAGTATTAATGTTAGTGATCCAATCTAAACACTGGAGAACTCAGCCACTCCCTACTGACAGTATTAATGTTAGTGATCCAATCTAAACACTGGGGAACTCAGCCCCTCCCCACTGACAGTATTAATGTTAGTGATCCAATCTAAACACTGGGGAACTCAGCCCCTCCCCACTGACAGTATTAATGTTAGTGATCCAATCTAAACACTGGGGAACTCAGCCCCTCCCCACTGACAGTATTAATGTTAGTGATCCAATCTCAGCACTGGGGAACTCAGCCACTCCCCACTGACAGTATTAATGTTAGTGATCCAATCTAAACACTTTGGAACTCAGCCACTCCCTACTGACAGTATTAATGTTAGTGATCCAATCTAAACACTGGAGAACTCAGCCACTCCCTTCTGACAGCATTAATGTTAGTGATCCAATCTCTGCACTGGGGAACTCAGCCACTCCCTACTGACAATATTAATGTTGGTGATCCAATCTAAACACTGGGGAACTCAGCCACTCCCTACTGACAATATTAATGTTCGTGATCCAATCTAAACACTGGAGAACTCAGCCACTCCCTACTGACAGTATTAATGTTAGTGATCCAATCTAAACACTGGGGAACTCAGCCCCTCCCCACTGACAGTATTAATGTTAGTGATCCAATCTAAACACTGGGGAACTCAGCCCCTCCCCACTGACAGTATTAATGTTAGTGATCCAATCTAAACACTGGGGAACTCAGCCCCTCCCCACTGACAGTATTAATGTTAGTGATCCAATCTCAGCACTGGGGAACTCAGCCACTCCCCACTGACAGTATTAATGTTAGTGATCCAATCTAAACACTTTGGAACTCAGCCACTCCCTACTGACAGTATTAATGTTAGTGATCCAATCTAAACACTGGAGAACTCAGCCACTCCCTTCTGACAGCATTAATGTTAGTGATCCAATCTCTGCACTGGGGAACTCAGCCACTCCCTACTGACAATATTAATGTTGGTGATCCAATCTAAACACTGGGGAACTCAGCCACTCCCTACTGACAATATTAATGTTCGTGATCCAATCTAAACACTGGAGAACTCAGCCACTCCCTGCGGACAGCATTAATGTTAGTGATCCAATCTAAACACTGGAGAACTCAGCCACTCCCTTCTGACAGCATTAATGTTAGTGATCCAATCTAAACACTGGAGAACTCAGCCACTCCCTTCTGACAGTATTAATGTTAGTGATCCAATCTCAGCACTCGGGAACTCAGCCACTCCCCACTGACAGTATTAATGTTAGTGATCCAATCTCAGCACTGGGGAACTCAGCCACTCCCTTCTGACAATATTAATGTTCGTGATCCAATCTAAACACTGGGGAACTCAGCCACTCCCCACTGACAATATTAATGTTAGTGATCCAATCTAAACACTGGATAACTCAGCCACTCCCCACTGACAGTATTAATGTTAGTGATCCAATCTAAACACTGGGGAACTCAGCCACTCCCTACTGACAGTATTAATGTTAGTGATCCAATCTAAACACTGGGGAACTCAGCCACTCCCTTCTGACAATATTAATGTTAGTGATCCAATCCAAACACTGGAGAACTCAGCCACTCCCTACTGACAGTATTAATGTTAGTGATCCAATCTCAGCACTGGGGAACTCAGCCACTCCCCACTGAGAGCATTAATGTTAGTGATCCAATTTAAATACTGGGGAACTCAGCCACTCCATACTGACAGTATTAATGTTCCTGATCCAATCTCAGCACTGGGGAACTCAGCCACTCTCTACGGACAGTATTAATGTTAGTGATCCAATCTAAACACTAGGGAACTCAGCCACTCCCTACTGACAGTATTAATGTTAGTGATCCAATCTAAACAATGGGGATCTCAGCCGCTCCCCACTGACAATATTAATGTTAGTGATCCAATCTAAACACTGGGGAACTCAGCCACTCCCTACTGACAGTATTAATGTTAGTGATCCAATCTAAACTCTGGGGAACTCAGCCACTCCCCACTGACAGTATTAATGTTAGTGATCCAATCTAAACACTGGGGAACTCAGCCACTCCCTACTGACAATATTAATGTTAGTGATCCAATCTAAACACTGGGGAACTCAGCCACTCCCTACTGACAATATTAATGTTAGTGATCCAATCTAAACACTGGGGAACTCAGCCCCTCCCCACTGACAGTATTAATGTTAGTGATCCAATCTAAACACTGGGGAACTCAGCCACTCCCCACTGACAGTATTAATGTTAGTGATCCAATCTAAGCACTGGGGAACTCAGCCACTCCCCACTGACAGTATTAATGTTAGTGATCCAATCTAAGCACTGGGGAACTCAGCCACTCCCTACTGACAGTATTAATGTTAGTGATCCAATCTAAACACTGGGGAACTCAGCCCCTCCCCACTGACAGTATTAATGTTAGTGATCCAATCTAAACACTGGGGAACTCAGCCACTCCCTACTGACAGCATTAATGTTAGTGATCCAATCTAAACACTGGGGAACTCAGCCACTCCCTACTGACAATATTAATGTTAGTGATCCAATCTAAACACTGGGGAACTCAGCCACTCCCCACTGACAGTATTAATGTTAGTGATCCAATCTAAACACTGGGGAACTCAGCCCCTCCCCACTGACAGTATTAATGTTAGTGATCCAATCTAAACACTGGGGAACTCAGCCCCTCCCCACTGACAGTATTAATGTTAGTGATCCAATCTCAGCACTGGGGAACTCAGCCACTCCCCACTGACAGTATTAATGTTAGTGATCCAATCTAAACACTTTGGAACTCAGCCACTCCCTACTGACAGTATTAATGTTAGTGATCCAATCTAAACACTGGAGAACTCAGCCACTCCCGACTGACAGTATTAATGTTAATGATCCAATCTCTGCACTGGGGAACTCAGCCACTCCCTACTGACAATATTAATGTTGGTGATCCAATCTAAACACTGGGGAACTCAGCCACTCCCTACTGACAATATTAATGTTCGTGATCCAATCTAAACACTGGAGAACTCAGCCACTCCCTACGGACAGCATTAATGTTAGTGATCCAATCTAAACACTGGAGAACTCAGCCAGTCCCTTCTGACAGCATTAATGTTAGTGATCCAATCTAAACACTGGAGAACTCAGCCACTCCCTTCTGACAGTATTAATGTTAGTGATCCAATCTCAGCACTCGGGAACTCAGCCACTCCCCACTGACAGTATTAATGTTAGTGATCCAATCTCAGCACTGGGGAACTCAGCCACTCCCTTCTGACAATATTAATGTTCGTGATCCAATCTAAACACTGGGGAACTCAGCCACTCCCCACTGACAATATTAATGTTAGTGATCCAATCTAAACACTGGGGAACTCAGCCACTCCCCACTGACAGTATTAATGTTAGTGATCCAATCTAAACACTGGGGAACTCAGCCACTCCCTACTGACAGTATTAATGTTAGTGATCCAATCTAAACACTGGGGAACTCAGCCACTCCCTTCTGACAATATTAATGTTAGTGATCCAATCCAAACACTGGAGAACTCAGCCACTCCCTACTGACAGTATTAATGTTAGTGATCCAATCTCAGCACTGGGGAACTCAGCCACTCCCCACTGAGAGCATTAATGTTAGTGATCCAATTTAAATACTGGGGAACTCAGCCACTCCATACTGACAGTATTAATGTTCCTGATCCAATCTCAGCACTGGGGAACTCAGCCACTCTCTACGGACAGCATTAATGTTAATGATCCAATCTAAACACTAGGGAACTCAGCCACTCCCTACTGACAGTATTAATGTTAGTGATCCAATCTAAACAATGGGGAACTCAGCCACTCCCCACTGACAATATTAATGTTAGTGATCCAATCTAAACACTGGGGAACTCAGCCACTCCCTACTGACAGTATTAATGTTAGTGATCCAATCTAAACTCTGGGGAACTCAGCCACTCCCCACTGACAGTATTAATGTTAGTGATCCAATCTAAACACTGGGGAACTCAGCCACTCCCTACTGACAATATTAATGTTAGTGATCCAATCTAAACACTGGGGAAATCAGCCACTCCCTACTGACAATATTAATGTTAGTGATCCAATCTAAACACTGGGGAACTCAGCCCCTCCCCACTGACAGTATTAATGTTAGTGATCCAATCTAAACACTGGGGAACTCAGCCACTCCCCACTGACAGTATTAATGTTAGTGATCCAATCTAAGCACTGGGGAACTCAGCCACTCCCCACTGACAGTATTAATGTTAGTGATCCAATCTAAGCACTGGGGAACTCAGCCACTCCCTACTGACAGTATTAATGTTAGTGATCCAATCTAAACACTGGGGAACTCAGCCACTCCCTACTGACAGCATTAATGTTAGTGATCCAATCTAAACACTGGGGAACTCAGCCACTCCCTACTGACAATATTAATGTTAGTGATCCAATCTAAACACTGGGGAACTCAGCCACTCCCTACTGACAGCATTAATGTTAGTGTTCCAATCTAAACACTGGGGAACTCAGCCACTCCCTACTGACAATATTAATGTTAGTGATCCAATCTAAACACTGGGGAACTCAGCCACTCCCCACTGACAGTATTAATGTTAGTGATCCAATCTAAACACTGGGGAACTCAGCCCCTCCCCACTGACAGTATTAATGTTAGTGATCCAATCTAAACACTGGGGAACTCAACCCCTCCCCACTGACAGTATTAATGTTAGTGATCCAATCTCAGCACTGGGGAACTCAGCCACTCCCCACTGACAGTATTAATGTTAGTGATCCAAATTATAAACTTTGGAACTCAGCCACTCCCTACTGACAGTATTAATGTTAGTGATCCAATCTAAACACTGGAGAACTCAGCCACTCCCGACTGACAGTATTAATGTTAGTGATCCAATCTCTGCACTGGGGAACTCAGCCACTCCCTACTGACAATATTAATGTTGGTGATCCAATCTAAACACTGGGGAACTCAGCCACTCCCTACTGACAATATTAATGTTCGTGATCCAATCTAAACACTGGAGAACTCAGCCACTCCCTACGGACAGCATTAATGTTAGTGATCCAATCTAAACACTGGAGAACTCAGCCACTCCCTTCTGACAGCATTAATGTTAGTGATCCAATCTAAACACTGGAGAACTCAGCCACTCCCTTCTGACAGTATTAATGTTAGTGATCCAATCTCAGCACTCGGGAACTCAGCCACTCCCCACTGACAGTATTAATGTTAGTGATCCAATCTCAGCACTGGGGAACTCAGCCACTCCCTTCTGACAATATTAATGTTCGTGATCCAATCTAAACACTGGGGAACTCAGCCACTCCCCACTGACAATATTAATGTTAGTGATCCAATCTAAACACTGGGGAACTCAGCCACTCCCCACTGACAGTATTAATGTTAGTGATCCAATCTAAACACTGGGGAACTCAGCCACTCCCTACTGACAGTATTAATGTTAGTGATCCAATCTAAACACTGGGGAACTCAGCCACTCCCTTCTGACAATATTAATGTTAGTGATCCAATCCAAACACTGGAGAACTCAGCCACTCCCTACTGACAGTATTAATGTTAGTGATCCAATCTCAGCACTGGGGAACTCAGCCACTCCCCACTGACAGCATTAATGTTAGTGATCCAATTTAAATACTGGGGAACTCAGCCACTCCATACTGACAGTATTAATGTTCGTGATCCAATCTCAGCACTGGGGAACTCAGCCACTCTCTACGGACAGTATTAATGTTAGTGATCCAATCTAAACACTAGGGAACTCAGCCACTCCCTACTGACAGTATTAATGTTAGTGATCCAATCTAAACAATGGGGAACTCAGCCACTCCCCACTGACAATATTAATGTTAGTGATCCAATCTAAACACTGGGGAACTCAGCCACTCCCGACTGACAGTATTAATGTTGGTGATCCAATCTAAACTCTGGGGAACTCAGCCACTCCCCACTGACAGTATTAATGTTAGTGATCCAATATAAACACTGGGGAACTCAGCCACTCCCTACTGACAGTATTAATGTTAGTGATCCAATCTAAACCCTGGAGAACTCAGCCACTCCCCACTGACAGTATTAATGTTAATGATCCAATCTAAACACTGGGGAACTCAGCCACTCCCGACTGACAATATTAATGTTAGTGATCCAATCTCAGCACTGGGGAACTCAGCCACTCCCTACTGACAGTATTAATGTTAATGATCCAATCTAAACACTGGGGAACTCAGCCACTCCCTACTGACAGTATTAATGTTAGTGATCCAATATAAACACTGGGGTACTCAAACCACTCCCTACTGTCAGTATTAATGTTAGTGATCCAATCTAAACACTGGGGAACTCAGCCACTCCCTACTGACAGTATTAATGTTAGTGATCCAATCTAAACACTGGAGAACTCAGCCACTCCCCACTGACAGTATTAATGTTGGTGATCAAATCTAAACACTGGGGAACTCAGCCACTCCCCACTGACAGTATTAATGTTTGTGATCCAATCTCAGCACTGGGGAACTCAGCCACTCCCTACTGACAGTATTAATGTTAGTGATCCAATCTCAGCACTGGGGAACTCAGCCACTCCCTACTAACAGTATTAATGTTAGAGATCCAATCTAAACACTGGGGAACTCAGCCACTCCCTACTGACAGTATTAATGTTAGTGATCCAATCTCAGCACTGGGGAACTCAGCCACTCCCTACTGACAGTATTAATGTTAGTGATCCAATCTAAACACTGGGGAACTCAGCCACTCCCCACTGACAATATTAATGTTAGTGATCCAATCTCAGCACTGGGGATCTCAGCCACTCCCTACTGACAGTATTAATGTTAGTGATCCAATCTAAACACTGGGGAACTCAGCCACTCCCTACTGACAGTATTAATGTTAGTGATCCAATCTAAACCCTGGGGAACTCAGCCACTTCCCACTGACAGTATTAATGTTAGTGATCCAATCTAAACACTGGGGAACTCAGCCACTCCCTACTGACAGTATTAATGTTAGTGATCCAATTTAAACACTGGAGAACTCAGCCACTCCCTACGGACAGTATTAATGTTAGTGATCCAATCCAAACACTGGGGAACTCAGCCACTCCCCACTGACAGTATTAATGTTAGTGATCCAATCTAAACACTGGGGAACTCAGCCACTCCCTACTGACAGTATTAATGTTAGTGATCCAATCTAAACACTGGGGAACTCAGCCACTCCCCACTGACAGTATTAATGTTGGTGATCCAATCTCAGCACTGGGGCACTCAGCCACTCCCTACTGACAATATTAATGTTAGTGATCCAATCTCAGCACTGGGGAACTCAGCCACTCACTACTGACAGTATTAATGTTAGTGATCCAATCTAAACACTGGAGAACTCAGCCACTCCCCACTGACAGTATTAATGTTAGTGTTCCAATCTAAACACTGGGGAACTCAGCCACTCCCTACTGACAGTATTAATGTTTGTGTTCCAATCTAAACACTGGGGAACTCAGCCACTCCCTGCTGACAGTATTAATGTTAGTGATCCAATCTAAACACTGGAGAACTCAGCCACTCTCCACTGACAGTATTAATGTTCGTGATCCAATCGAAACACTGGGGAACTCAGCCACTCCCTGCTGACAGTATTAATGTTAGTGATCCAATCTAAACACTGGGGAACTCAGCCACTCCCTACTGACAGTATTAATGTTAGTGATCCAATCTAAACACTGGGGAACTCAGCCACTCCCTACTGACAATATTAATGTTAGTGATCCAATCAAAACACTGGAGAACTCAGCCACTCCCTACTGACAATATTAATGTCAGTGATCCAATCTAAACACTGGGGAACTCAGCCACTCCCTACTGACAGTATTAATGTTAATGATCCAATCTAAACACTGGAGAACTCAGCCCCTCCCCACTGACAGTATTAATGTTAGTGATCCAATCTAAACACTGGGGAACTCAGCCACTCCCTACTGACAGTATTAATGTTAGTGATCCAATCTAAACACTGGGGAACTCAGCCACTCCCTACTGACAGTATTAATGTTAGTGATCCAATCTAAATACTGGGGAACTCAGCCACTCCCAACTGACAGTATTAATGTTAGTGATCCAATCTAAATACTGGAGAACTCAGCCACTCCCTACTGACAGTATTAATGTTAGTGATCCAATCTAAACACTGGGGAACTCAGCCACTCCCCACTGACAGTTTTAATGTTAGTGATCCAATCTAATCAATGGGGAACTCAGCCATTCCCTGCTGACAGTATTAATGTTAGTGATCCAATCTAATCAATGGGGAACTCAGCCACTCCCCACTGACAATATTAGTGTTCGTGATCCAATCTAAATACTGGGGAACTCAGCCACTCCCTACTGACAATATTAATGTTAGTGATCCAATTTAAATACTGGGGAACTCAGCCACTCCATACTGACAGTATTAATGTGCGTGATCCAATCTCAGCACTGGGGAACTCAGCCACTCTCTACGGACAGTATTAATGTTAGTGATCCAATCTAAACACTAGGGAACTCAGCCACTCCCTACTGACAGTATTATTGTTAGTGATCCAATCTAAACACTGGGGAACTCAGCCACTCCCCACTGACAGTATTAATGTTCGTGATCCAATCTAAACACTGGGGAACTCAGCCACTCCCTACTGACAGTATTAATGTTAGTGATCCAATCTAAACACTGGGGAACTCAGCCACTCCCTACTGACAGTATTAATGTTAATGATCCAATCTAAACACTGGGGAACTCAGCCACTCCCTACTGACAGTATTAATGTTAGTGATCCAATCTAAACACTGGGGAACTCAGCCACTCCCTACTGACAGTATTAATGTTAGTGATCCAATCTAAACCCTGGAGAACTCAGCCACTCCCCACTGACAGTATTAATGTTAATGATCCAATCTAAACACTGGGGAACTCAGCCACTCCCTACTGACAATATTAATGTTAGTGATCCAATCTCAGCACTGGGGAACTCAGCCACTCCCTACTGACAGTATTAATGTTAATGATCCAATCTAAACACTGGGGAACTCAGCCACTCCCTACTGACAGTATTAATGTTAGTGATCCAATCTAAACACTGGGGAACTCAGCCACTCCCTACTGACAGTGTTAATGTTAGTGATCCAATCTAAACACTGGAGAACTCAGCCACTCCCCACTGACAGTATTAATGTTAGTGATCAAATCGAAACACTGGGGAACTCAGCCACTCCCCACTGACAGTATTAATGTTTGTGATCCAATCTCAGCACTGGGGAACTCAGCCACTCCCTACTGACAGTATTAATGTTAGTGATCCAATCTCAGCACTGGGGAACTCAGCCACTCCCTACTAACAGTATTAATGTTAGAGATCCAATCTAAACACTGGGGAACTCAGCCACTCCCTACTGACAGTATTAATGTTAGTGATCCAATCTCAGCACTGGGGAACTCAGCCACTCCCTACTGACAGTATTAATGTTAGTGATCCAATCTAAACACTGGGGAACTCAGCCACTCCCAACTGACAATATTAATGTTAGTGATCCAATCTCAGCACTGGGGAACTCAGCCACTCCCTACTGACAGTATTAATGTTAGTGATCCAATCTAAACACTGGGGAACTCAGCCACTCCCTACTGACAGTATTAATGTTAGTGATCCAATCTAAACCCTGGGGAACTCAGCCACTTCCCACTGACAGTATTAATGTTAGTGATCCAATCTAAACACTGGGGAACTCAGCCACTCCCTACTGACAGTATTAATGTTAGTGATCCAATCTAAACACTGGAGAACTCAGCCACTCCCTTCTGACAGTATTAATGTTAGTGATCCAATCTAAACACTGGAGAACTCAGCCACTCCCTACGGACAGTATTAATGTTAGTGATCCAATCTAAACACTGGAGAACTCAGCCACTCCCCACTGACAGTATTAATGTTTGTGATCCAATCTGAACACTGGAGAACTCAGCCACTCCCCACTGACAATATTAATGTTAGTGATCCAATCTAAACACTGGAGAACTCAGCCACTCCCCACTGACTGTATTAATGTTAGTGATCCAATCCAAACACTGGGGAACACAGCCACTCCCAACTGACAGTATTAATGTTAGTGATCCAATCTAAACACTGGGGAACTCAGCCACTCCCTACTGACAGTATTAATGTTAGTGATCCAATCTAAACACTGGGGAACTCAGCCACTCCCCACTGACAGTATTAATGTTAGTGATCCAATCTCAGCACTGGGGCACTCAGCCACTCCCTACTGACAATATTAATGTTCGTGATCCAATCTCAGCACTGGGGAACTCAGCCACTCACGACTGACAGTATTAATGTTAGTGATCCAATCTAAACACTGGAGAACTCAGCCACTCCCCACTGACAGTATTAATGTTAGTGTTCCAATCTAAACACTGGGGAACTCAGCCACTCCCTACTGACAGTATTAATGTTAGTGTTCCAATCTAAACACTGGGGAACTCAGCCACTCCCTACTGACAGTATTAATGTTAGTGATCCAATCTCAGCACTGGGGAACTCAGCCACTCCCTACTGACAGTATTAATGTTAGTGATCCAATCTCAGCACTGGAGAACTCAGCCACTCCCTACTGACAGTATTAATGTTAGTGATCCAATCTTAACACTGGAGAATTCAGCCACTCTCCACTGACAGTATTAATGTTAGTGATCCAATCTAAACACTGGGGAACTCAGCCACTCCCTGCTGACAGTATTAATGTTAGTGATCCAATCTAAACACTGGGGAACTCAGCCACTCCCTACTGACAGTATTAATGTTTGTGATCCAATCTAAACACTGGGGAACTCAGCCACTCCCTACTGACAATATTAATGTTAGTGATCCAATCAAAACACTGGAGAACTCAGCCACTCCCTACTGACAATATTAATGTCAGTGATCCAATCTAAACACTGGGGAACTCAGCCACTCCCTACTGACAGTATTAATGTTAATGATCCAATCTAAACACTGGAGAACTCAGCCCCTCCCCACTGACAGTATTAATGTTAGTGATCCAATCTAAACACTGGGGAACTCAGCCACTCCCTACTGACAGTATTAATGTTAGTGATCCAATCTAAACACTGGGGAACTCAGCCACTCCCAACTGACAGTATTAATGTTAGTGATCCAATCTAAATACTGGGGAACTCAGCCACTCCCAACTGTCAGTATTAATGTTAGTGATCCAATCTAAATACTGGAGAACTCAGCCACTCCCTACTGACAGTATTAATGTTATTGATCCAATCTAAACACTGGGGAACTCAGCCACTCCCCACTGACAATATTAATGTTAGTGATCCAATCTAAACACTGGGGAACTCAGCCACTCCCCACTGACAGTATTAATGTTAGTAATCCAATCTCAGCACTGGGGAACTCAGCCACTCCCCACTGACAGTTTTAATGTTAGTGATCCAATCTAAACACTGGAGAACTCAGCCACTCCCTACTGACAGTATTAATGTTAGTGATCCAATCTAATCAATGGGGAACTCAGCCATTCCCTACTGACAGTATTAATGTCAGTGATCCAATCTAATCAATGGGGAACTCAGCCACTCCCCACTGACAATATTAATGTAAGTGATCCAATCTAAACACTGAGGAACTCAGCCACTCCCTGCTGACATTATTAATGTTAGTGATCCAATCTAAACACTGGGGAACTCAGCCACTCCCTACTGACAGTATTAATGTTAGTGATCCAATCTAAACGCTGCAGAACTCAGCCACTCCCCACTGACAGTATTAATGTTAGTGATCCAATCTAAACACTGCAGAACTCAGCCACTCCCTTCTGACAATATTAATGTTAGTGATCCAATCTCAGCACTGGGGAACTCAGCCACTCCCCACTGACAGTATTAATGTCAGTGATCCAATCTTATCACTGGGGAACTCAGCCACTCCCTACTGACTGTATTAATGTTCGTGATCCAATCTAAACACTGCAGAACTCAGCCACTCCCCACTGACAGTATTAATGTTAGTGATCCAATATTAGTACTGGGGAACTCAGCCACTCCCCACTGAAAGTATTAATGTTAGTGATCCAATCTAAATACTGGGGAACTCAGCCACTCCCTACTGACAGTATTAATGTTAGTGATCCAATCTAAACACTGGGGAACTCAGCCACTCCCCACTGACAGTATTAATGTTAGTGATCCAATCTAAACACTGGGGAACTCAGCCACTCCCTACTGACAGTATTAATGTTAGTGATCCAATCTAAACACTGGGGAACTCAGCCACTCCCTACTGACAGTATTAATGTTAGTGATCCAATCTAAACACTGGAGAACTCAGCCACTGCCAACTGACAGTATTAATGTTAGTGATCCAATCTAAACACTGGAGAACACAGCCACTCCCCACTGACTGTATTAATGTTAGTGATCCAATCTAAACACTGGGGAACTCAGCCACTCCCTACTGACAGTATTAATGTTAGAGATCCGATCTAAACACTGTGGAACTCAGCCACTCCCCACTGACAGTATTAATGTTAGTGATCCAATCTCAGCACTGGGGAACTCAGCCACTCCCTACTGACAGTATTAATGTTCGTGATCCAATCTCAGCACTGGTGAACTCAGCCACTCCCTACTGACAGTATTAATGTTAGTGATCCAATCTAAACACTGGAGAACTCAGCCACTCCCCACTGACAGTATTAATGTTAGTGATCCAATCTAAACACTGGAGAACTCAGCCATTCCCTACTGACAGTATTAATGTTAGTGATCCAATCTAAACACTGGGGAACTCAGCCACTCCCTACTGACAGTATTAATGTTAATGATCCAATCTCAGCACCGGGGAACTCAGCCACTCCCTACTGACAGTATTAATGTCAGTGATCCAATCTAAACACTGAGGAACTCAGCCACTCCCTGCTGACATTATTAATGTTAGTGATCCAATCTAAACACTGGGGAACTCAGCCACTCCCTACTGACAGTATTAATGTTATTGATCCAATCTAAACGCTGCAGAACTCAGCCACTCCCCACTGACAGTATTAATGTTAGTGATCCAATCTAAACACTGCAGAACTCAGCCACTCCCTTCTGACAATATTAATGTTAGTGATCCAATCTCAGCACTGGGGAACTCAGCCACTCCCCACTGACAGTATTAATGTCAGTGATCCAATCTAAACACTGGGGAACTCAGCCACTCCCCACTGAAAGTATTAATGTTAGTGATCCAATCTAAATACTGGGGAACTCAGCCACTCCCTACTGACAGTATTAATGTTAGTGATCCAATCTAAACACTGGGGAACTCAGCCACTCCCCACTGACAGTATTAATGTTAGTGATCCAATCTAAACACTGGGGAACTCAGCCACTCCCTACTGACAGTATTAATGTTAGTGATCCAATCTAAACACTGGGGAACTCAGCCACTCCCGACTGACAGTATTAATGTTCGTGATCCAATCTAAACACTGGAGAACTCAGCCACTGCCTACTGACAGTATTAATGTTAGTGATCCAATCTAAACAATGGAGAACTCAGCCACTCCCCACTGACTGTATTAATGTTAGTGATCCAATCTAAACACTGGGGAACTCAGCCACTCCATACTGACAGTATTAATGTTAGAGATCCGATCTAAACACTGGGGAACTCAGCCACTCCCCACTGACAGTATTAATGTTAGTGATCCAATCTCAGCACTGGGGAACTCAGCCACTCCCTACTGAAAGTATTAATGTTCGTGATCCAATCTCAGCACTGGTGAACTCAGCCACTCCCTACTGACAGTATTAATGTTAGTGATCCAATCTAAACACTGGAGAACTCAGCCACTCCCCACTGACAGTATTAATGTTCGTGATCCAATCTAAACACTGGAGAACTCAGCCATTCCCTACTGACAGTATTAATGTTAGTGATCCAATCTAAACACTGGGGATCTCAGCCACTCCCTACTGACAATATTAATGTTAGTGATCCAATCTAAACACTGGAGAACTCAGCCACTCCCTCCTGACAGTATTAATGTTAGTGATCCAATCTAAACACTGGGGAACTCAGCCACTCCCCACTGACAGTATTAATGTTAGTGATCCAATCTAAACACTGGGGAACGCAGCCACTCCCTACTGACAGTATTAATGTTAGTGATCCAATCTAAACACTGGGGAACTCAGCCACTCCCTACTGACAGTATTAATGTTCGTGATCCAATCTAAACACTGGAGAACTCAGCCACTGCCTACTGACAGTATTAATGTTCGTGATCCAATCTAAACACTGGAGAACTCAGCCACTCCCCACTGACTGTATTAATGTTAGTGATCCAATCTAAACACTGGGGAACTCAGCCACTCCCTACTGACAGTATTAATGTTAGAGATCCGATCTAAACACTGGGGAACTCAGCCACTCCCCACTGACAGTATTAATGTTAGTGATCCAATCTCAGCACTGGGGAACTCAGCCACTCCCTACTGACAGTATTAATGTTCGTGATCCAATCTCAGCACTGGTGAACTCAGCCACTCCCTACTGACAGTATTAATGTTAGTGATCCAATCTAAACACTGGAGAACTCAGCCACTCCCCACTGACAGTATTAATGTTAGTGATCCAATCTAAACACTGGAGAACTCAGCCTTTCCCTACTGACAGTATTAATGTTAGTGATCCAATCTAAACACTGGGGAACTCAGCCACTCCCTACTGACAATATTAATGTTAGTGATCCAATCTAAACACTGGAGAACTCAGCCACTCCCTCCTGACAGTATTATTGTTAGTGATCCAATCTAAACACTGGGGAACTCAGCCACTCCCTACTGACAGTATTAATGTTAGTGATCCAATCTAAACACTGGAGAACTCAGCCATTCCCTACTGACAGTATTAATGTTAGTGATCCAATCTAAACACTTGGGAACTCAGCCACTCCCTCCTGACAGTATTAATGTTAGTGATCCAATCTAAACACTGGGGAACTCAGCCACTCCCTACTGACAGTATTAATGTTAGTGATCCAATCTAAACACTGGGGAACTCAGCCATTCCCTACTGACAGTATTAATGTTAGTGATCCAATCTAAACACTGGGGAACTCAGCCACTCCCTACTGACAGTATTAATGTTAGTGATCCAATCTAAACACTGGAGAACTCAGCCATTCCCTACTGACAGTATTAATGTTAGTGATCCAATCTAAACACTTGGGAACTCAGCCACTCCCTCCTGACAGTATTAATGTTAGTGATCCAATCTAAACACTGGAGAACTCAGCCATTCCCTACTGACAGTATTAATGTTAGTGATCCAATCTAAACACTGGGGAACTCAGCCACTCCCTACTGACAGTATTAATGTTAGTGATCCAATCTAAACACTGGGGAACTCAGCCACTCCCTACTGACAGTATTAATGTTAGTGATCCAATCTAAACACCGGGGAACTCAGCCAGTCCCTACTGACAGTATTAATGTTAGTGATCCAATCTAAACACTGGGGAACTCAGCCACTCTCCACTGACAGTATTAATGTTAGTGATCCAATCTAAACACTGAGGAACTCAGCCACTCCCCACTGACATTATTAATGTTAGTGATCCAATCTCAGCACTGGGGAACTCAGCCCCTCCCCACTGACAATATTAATGTTAGTGATCCAATCTAAACACTGGAGAACTCAGCCACTCCCTACTGACAGTATTAATGTTAGTGATCCAATCTAAACACTGGGGAACTCAGCCACTCCCCACTGACAGTATTAATGTTAGTGATCCAACCTCAGCACTGGGGAACTCAGCCACTCCCCACTGTCAATA
Organism: Somniosus microcephalus; assembly: GCF_052327205.1. Classification (NCBI taxonomy): domain Eukaryota; kingdom Metazoa; phylum Chordata; class Chondrichthyes; order Squaliformes; family Somniosidae; genus Somniosus; species Somniosus microcephalus. Next base: position 26,766,822 of record NW_028225182.1, on the reverse strand, counting down.
TTAATGTTAGTGATCCAATCTAAACACTGAGGAACTCAGCCACTCCCCACTGACATTATTAATGTTAGTGATCCAATCTCAGCACTGGGGAACTCAGCCACTCCCCACTGACAATATTAATGTTAGAGATCCGATCTAAACACTGGGGAACTCAGCCACTCCCCACTGACAGTATTAATGTTAGTGATCCAATCTCAGCACTGGGGAACTCAGCCACTCCCTACTGAAAGTATTAATGTTCGTGATCCAATCTCAGCACTGGTGAACTCAGCCACTCCCTACTGACAGTATTAATGTTAGTGATCCAATCTAAACACTGGAGAACTCAGCCACTCCCCACTGACAGTATTAATGTTCGTGATCCAATCTAAACACTGGAGAACTCAGCCATTCCCTACTGACAGTATTAATGTTAGTGATCCAATCTAAACACTGGGGAACTCAGCCACTCCCTACTGACAATATTAATGTTAGTGATCCAATCTAAACACTGGAGAACTCAGCCACTCCCTCCTGACAGTATTAATGTTAGTGATCCAATCTAAACACTGGGGAACTCAGCCACTCCCCACTGACAGTATTAATGTTAGTGATCCAATCTAAACACTGGGGAACGCAGCCACTCCCTACTGACAGTATTAATGTTAGTGATCCAATCTAAACACTGGGGAACTCAGCCACTCCCTACTGACAGTATTAATGTTCGTGATCCAATCTAAACACTGGAGAACTCAGCCACTGCCTACTGACAGTATTAATGTTCGTGATCCAATCTAAACACTGGAGAACTCAGCCACTCCCCACTGACTGTATTAATGTTAGTGATCCAATCTAAACACTGGGGAACTCAGCCACTCCCTACTGACAGTATTAATGTTAGAGATCCGATCTAAACACTGGGGAACTCAGCCACTCCCCACTGACAGTATTAATGTTAGTGATCCAATCTCAGCACTGGGGAACTCAGCCACTCCCTACTGACAGTATTAATGTTCGTGATCCAATCTCAGCACTGGTGAACTCAGCCACTCCCTACTGACAGTATTAATGTTAGTGATCCAATCTAAACACTGGAGAACTCAGCCACTCCCCACTGACAGTATTAATGTTAGTGATCCAATCTAAACACTGGAGAACTCAGCCTTTCCCTACTGACAGTATTAATGTTAGTGATCCAATCTAAACACTGGGGAACTCAGCCACTCCCTACTGACAATATTAATGTTAGTGATCCAATCTAAACACTGGAGAACTCAGCCACTCCCTCCTGACAGTATTAATGTTAGTGATCCAATCTAAACACTGGGGAACTCAGCCACTCCCTACTGACAGTATTAATGTTAGTGATCCAATCTAATCAATGGGGAACTCAGCCATTCCCTACTGACAGTATTAATGTCAGTGATCCAATCTAATCAATGGGGAACTCAGCCACTCCCCACTGACAATATTAATGTTAGTGATCCAATCTAAACACTGAGGAACTCAGCCACTCCCTGCTGACATTATTAATGTTAGTGATCCAATCTAAACACTGGGGAACTCAGCCACTCCCTACTGACAGTATTAATGTTAGTGATCCAATCTAAACGCTGCAGAACTCAGCCACTCCCCACTGACAGTATTAATGTTAGTGATCCAATCTAAACACTGCAGAACTCAGCCACTCCCTTCTGACAATATTAATGTTAGTGATCCAATCTCAGCACTGGGGAACTCAGCCACTCCCCACTGACAGTATTAATGTCAGTGATCCAATCTTATCACTGGGGAACTCAGCCACTCCCTACTGACTGTATTAATGTTCGTGATCCAATCTAAACACTGCAGAACTCAGCCACTCCCCACTGACAGTATTAATGTTAGTGATCCAATATTAGTACTGGGGAACTCAGCCACTCCCCACTGAAAGTATTAATGTTAGTGATCCAATCTAAATACTGGGGAACTCAGCCACTCCCTACTGACAGTATTAATGTTAGTGATCCAATCTAAACACTGGGGAACTCAGCCACTCCCCACTGACAGTATTAATGTTAGTGATCCAATCTAAACACTGGGGAACTCAGCCACTCCCTACTGACAGTATTAATGTTAGTGATCCAATCTAAACACTGGGGAACTCAGCCACTCCCTACTGACAGTATTAATGTTAGTGATCCAATCTAAACACTGGAGAACTCAGCCACTGCCAACTGACAGTATTAATGTTAGTGATCCAATCTAAACACTGGAGAACACAGCCACTCCCCACTGACTGTATTAATGTTAGTGATCCAATCTAAACACTGGGGAACTCAGCCACTCCCTACTGACAGTATTAATGTTAGAGATCCGATCTAAACACTGTGGAACTCAGCCACTCCCCACTGACAGTATTAATGTTAGTGATCCAATCTCAGCACTGGGGAACTCAGCCACTCCCTACTGACAGTATTAATGTTCGTGATCCAATCTCAGCACTGGTGAACTCAGCCACTCCCTACTGACAGTATTAATGTTAGTGATCCAATCTAAACACTGGAGAACTCAGCCACTCCCCACTGACAGTATTAATGTTAGTGATCCAATCTAAACACTGGAGAACTCAGCCATTCCCTACTGACAGTATTAATGTTAGTGATCCAATCTAAACACTGGGGAACTCAGCCACTCCCTACTGACAGTATTAATGTTAATGATCCAATCTCAGCACCGGGGAACTCAGCCACTCCCTACTGACAGTATTAATGTCAGTGATCCAATCTAAACACTGAGGAACTCAGCCACTCCCTGCTGACATTATTAATGTTAGTGATCCAATCTAAACACTGGGGAACTCAGCCACTCCCTACTGACAGTATTAATGTTATTGATCCAATCTAAACGCTGCAGAACTCAGCCACTCCCCACTGACAGTATTAATGTTAGTGATCCAATCTAAACACTGCAGAACTCAGCCACTCCCTTCTGACAATATTAATGTTAGTGATCCAATCTCAGCACTGGGGAACTCAGCCACTCCCCACTGACAGTATTAATGTCAGTGATCCAATCTAAACACTGGGGAACTCAGCCACTCCCCACTGAAAGTATTAATGTTAGTGATCCAATCTAAATACTGGGGAACTCAGCCACTCCCTACTGACAGTATTAATGTTAGTGATCCAATCTAAACACTGGGGAACTCAGCCACTCCCCACTGACAGTATTAATGTTAGTGATCCAATCTAAACACTGGGGAACTCAGCCACTCCCTACTGACAGTATTAATGTTAGTGATCCAATCTAAACACTGGGGAACTCAGCCACTCCCGACTGACAGTATTAATGTTCGTGATCCAATCTAAACACTGGAGAACTCAGCCACTGCCTACTGACAGTATTAATGTTAGTGATCCAATCTAAACAATGGAGAACTCAGCCACTCCCCACTGACTGTATTAATGTTAGTGATCCAATCTAAACACTGGGGAACTCAGCCACTCCATACTGACAGTATTAATGTTAGAGATCCGATCTAAACACTGGGGAACTCAGCCACTCCCCACTGACAGTATTAATGTTAGTGATCCAATCTCAGCACTGGGGAACTCAGCCACTCCCTACTGAAAGTATTAATGTTCGTGATCCAATCTCAGCACTGGTGAACTCAGCCACTCCCTACTGACAGTATTAATGTTAGTGATCCAATCTAAACACTGGAGAACTCAGCCACTCCCCACTGACAGTATTAATGTTCGTGATCCAATCTAAACACTGGAGAACTCAGCCATTCCCTACTGACAGTATTAATGTTAGTGATCCAATCTAAACACTGGGGATCTCAGCCACTCCCTACTGACAATATTAATGTTAGTGATCCAATCTAAACACTGGAGAACTCAGCCACTCCCTCCTGACAGTATTAATGTTAGTGATCCAATCTAAACACTGGGGAACTCAGCCACTCCCCACTGACAGTATTAATGTTAGTGATCCAATCTAAACACTGGGGAACGCAGCCACTCCCTACTGACAGTATTAATGTTAGTGATCCAATCTAAACACTGGGGAACTCAGCCACTCCCTACTGACAGTATTAATGTTCGTGATCCAATCTAAACACTGGAGAACTCAGCCACTGCCTACTGACAGTATTAATGTTCGTGATCCAATCTAAACACTGGAGAACTCAGCCACTCCCCACTGACTGTATTAATGTTAGTGATCCAATCTAAACACTGGGGAACTCAGCCACTCCCTACTGACAGTATTAATGTTAGAGATCCGATCTAAACACTGGGGAACTCAGCCACTCCCCACTGACAGTATTAATGTTAGTGATCCAATCTCAGCACTGGGGAACTCAGCCACTCCCTACTGACAGTATTAATGTTCGTGATCCAATCTCAGCACTGGTGAACTCAGCCACTCCCTACTGACAGTATTAATGTTAGTGATCCAATCTAAACACTGGAGAACTCAGCCACTCCCCACTGACAGTATTAATGTTAGTGATCCAATCTAAACACTGGAGAACTCAGCCTTTCCCTACTGACAGTATTAATGTTAGTGATCCAATCTAAACACTGGGGAACTCAGCCACTCCCTACTGACAATATTAATGTTAGTGATCCAATCTAAACACTGGAGAACTCAGCCACTCCCTCCTGACAGTATTATTGTTAGTGATCCAATCTAAACACTGGGGAACTCAGCCACTCCCTACTGACAGTATTAATGTTAGTGATCCAATCTAAACACTGGAGAACTCAGCCATTCCCTACTGACAGTATTAATGTTAGTGATCCAATCTAAACACTTGGGAACTCAGCCACTCCCTCCTGACAGTATTAATGTTAGTGATCCAATCTAAACACTGGGGAACTCAGCCACTCCCTACTGACAGTATTAATGTTAGTGATCCAATCTAAACACTGGGGAACTCAGCCATTCCCTACTGACAGTATTAATGTTAGTGATCCAATCTAAACACTGGGGAACTCAGCCACTCCCTACTGACAGTATTAATGTTAGTGATCCAATCTAAACACTGGAGAACTCAGCCATTCCCTACTGACAGTATTAATGTTAGTGATCCAATCTAAACACTTGGGAACTCAGCCACTCCCTCCTGACAGTATTAATGTTAGTGATCCAATCTAAACACTGGAGAACTCAGCCATTCCCTACTGACAGTATTAATGTTAGTGATCCAATCTAAACACTGGGGAACTCAGCCACTCCCTACTGACAGTATTAATGTTAGTGATCCAATCTAAACACTGGGGAACTCAGCCACTCCCTACTGACAGTATTAATGTTAGTGATCCAATCTAAACACCGGGGAACTCAGCCAGTCCCTACTGACAGTATTAATGTTAGTGATCCAATCTAAACACTGGGGAACTCAGCCACTCTCCACTGACAGTATTAATGTTAGTGATCCAATCTAAACACTGAGGAACTCAGCCACTCCCCACTGACATTATTAATGTTAGTGATCCAATCTCAGCACTGGGGAACTCAGCCCCTCCCCACTGACAATATTAATGTTAGTGATCCAATCTAAACACTGGAGAACTCAGCCACTCCCTACTGACAGTATTAATGTTAGTGATCCAATCTAAACACTGGGGAACTCAGCCACTCCCCACTGACAGTATTAATGTTAGTGATCCAACCTCAGCACTGGGGAACTCAGCCACTCCCCACTGTCAATATTAATGTTAGTGATCCAATCTAAACACTGAGGAACTCAGCCACTCCCCACTGACATTATTAATGTTAGTGATCCAATCTCAGCACTGGGGAACTCAGCCACTCCCCACTGACAATATTAATGTTAGAGATCCGATCTAAACACTGGGGAACTCAGCCACTCCCCACTGACAGTATTAATGTTAGTGATCCAATCTCAGCACTGGGGAACTCAGCCACTCCCTACTGAAAGTATTAATGTTCGTGATCCAATCTCAGCACTGGTGAACTCAGCCACTCCCTACTGACAGTATTAATGTTAGTGATCCAATCTAAACACTGGAGAACTCAGCCACTCCCCACTGACAGTATTAATGTTCGTGATCCAATCTAAACACTGGAGAACTCAGCCATTCCCTACTGACAGTATTAATGTTAGTGATCCAATCTAAACACTGGGGAACTCAGCCACTCCCTACTGACAATATTAATGTTAGTGATCCAATCTAAACACTGGAGAACTCAGCCACTCCCTCCTGACAGTATTAATGTTAGTGATCCAATCTAAACACTGGGGAACTCAGCCACTCCCCACTGACAGTATTAATGTTAGTGATCCAATCTAAACACTGGGGAACGCAGCCACTCCCTACTGACAGTATTAATGTTAGTGATCCAATCTAAACACTGGGGAACTCAGCCACTCCCTACTGACAGTATTAATGTTCGTGATCCAATCTAAACACTGGAGAACTCAGCCACTGCCTACTGACAGTATTAATGTTCGTGATCCAATCTAAACACTGGAGAACTCAGCCACTCCCCACTGACTGTATTAATGTTAGTGATCCAATCTAAACACTGGGGAACTCAGCCACTCCCTACTGACAGTATTAATGTTAGAGATCCGATCTAAACACTGGGGAACTCAGCCACTCCCCACTGACAGTATTAATGTTAGTGATCCAATCTCAGCACTGGGGAACTCAGCCACTCCCTACTGACAGTATTAATGTTCGTGATCCAATCTCAGCACTGGTGAACTCAGCCACTCCCTACTGACAGTATTAATGTTAGTGATCCAATCTAAACACTGGAGAACTCAGCCACTCCCCACTGACAGTATTAATGTTAGTGATCCAATCTAAACACTGGAGAACTCAGCCTTTCCCTACTGACAGTATTAATGTTAGTGATCCAATCTAAACACTGGGGAACTCAGCCACTCCCTACTGACAATATTAATGTTAGTGATCCAATCTAAACACTGGAGAACTCAGCCACTCCCTCCTGACAGTATTAATGTTAGTGATCCAATCTAAACACTGGGGAACTCAGCCACTCCCTACTGACAGTATTAATGTTAGTGATCCAATCTAAACACTGGAGAACTCAGCCATTCCCTACTGACAGTATTAATGTTAGTGATCCAATCTAAACACTTGGGAACTCAGCCACTCCCTCCTGACAGTATTAATGTTAGTGATCCAATCTAAACACTGGGGAACTCAGCCACTCCCTACTGACAGTATTAATGTTAGTGATCCAATCTAAACACTGGGGAACTCAGCCACTCCCTACTGACAGTATTAATGTTAGTGATCCAATCTAAACACTGGGGAACTCAGCCACTCCCTACTGACAGTATTAATGTTAGTGATCCAATCTAAACACTGGAGAACTCAGCCATTCCCTACTGACAGTATTAATGTTAGTGATCCAATCTAAACACTTGGGAACTCAGCCACTCCCTCCTGACAGTATTAATGTTAGTGATCCAATCTAAACACTGGAGAACTCAGCCATTCCCTACTGACAGTATTAATGTTAGTGATCCAATCTAAACACTGGGGAACTCAGCCACTCCCTACTGACAGTATTAATGTTAGTGATCCAATCTAAACACTGGGGAACTCAGCCACTCCCTACTGACAGTATTAATGTTAGTGATCCAATCTAAACACCGGGGAACTCAGCCAGTCCCTACTGACAGTATTAATGTTAGTGATCCAATCTAAACACTGGGGAACTCAGCCACTCCCTACTGACAGTATTAATGTTAGTGATCCAATCTAAACACTGAGGAACTCAGCCACTCCCCACTGACATTATTAATGTTAGTGATCCAATCTCAGCACTGGGGAACTCAGCCCCTCCCCACTGACAATATTAATGTTAGTGATCCAATCTAAACACTGGAGAACTCAGCCACTCCCTACTGACAGTATTAATGTTAGTGATCCAATCGAAACACTGGGGAACTCAGCCACTCCCCACTGACAGTATTAATGTTAGTGATCCAACCTCAGCACTGGGGAACTCAGTCACTCCCCACTGACAATATTAATGTTAGTGATCCAATCTAAACACTGAGGAACTCAGCCACTCCCCACTGACATTATTAATGTTAGTGATCCAATCTCAGCACTGGGGAACTCAGCCACTCCCCACTGACAATATTAATGTTAGTGATCCAATCTAAACACTGGGGAACTCAGCCACTCCCTACTGACAGTATTAATGTTAGTGATCCAATCTAAACACTGGGGAACTCAGCCACTCCCTACTGACAGTATTAATGTTTGTGATCCAATCTAAACACTGGGGAACTCAGCCACTCCCCACTGACAGTATTAATGTTAGTGATCCAATCTAAACACTGGAGAACTCAGCCACTCCCTTCTGACAATATTAATGTTAGTGATCCAATCTCAGCACTGGGGCACTCAGCCACTCCCTACTGACAGTATTAATGTTAGTGATCCAATCTAAACACTGGGTAGCTCAGCCACTCCCCACTGACAGTATTAATGTTAGTGATCCAATCTAAACACTGGGGAACTCAGCCACTCCCTACTGACAGTATTAATGTCAGTGATCCAATCTAAACACTGCAGAACTCAGCCACTCCCCACTGACAGTATTAATGTTAGTGATCCAATATTAGTACTGGGGAACTCAGCCAGTCCCCACTGAAAGTATTAATGTTAGTGATCCAATCTAAACACTGGGGAACTCAGCCACTCCCCACTGACAGTATTAATGTTAGTGATCCAATCTAAACACTGGGGAACTCAGCCACTCCCCACTGACAGTATTAATGTTAGTGATCCAATCTAAACACTGGAGAACTCAGCCACTCCCTACTGACAGTATTAATGTTAGTGATCCAATCTAAACACTGGGGAACTCAGCCACTCCCCACTGACAGTATTAATGTTAGTGATCCAATCTAAACACTGGGGAACTCAGCCACTCCCTACTGACAGTATTAATGTTAGTGATCCAATCTAAACACTGGGGAACTCAGCCACTCCCCACTGACAGTATTAATGTTAGTGATCCAATCTAAACACTGGGGAACTCAGCCACTCCCCACTGACAGTATTAATGTTAGTGATCCAATCTAAACACTGGAGAACTCAGCCACTCCCTACTGACAGTATTAATGTTAGTGATCCAATCTAAACACTGGGGAACTCAGCCACTCCCCACTGACAGTATTAATGTTAGTGATCCAATCTAAACACTGGGGAACTCAGCCACTCCCTACTGACAGTATTAATGTTAGTGATCCAATCTAAACACTGGGGAACTCAGCCACTCCCTACTGACAGTATTAATGCTAGTGATCCAATCTCAGCACTGGGGAGCTCAGCCACTCCCCACTGACAGTATTAATGTTAGTGATCCAATCTAAACATTGGGGAACTCAGCCACTCCCCACTGACAGTATTAATGTTAGTGATCCAATCTAAACACTGGGGAACTCAGCCACTCCCCACTGACAATATTAATGTTAGTGATCCAATCTCAGCACTGGGGAACTCAGCCACTCCCTACTGACAGTATTAATGTTAGTGATCCAATCTCAGCACTGGGGAACTCAGCCACTCCCTACTGACAGTATTAATGTTAGTGATCCAATCTAAACACTGGGGAACTCAGCCACTCCCTACTGACAATATTAATGTTAGTGATCCAATCTAAACACTGGGGAACTCAGCCACTCCCTACTGACAGTATTAATGTTAGTGATCCAATCTCAGCACTGGGGAACTCAGCCACTCCCTACTGACAATATTAATGTTAGTGATCCAATCTAAACACTGGGGAACTCAGCCACTCCCTACTGACAGTATTAATGTTAGTGATCCAATCTAAACACTGGGGAATTCAGCCACTCCCCACTGACAGTATTAATGTTAGTGATCCAATCTAAACACTGGGGAATTCAGCCACTCCCCATTGACAATATTAATGTTAGTGATCCAATCTAAACACTGGGGAACTCAGCCACTCCCCACTGACAGTATTAATGTTAGTGATCCAATCTAAACACTGGAGAACTCAGCCACTCCCCACTGACAGTATTAATGTTAGTGATCCAATCTAAACACTGGGGAGCTCAGCCACTCCCCACTGACAGTATTAATGTTAGTGATCCAATCTCAGCACTGGGGAACTCAGCGACTCCCTACTGACAGTATTAATGTTAGTGATCCAATCTCAGCACTGGGGAACTCAGCCACTCCCCACTGACAATATTAATGTTAGTGATCCAATCTAAACACTGGGGAACTCAGCCACTCCCTACTGACAGTATTAATGTTAGTGATCCATTCTAAACACTGGGGCACTCAGCCTCTCCCCACTGACAGTATTAATGTTAGTGATCCAATCTAAACACTGGAGAACTCAGCCACTCCCTACTGACAGTATTAATGTTAGTGATCCATTCTAAACACTGGGGAACTCAGCCACTCCCCACTGACAGTATTAATGTTGGTGTGGAGATGCCGGAGTTGGACTGGGGTGGACAAATATAAGAAGTCACACAACACCAGGTTATAGTCCAACAGCTTTATTTGAAATCACAAGCTTTCGGAGCGCTGCTCCTTCTTCAGGTGAAGTGGAGAAATGCATAAAGACACAGCTTATATAGTCAGAGAATCATGTCAGATGTTTACAGGTAACCTTTCCAACTGCCATTTATCACACCTCGGCAGAGAGATAATCACAGCAATCAAAGGTGTGAATGGTGTCCAAACAGGTCAGTCAGGGAAACATTACATCAAAGAACAATGAGGTGGGGTCACAAGGGGTCAAATATTGCAGATGCTGCGGTCTGTATGAAAAAGAAAAAGACAGACAAAAAACATTTTTTTTGGCTGGGAATCACAGCAGGTCCGGCCGCATCTGTGTAGAGAGAAGAAGCCAATGTCGACTCGAGTCTGGATGACGCTGCATCAGGTGGGGTTACATGTAGCGTAACATGAACCCAAGATCTCGGTTGAGGCCATCCTCATGGGTGCGGAACTTGGCTATCAGTTTCTGCTCGATGATTTTGCGTTGTCGTGTGTCTCGAAGGCCACCTTGGAGAATGCTTACCCGAAGATCGGAGGCTGAGTGTCCTTGACTGCTGAAGTGTTCCCCGACTGGGAGGGAACACTCCTGCCTGGTGATTGTTGTGCGGTGTCCGTTCATCCGTTGTCGCAGTGTCTGCATGGTCTCGCTGATGTACCATGCTCCGGGGCATCCTTTCCTGCAACGTATGAGGTAGACAACGTTGGCCGAGTCACATGAGTATGTACCATGTACCTGGTGGGTGGTGTCCTCACGTGTGATGATGGTATCTGTGTTGATGATCTGGCATGTCTTGCAGAGGTTGCTGTGGCAGGGTTGTGTGGTGTCGTGGTCGCTGTTCTCCTGAAGGCTGGGTAATTTGCTGCGAACGATGGTCTGTTTGAGGTTAGGCGGCTGTTTGAAAGTGAGTAGTGGAGGCGTGGGGATGGCCTTAGCGAGGTGTTCATCGTCATCGATGACATGTTGAAGGCTGCGAAGAACATGGCGTAGTTTCTCCGCTCCGGGGAAGTACTGGACGATGAAGGGTACTCTGTTGGTTGTGTCCCGTGTTTGCCTTCTGTGGAGGTCTATGTGATTTTTCGCTGTGGCCCATCGGAACTGTCGATCAACGAGTCGAGCATCATATCCCGTTCTTACAAGGGCATCTTTCAGTGTCTGTAGGTGTCCATCGCATTCCTCCATGTCTGAGCAGATCCTATGTATTCGCAGGGCTTGTCCATAGGGGATGGCTTCTTTAACGTGGTTAGGGTGGAAGCTGGAGAAGTGAAGCATCGTGAGGTTGTCCGTGGGCTTGCGGCAGAGTGAAGTGCTAAGGTGTCCGTCTTTGATGGAGATTCGTGTGTCCAGGAATGAGACCGATTCTGAGGAGTAGTCCATGGTGAGTTTGATGGTGGGATGGAACTTGTTGATGTTATCGTGTAGTCTTTTCAGTGATTCTTCACCGTGGGTCCATAGGAAGAAAATGTCGTCGATGTATCTGGTGTATAGCGTTGGTTGGAGATCCTGTGCAGCGAAGAAGTCTTGCTCGAACTTGTGCATGAAGATGTTTGCGTATTGGGGTGTGAATTTGGTCCCCATGGCTGTTCCATGTGTTTGGGTAAAGAACTGGTTGTCGAAGGTGAAGACATTGTGGTCAAGGATGAAGCGGATGAGTTGTAGGATGGCGTCTGGAGATTGGCTGTTGTTGGTGTTGAGTACTGAGGCTGTCGCAGTGATGCCGTCATCGTGGGGGATACTGGTGTAGAGTGCCGAGACGTCCATCGTGGCGAGGAGTGTTCCAGGTTCAACTGGTCCGTGGGTGCTGAGCTTCTGTAAGAAGTCTGTAGTGTCACGACAGAAGCTGGGGGTTCCCTGTACGATGGGTTTCAGGATGCCCTCGACATATCCAGAGAGGTTCTCACACAGGGTTCCGTTGCCTGATGCGATAGGACGTCCAGGTGTGTTGGCTTTGTGTATCTTTGGGAGGCAGTAGAAGTCTCCCACACGGGGAGTACGTGGGATGAGAGCATGTAGGATGCTTTGAAGATCTGGATCGAAGGTTTTGATCAGTCTGTTGAGTTGGCGGGTGTGTTCTTTGGTCGGATCTGTGGGTAACTGTCTGTAGTGTTCCTGGTTGTCCAGTTGTCGGTATACTTCTTTGCAATAGTCCGTTCTGTTCTGTATGACGATGGCACCTCCTTTGTCTACTGGTTTGATGACGATGTTGCGGTTGGTCTTGAGAGCGTGGATGGCGTTGCGTTGTGCTCGGGTGATATCCTGGACTGTCTTGTGAGTGCGGCTGATGAATCTGGCATTGATGCATCTCCTGACAGCTTGAGCATACATTTCAAGCTTAGGGAAGCGACCCTCCGGAGGGGTCCAATTTGACTCTTTCTTCTTCGGTTGCTGCACTGCGGATCCCTCTGTCTGCTGTTCCGGATCATTGATTGTCTCATTGGGTTCGCTGCTGACATCTTGGGATTTGTGGAAGAATTCCCGGAGCCTCATTCTCCTGATGAATTCCTCTGTGTCTGCCGCGAGACCGATGGGGTCCATTTTGGTGGTGGGGCAGAAATTGAGCCCTCGGCTGAGAACTTCAATTTTGTCTGGTTGAAGGGTGTGGTCGGACAGGTTGACGATGGATTTCCCTGTGGTTTCAACCGTGGTACGGGGGGAGGCTTGGTTGCTGCTGCTGGTGATGCCAAGTTTCTCAAGCTTCCTGTTCTTGGTGTGCATGTAGGTAGCGTAGTTCCGTTGCCTTGTTTGTTTGGCGGTGTCTCGTAGCTGGTCTGCTGCATCCTGAGCACAGGCTGAGAACATGGACTCCATCTCGGTTTCGAGGTTGCGGCGTCTGCTGTAGAGCTGGTGTACGAGATGGTTGAGGAGTGTGCGAGAGGTACGATGGCAGAGTCTCTTGGCGTAGTCTGTGTTGTAGGTCGACTTGAGTGGGTTAGTGATCTGTAGTCCTTTCGGGATCTTGTCTGCTTTCTTGCATCGCTGTAGAAACTTGATGTCTGTGTTGATATGCGCGATCTTCTTGGAGATCCTCTCCACTTTCAGCCGGCAGTTTGTGGTGTCGAAAGTAGCCATGGTGTGGAGATGCCGGAGTTGGACTGGGGTGGACAAATGTAAGAAGTCACACAACACCAGGTTATAGTCCAACAGCTTTATTTGAAATCACAAGCTTTCGGAGCGCTGCTCCTTCTTCAGGTGAAGTGGAGAAATGCATAAAGACACAGCTTATATAGTCAGAGAATCATGTCAGATGTTTACAGGTAACCTTTCCAACTGCCATTTATCACACCTCGGCAGAGAGATAATCACAGTAGTCAAAGGTGTGAATGGTGTCCAAACAGGTCAGTCAGGGAAACATGACATCAAAGAACAATGAGGTGGGGTCACAAGGGGTCAAATTAATGTTAGTGATCCAATCTCAGCACTGGGGAACTCAGCCACCCCTTCTGACAGTATTAATGTTAGTGATCCAATCTAAACACTGGGGAACTCAGCCACTCCCTACTGACAGTATTAATGTTAGTGATCCAATCTAAACACTGGAGAACTCAGCCACTCCCTACTGACAGTATTAATGTTAGTGATCCAATCTAAACACTGGGGAACTCAGCCACTCCCTACTGACAGAATTAATGTTAGTGATCCAATCTAAACACTGGGGAACTCAGCCACTCCCCACTGACAGTATTGATGTTAGTGATCCAATCTAAACACTGGGGAAGTCAGCCACTCCCTACTGACAGTATTAATGTTAGTGATCCAATCTAAACACTGGGGAACTCAGCCACTCCCCACTGACAATATTAATGTTAGTGATCCAATCTAAACACTGGGGAACTCAGCCACTCCCTACTGACAATATTAATGTTAGTGATCCAATCTAAACACTGGAGAACTCAGCCACTCCCTACTGACAGTATTAATGTTAGTGATCCAATCTAAACACTGGGGAACTCAGCCACTCCCTACTGACAGTATTAATGTTAGTGATCCAATCTAAACACTGGGGAACTCAGCCACTCCCTACTGACAGTATTAATGTGAGTGATCCAATCTAAATACTGGGGAACTCAGCCACTCCCTACTGACAATATTAATGTTAGTGATCCAATCTAAACACTGGGGAACTCAGCCACTCCCCACTGACAGTATTAATGTTAGTGATCCAATCTAAACACTGGGGAACTCAGCCACTCCCGACTGACAATATTAATGTTAGTGATCCAATCTAAATACTGGGGAACTCAGCCACTCCCTACTGACAATATTAATGTCAGTGATCCAATCTAAACACTGGAGAACTCAGCCACTCCCTACTGACAGTATTAATGTTAGTGATCCAATCTAAACACTGGGGAACTCAGCCACTCCCCACTGACAGTATTAATGTTAGTGATCCAATCTAAACACTGGAGAACTCAGCCACTCCCTACTGACAGTATTAATGTTAGTGATCCAATCTAAACAATGGGGAACTCAGCCACTCCCTACTGACTGTATTAATGTTAGTGATCCAATCTCAGCACTGGGGAACTCAGCCACTCCCTACTGACAGTATTAATGTTAGTGATCCAATCTCAGCACTGGGGAACTCAGCCACTCCCTACTGACAGTATTAATGTTAGTGATCCAATCTAAACACTGGAGAACTCAGCCACTCCCTACTGACAATATTAATGTTAGTGATCCAATCTCAGCACTGGGGAACTCAGCCAGTCCCTACTGACAGTATTAATGTTAGTGATCCAATCTAAACACTGGGGAACTCAGCCACTCCCCACTGACAGTATTAATGTTAGTGATCGAATCTAAACACTGGGGAACTCAGCCACTCCCCACTGACAGTATTAATGTTAGTGATCGAATCTAAAGACTGGGGAACTCAGCCTCTCCCCACTGACAATATTAATGTTAGTGATCCAATCTAAACAATGGGGAACTCAGCCACTCCCTACTGACAGTATTAATGTTAGTGATCCAATCTAAACACTGGGGAACTCAGCCACTCCCCACTGACAGTATTAATGTTAGTGATCCAATCTAAACACTGGGGAACCAGCCACTCCCCACTGAGAGTATTAATGTTAGTGATCCAATCTAAACACTGGGGAACTCAGCCACTCCCTACTGACAGTATTAATGTTAGTGGTCCAATCTCAGCACTGGGGAACTCAGCCACTCCCTACTGACAGTATTAATGTTAGTGATCCAATCTAAACACTGGGGAACTCAGCCACTCCCGACTGACAGTATTAATGTTAGTGATCCAATCTAAACAATGGGGAACTCAGCCACTCCCTACTGACAGTATTAATGTTAGTGATGCAATCTAAACACTGGGGAACTCAGCCACTCCCCACTGACAGTATTAATGTTAGTGATCCAATCTAAACACTGGGGAACTCAGCCACTCCCCACTGACAGTATTAATGTTAGTGATCCAATCTAAACACTGGGGAACTCAGCCACTCCCCACTGACAGTATTAATGTTAGTGATCCAATCTCAGCACTGGGGAACTCAGCCACTCCCTACTGACAGTATTAATGTTAGTGATCCAATCTCAGCACTGGGGAACTCAGCCACTCCCCACTGACAGTATTAATGTTAGTGATCCAATCTAAACACTGGGGAACTCAGCCACTCCCGACTGACAGTATTAATGTTAGTGATCCAATCTAAACACTGGGGAACTCAGCCACTCCCTACTGACACTATTAATGTTAGTGATCCAATCTAAACACTGGGGAACTCAGCCACTCCCTACTGACAGTATTAATGTTAGTGATCCAATCTAAACACTGGGGAACTCAGCCACTCCCTACAGACAGTATTAATGTTAGTGATCCAATCTAAACACTGGGGAACTCAGCCACTCCCTACTGACAGTATTAATGTTAGTGATCCAATCTAAACACTGGGGAACTCAGCCACTCCCCACTGACAGTATTAATGTTAGTGATCCAATCTAAACACTGGGGAACTCAGCCACTCCCCACTGACAGTATTAATGTTAGTGATCCAATCTAAACACTGGAGAACTCAGCCACTCCCTACTGACAGTATTAATGTTAGTGATCCAACCTAAACACTGGGGAACTCAGCCACTCCCTTCTGACAGTATTAATGTTAGTGATCCAATCAAAACACTGGGAAACTCAGCCACTCCCCACTGACAGTATTAATGTTAGTGATCCAATCTGAACACTGGGGAACTCAGCCACTCCCTACTGACAGTATTAATGTTAGTGATCCAATCTCAGCACTGGAGAACTCAGCCACTCCCCACTGACAGTATTAATGTTAGTGATCCAATCTAAACACTGGGGAACTCAGCCACTCCCTACTGACAGTATTAATGTTAGTGATCCAATCTAAACACTGGGGAACTCAGCCACTCCCTACCGACAGTATTAATGTTAGTGATCCAATCTAAACACTGGGGAACTCAGCCACTCCCTTCTGACAGTATTAATGTTAGTGATCCAATCTAAACACTGGGGAACTCAGCCACTCCCCACTGACAGTATTAATGTTAGTGATCCAATCTCAGCACTGGGGAACTCAGCCACTCCCTACTGACAGTATTAATGTTAGTGATCCAATCTAAACACTGGGGAACTCAGCCACTCCCTACTGACAATATTAATGTTAGTGATCCAATCTAAACACTGGAGAACTCAGCCACTCCCTACTGACAGTATTAATGTTAGTGATCCAATCTAAACACTGGGGAACTCAGCCACTCCCCACTGACAGTATTAATGTTAGTGATCCAATCTAAACACTGGGGAACTCAGCCACTCCCTACTGACAGTATTAATGTTAGTGATCCAATCTAAACACTGGGGAACTCAGCCACTCCCTACTGACAGTATTAATGTTAGTGATCCAATCTAAACACTGGGGAACTCAGCCACTCCCCACTGACAGTATTAATGTTAGTGATCCAAACTAAACACTGGGGAACTTAGCCACTCCCCACTGACAGTATTAATGTTAGTGATCCAATCTAAACACTGGGGAAATCAGCCACTCCCTACTGACAGTATTAATGTTAGTGATCCAATCTAAACACTGGGGAAATCAGCCACTCCCTACTGACAGTATTAATGTTAGTGATTCAATCTAAACACTGGGGAACTCAGCCACTCCCCACTGACAGTATTAATGTTAGTGATCCAATCTCAGCACTGGGGAACTCAGCCACTCCCTACTGACAGTATTAATGTTAGTGATCCAATCTCAGCACTGGGGAACTCAGCCACTCCCCACTGACTGTATTAATGTTAGTGATCCAATCTAAACACTGGGGAACTCAGCCACTCCCGACTGACAGTATTAATGTTAGTGATCCAATCTAAACACTGGAGAACTCAGCCACTCCCCACTGACACTATTAATGTTAGTGATCCAATCTAAACACTGGGGAACTCAGCCACTCCCTACTGACAGTATTAATGTTAGTGATCCAATCTAAACACTGGGGAACTCAGCCACTCCCTACAGACAGTATTAATGTTAGTGATCCAATCTAAACACTGGGGAACTCAGCCACTCCCTACTGACAGTATTAATGTTAGTGATCCAATCTAAACACTGGGGAACTCAGCCACTCCCCACTGACAGTATTAATGTTAGTGATCCAATCTAAACACTGGGGAACTCAGCCACTCCCCACTGACAGTATTAATGTTAGTGATCCAATCTAAACACTGGAGAACTCAGCCACTCCCTACTGACAGTATTAATGTTAGTGATCCAACCTAAACACTGGGGAACTCAGCCACTCCCTTCTGACAGTATTAATGTTAGTGATCCAATCTAAACACTGGGAAACTCAGCCACTCCCCACTGACAGTATTAATGTTAGTGATCCAATCTGAACACTGGGGAACTCAGCCACTCCCTACTGACAGTATTAATGTTAGTGATCCAATCTCAGCACTGGAGAACTCAGCCACTCCCCACTGACAGTATTAATGTTAGTGATCCAATCTAAACACTGGGGAACTCAGCCACTCCCTACTGACAGTATTAATGTTAGTGATCCAATCTAAACACTGGGGAACTCAGCCACTCCCTACCGACAGTATTAATGTTAGTGATCCAATCTAAACACTGGGGAACTCAGCCACTCCCTTCTGACAGTATTAATGTTAGTGATCCAATCTAAACACTGGGGAACTCAGCCACTCCCCACTGACAGTATTAATGTTAGTGATCCAATCTCAGCACTGGGGAACTCAGCCACTCCCTACTGACAGTATTAATGTTAGTGATCCAATCTAAACACTGGGGAACTCAGCCACTCCCTACTGACAATATTAATGTTAGTGATCCAATCTAAACACTGGAGAACTCAGCCACTCCCTACTGACAGTATTAATGTTAGTGATCCAATCTAAACACTGGGGAACTCAGCCACTCCCCACTGACAGTATTAATGTTAGTGATCCAATCTAAACACTGGGGAACTCAGCCACTCCCTACTGACAGTATTAATGTTAGTGATCCAATCTAAACACTGGGGAACTCAGCCACTCCCTACTGACAGTATTAATGTTAGTGATCCAATCTAAACACTGGGGAACTCAGCCACTCCCCACTGACAGTATTAATGTTAGTGATCCAAACTAAACACTGGGGAACTCAGCCACTCCCCACTGACAGTATTAATGTTAGTGATCCAATCTAAACACTGGGGAAATCAGCCACTCCCTACTGACAGTATTAATGTTAGTGATCCAATCTAAACACTGGGGAAATCAGCCACTCCCTACTGACAGTATTAATGTTAGTGATTCAATCTAAACACTGGGGAACTCAGCCACTCCCCACTGACAGTATTAATGTTAGTGATCCAATCTCAGCACTGGGGAACTCAGCCACTCCCTTCTGACAGTATTAATGTTCGTGATCCAATCTAAACACTGGGGAACTCAGCCACTCCCCACTGACAATATTAATGTTAGTGATCCAATCTAAACACTGGGGAACTCAGCCACTCCCTTCTGGCAGTGTTAATGTTAGTGATCCGATCTAAACACTGGGGAACTCAGCCACTCCCTACTGACAGTATTAATGTTAGTGATCCGATCTAAACACTGGAGAACTCAGCCACTCCCTACTGACAGTATTAATGTTAGTGATCCAATCTAAACACTGGAGAATTCAGCCACTCCCTACCGACAGTATTAATGTTAGTGATCCAATCTAAACACTGGGGAACTCAGCCACTCCCTTCTGACAGTATTAATGTTAGTGATCCAATCTAAACACTGGAGAACTCAGCCACTCCCTACTGACAGTATTAATGTTAGTGATCCGATCTAAACACTGGAGAACTCAGCCACTCCCTACTGACAGTATTAATGTTAGTGATCCAATCTAAACACTGGAGAACTCAGCCACTCCCTACCGACAGTATTAATGTTAGTGATCCAATCTAAACACTGGGGAACTCAGCCACTCCCTTCTGACAGTATTAATGTTAGTGATCCAATCTAAACACTGGGGAACTCAGCCACTCCCTACTGACAGTATTAATGTTAGTGATCCAATCTAAACACTGGGGATCTCAGCCACTCCCTACTGACAGTATTAATGTTAGTGATCCAATCTAAACACTGGGGAACTCAGCCACTCTCTACTGACAGTATTAATGTTAGTGATCCGATCTGAACACTGGAGAACTGAGCCACTCCCTACTGACAGTATTAATGTTAGTGATCCAATCTAAACACTGGAGAACTCAGCCACTCCCTACTGACAGTATTAATGTTAGTGATCCAATCTAAACACTGGGGAACTCAGCCACTCCCCACTGACAGTATTAATGTTAGTGATCCAAACTAAACACTGGGGAACTCAGCCACTCCCCACTGACAGTATTAATGTTAGTGATCCAATCTAAACACTGGGGAAATCAGCCACTCCCTACTGACAGTATTAATGTTAGTGATCCAATCTAAACACTGGGGAAGTCAGCCACTCCCTACTGACAGTATTAATGTTAGTGATTCAATCTAAACACTGGGGAACTCAGCCACTCCCCACTGACAGTATTAATGTTAGTGATCCAATCTCAGCACTGGGGAACTCAGCCACTCCCTACTGACAGTATTAATGTTAGTGATCCAATCTCAGCACTGGGGAACTCAGCCACTCCCCACTGACAGTATTAATGTTAGTGATCCAATCTAAACACTGGGGAACTCAGCCACTCCCGACTGACAGTATTAATGTTAGTGATCCAATCTAAACACTGGAGAACTCAGCCACTCCCCACTGACACTATTAATGTTAGTGATCCAATCTAAACACTGGGGAACTCAGCCACTCCCTACTGACAGTATTAATGTTAGTGATCCAATCTAAACACTGGGGAACTCAGCCACTCCCTACAGACAGTATTAATGTTAGTGATCCAATCTAAACACTGGGGAACTCAGCCACTCCCTACTGACAGTATTAATGTTAGTGATCCAATCTAAACACTGGGGAACTCAGCCACTCCCCACTGACAGTATTAATGTTAGTGATCCAATCTAAACACTGGGGAACTCAGCCACTCCCCACTGACAGTATTAATGTTAGTGATCCAATCTAAACACTGGAGAACTCAGCCACTCCCTACTGACAGTATTAATGTTAGTGATCGAACCTAAACACTGGGGAACTCAGCCACTCCCTTCTGACAGTATTAATGTTAGTGATCCAATCTAAACACTGGGAAACTCAGCCACTCCCCACTGACAGTATTAATGTTAGTGATCCAATCTGAACACTGGGGAACTCAGCCACTCCCTACTGACAGTATTAATGTTAGTGATCCAATCTCAGCACTGGAGAACTCAGCCACTCCCCACTGACAGTATTAATGTTAGTGATCCAATCTAAACACTGGGGAACTCAGCCACTCCCTACTGACAGTATTAATGTTAGTGATCCAATCTAAACACTGGGGAACTCAGCCACTCCCTACCGACAGTATTAATGTTAGTGATCCAATCTAAACACTGGGGAACTCAGCCACTCCCTTCTGACAGTATTAATGTTAGTGATCCAATCTAAACACTGGGGAACTCAGCCACTCCCCACTGACAGTATTAATGTTAGTGATCCAATCTCAGCACTGGGGAACTCAGCCACTCCCTACTGACAGTATTAATGTTAGTGATCCAATCTAAACACTGGGGAACTCAGCCACTCCCTACTGACAATATTAATGTTAGTGATCCAATCTAAACACTGGAGAACTCAGCCACTCCCTACTGACAGTATTAATGTTAGTGATCCAATCTAAACACTGGGGAACTCAGCCACTCCCCACTGACAGTATTAATGTTAGTGATCCAATCTAAACACTGGGGAACTCAGCCACTCCCTACTGACAGTATTAATGTTAGTGATCCAATCTAAACACTGGGGAACTCAGCCACTCCCTACTGACAGTATTAATGTTAGTGATCCAATCTAAACACTGGGGAACTCAGCCACTCCCCACTGACAGTATTAATGTTAGTGATCCAAACTGAACACTGGGGAACTCAGCCACTCCCCACTGACAGTATTAATGTTAGTGATCCAATCTAAACACTGGGGAAATCAGCCACTCCCTACTGACAGTATTAATGTTAGTGATCCAATCTAAACACTGGGGAAATCAGCCACTCCCTACTGACAGTATTAATGTTAGTGATTCAATCTAAACACTGGGGAACTCAGCCACTCCCCACTGACAGTATTAATGTTAGTGATCCAATCTCAGCACTGGGGAACTCAGCCACTCCCTTCTGACAGTATTAATGTTCGTGATCCAATCTAAACACTGGGGAACTCAGCCACTCCCCACTCACAATATTAATGTTAGTGATCCAATCTAAACACTGGGGAACTCAGCCACTCCCTTCTGGCAGTGTTAATGTTAGTGATCCGATCTAAACACTGGGGAACTCAGCCACTCCCTACTGACAGTATTAATGTTAGTGATCCAATCTAAACACTGGAGAATTCAGCCACTCCCTACCGACAGTATTAATGTTAGTGATCCAATCTAAACACTGGGGAACTCAGCCACTCCCTTCTGACAGTATTAATGTTAGTGATCCAATCTAAACACTGGAGAACTCAGCCACTCCCTACTGACAGTATTAATGTTAGTGATCCGATCTAAACACTGGAGAACTCAGCCACTCCCTACTGACAGTATTAATGTTAGTGATCCAATCTAAACACTGGAGAACTCAGCCACTCCCTACCGACAGTATTAATGTTAGTGATCCAATCTAAACACTGGGGAACTCAGCCACTCCCTTCTGACAGTATTAATGTTAGTGATCCAATCTAAACACTGGGGAACTCAGCCACTCCCTACTGACAGTATTAATGTTAGTGATCCAATCTAAACACTGGGGATCTCAGCCACTCCCTACTGACAGTATTAATGTTAGTGATCCAATCTAAACACTGGGGAACTCAGCCACTCTCTACTGACAGTATTAATGTTAGTGATCCGATCTGAACACTGGAGAACTGAGCCACTCCTTACTGACAGTATTAATGTTAGTGATCCAATCTAAACACTGGAGAACTCAGCCACTCCCTGCTGACAGTATTAATGTTAGTGATCCAATCTAAACACTGGGGAACTCAGCCACTCCCTTCTGACAGTATTAATGTTAGTGATCCAATCTAAACACTGGGGAACTCAGCCACTCCCCACTGACAGTATTAATGTTAGTGATCCAATCTAAACACTGGGGAACTCAGCCACTCCCTTCTGACAGTATTAATGTTGGTGATCCAATCTAAACACTGGGGAACTCAGCCACTCCCCACTGACAGTATTAATGTTAGTGATCCAATCTAAACACTGGTGAACTCAGCCACTCCCTACTGACAGTATTAATGTTAGTGATCCAATCTAAACACTGGGGAAATCAGCCACTCCCTACTGACAATATTAATGTTAGTGATCCAATCTAAACACTGGGGAACTCAGCCACTCCCGACTGACAGTATTAATGTTAGTGATCCAATCTAAACAATGGGGAACTCAGCCACTCCCTACTGACAGTATTAATGTTAGTGATGCAATCTAAACACTGGGGAACTCAGCCACTCCCCACTGACAGTATTAATGTTAGTGATCCAATCTAAACACTGGGGAACTCAGCCACTCCCCACTGACAGTATTAATGTTAGTGATCCAATCTAAACACTGGGGAACTCAGCCACTCCCCACTGACAGTATTAATGTTAGTGATCCAATCTCAGCACTGGGGAACTCAGCCACTCCCTACTGCCAGTATTAATGTTAGTGATCCAATCCCAGCACTGGGGAACTCAGCCACTCCCCACTGACAGTATTAATGTTAGTGATCCAATCTAAACACTGGAGAACTCAGCCACTCCCCACTGACACTATTAATGTTAGTGATCCAATCTAAACACTGGGGAACTCAGCCACTCCCGACTGACAGTATTAATGTTAGTGATCCAATCTAAACACTGGAGAACTCAGCCACTCCCCACTGACACTATTAATGTTAGTGATCCAATCTAAACACTGGGGAACTCAGCCACTCCCTACTGACAGTATTAATGTTAGTGATCCAATCTAAACACTGGGGAACTCAGCCACTCCCTACTGACAGTATTAATGTTAGTGATCCAATCTAAACACTGGGGAACTCAGCCACTCCCTACTGACAGTATTAATGTTAGTGATCCAATCTAAACACTGGGGAACTCAGCCACTCCCCACTGACAGTATTAATGTTAGTGATCCAATCTAAACACTGGGGAACTCAGCCACTCCCCACAGACAGTATTAATGTTAGTGATCCAATCTAAACACTGGAGAACTCAGCCACTCCCTACTGACAGTATTAATGTTAGTGATCCAACCTAAACACTGGGGAACTCAGCCACTCCCTTCTGACAGTATTAATGTTAGTGATCCAATCTAAACACTGGGAAACTCAGCCACTCCCCACTGACAGTATTAATGTTAGTGATCCAATCTGAACACTGGGGAACTCAGCCACTCCCTACTGACAGTATTAATGTTAGTGATCCAATCTCAGCACTGGAGAACTCAGCCACTCCCCACTGACAGTATTAATGTTAGTGATCCAATCTAAACACTGGGGAACTCAGCCACTCCCTACTGACAGTATTAATGTTAGTGATCCAATCTAAACACTGGGGAACTCAGCCACTCCCTACCGACAGTATTAATGTTAGTGATCCAATCTAAACACTGGGGAACTCAGCCACTCCCTTCTGACAGTATTAATGTTAGTGATCCAATCTAAACACTGGGGAACTCAGCCACTCCCCACTGACAGTATTAATGTTAGTGATCCAATCTCAGCACTGGGGAACTCAGCCACTCCCTACTGACAGTATTAATGTTAGTGATCCAATCTAAACACTGGGGAACTCAGCCACTCCCTACTGACAATATTAATGTTAGTGATCCAATCTAAACACTGGAGAACTCAGCCACTCCCTACTGACAGTATTAATGTTAGTGATCCAATCTAAACACTGGGGAACTCAGCCACTCCCCACTGACAGTATTAATGTTAGTGATCCAATCTAAACACTGGAGAATTCAGCCACTCCCTACCGACAGTATTAATGTTAGTGATCCAATCTAAACACTGGGGAACTCAGCCACTCCCTTCTGACAGTATTAATGTTAGTGATCCAATCTAAACACTGGAGAACTCAGCCACTCCCTACTGACAGTATTAATGTTAGTGATCCGATCTAAACACTGGAGAACTCAGCCACTCCCTACTGACAGTATTAATGTTAGTGATCCAATCTAAACACTGGAGAACTCAGCCACTCCCTACCGACAGTATTAATGTTAGTGATCCAATCTAAACACTGGGGAACTCAGCCACTCCCTTCTGACAGTATTAATGTTAGTGATCCAATCTAAACACTGGGGAACTCAGCCACTCCCTACTGACAGTATTAATGTTAGTGATCCAATCTAAACACTGGGGATCTCAGCCACTCCCTACTGACAGTATTAATGTTAGTGATCCAATCTAAACACTGGGGAACTCAGCCACTCTCTACTGACAGTATTAATGTTAGTGATCCGATCTGAACACTGGAGAACTGAGCCACTCCCTACTGACAGTATTAATGTTAGTGATCCAATCTAAACACTGGAGAACTCAGCCACTCCCTGCTGACAGTATTAATGTTAGTGATCCAATCTAAACACTGGGGAACTCAGCCACTCCCTTCTGACAGTATTAATGTTAGTGATCCAATCTAAACACTGGGGAACTCAGCCACTCCCCACTGACAGTATTAATGTTAGTGATCCAATCTAAACACTGGTGAACTCAGCCACTCCCTACTGACAGTATTAATGTTAGTGATCCAATCTAAACACTGGGGAAATCAGCCACTCCCTACTGACAATATTAATGTTAGTGATCCAATCTAAACACTGGGGAACTCAGCCACTCCCGACTGACAGTATTAATGTTAGTGATCCAATCTAAACAATGGGGAACTCAGCCACTCCCTACTGACAGTATTAATGTTAGTGATGCAATCTAAACACTGGGGAACTCAGCCACTCCCCACTGACAGTATTAATGTTAGTGATCCAATCTAAACACTGGGGAACTCAGCCACTCCCCACTGACAGTATTAATGTTAGTGATCCAATCTAAACACTGGGGAACTCAGCCACTCCCCACTGACAGTATTAATGTTAGTGATCCAATCTCAGCACTGGGGAACTCAGCCACTCCCTACTGCCAGTATTAATGTTAGTGATCCAATCTCAGCACTGGGGAACTCAGCCACTCCCCACTGACAGTATTAATGTTAGTGATCCAATCTAAACACTGGAGAACTCAGCCACTCCCCACTGACACTATTAATGTTAGTGATCCAATCTAAACACTGGGGAACTCAGCCACTCCCGACTGACAGTATTAATGTTAGTGATCCAATCTAAACACTGGAGAACTCAGCCACTCCCCACTGACACTATTAATGTTAGTGATCCAATCTAAACACTGGGGAACTCAGCCACTCCCTACTGACAGTATTAATGTTAGTGATCCAATCTAAACACTGGGGAACTCAGCCACTCCCTACTGACAGTATTAATGTTAGTGATCCAATCTAAACACTGGGGAACTCAGCCACTCCCTACTGACAGTATTAATGTTAGTGATCCAATCTAAACACTGGGGAACTCAGCCACTCCCCACTGACAGTATTAATGTTAGTGATCCAATCTAAACACTGGGGAACTCAGCCACTCCCCACTGACAGTATTAATGTTAGTGATCCAATCTAAACACTGGAGAACTCAGCCACTCCCTACTGACAGTATTAATGTTAGTGATCCAACCTAAACACTGGGGAACTCAGCCACTCCCTTCTGACAGTATTAATGTTAGTGATCCAATCTAAACACTGGGAAACTCAGCCACTCCCCACTGACAGTATTAATGTTAGTGATCCAATCTGAACACTGGGGAACTCAGCTACTCCCTACTGACAGTATTAATGTTAGTGATCCAATCTCAGCACTGGAGAACTCAGCCACTCCCCACTGACAGTATTAATGTTAGTGATCCAATCTAAACACTGGGGAACTCAGCCACTCCCTACTGACAATATTAATGTTAGTGATCCAATCTAAACACTGGGGAACTCAGCCACTCCCTACCGACAGTATTAATGTTAGTGATTCAATCTAAACACTGGGGAACTCAGCCACTCCCTTCTGACAGTATTAATGTTAGTGATCCAATCTAAACACTGGGGAACTCAGCCACTCCCCACTGACAGTATTAATGTTAGTGATCCAATCTCAGCACTGGGGAACTCAGCCACTCCCTACTGACAGTATTAATGTTAGTGATCCAATCTAAACACTGGGGAACTCAGCCACTCCCTACTGACAATATTAATGTTAGTGATCCAATCTAAACACTGGAGAACTCAGCCACTCCCTACTGACAGTATTAATGTTAGTGATCCAATCTAAACACTGGGGAACTCAGCCACTCCCCACTGACAGTATTAATGTTAGTGATCCAATCTAAACACTGGGGAACTCAGCCACTCCCTACTGACAGTATTAATGTTAGTGATCCAATCTAAACACTGGGGAACTCAGCCACTCCCTACTGACAGTATTAATGTTAGTGATCCAATCTAAACACTGGGGAACTCAGCCACTCCCCACTGACAGTATTAATGTTAGTGATCCAAACTAAACACTGGGGAACTCAGCCACTCCCCACTGACAGTATTAATGTTAGTGATCCAATCTAAACACTGGGGAAATCAGCCACTCCCTACTGACAGTATTAATGTTAGTGATCCAATCTAAACACTGGGGAAATCAGCCACTCCCTACTGACAGTATTAATGTTAGTGATTCAATCTAAACACTGGGGAACTCAGCCACTCCCCACTGACAGTATTAATGTTAGTGATCCAATCTCAGCACTGGGGAACTCAGCCACTCCCTTCTGACAGTATTAATGTTCGTGATCCAATCTAAACACTGGGGAACTCAGCCACTCCCCACTGACAATATTAATGTTAGTGATCCAATCTAAACACTGGGGAACTCAGCCACTCCCTTCTGGCAGTATTAATGTTAGTGATCCGATCTAAACACTGGGGAACTCAGCCACTCCCTACTGACAGTATTAATGTTAGTGTTCCGATCTAAACACTGGAGAACTCAGCCACTCCCTACTGACAGTATTAATGTTAGTGATCCAATCTAAACACTGGAGAATTCAGCCACTCCCTACCGACAGTATTAATGTTAGTGATCCAATCTAAACACTGGGGAACTCAGCCACTCCCTTCTGACAGTATTAATGTTAGTGATCCAATCTAAACACTGGAGAACTCAGCCACTCCCTACTGACAGTATTAATGTTAGTGATCCGATCTAAACACTGGAGAACTCAGCCACTCCCTACTGACAGTATTAATGTTAGTGATCCAATCTAAACACTGGAGAACTCAGCCACTCCCTACCGACAGTATTAATGTTAGTGATCCAATCTAAACACTGGGGAACTCAGCCACTCCCTTCTGACAGTATTAATGTTAGTGATCCAATCTAAACACTGGGGAACTCAGCCACTCCCTACTGACAGTATTAATGTTAGTGATCCAATCTAAACACTGGGGAACTCAGCCACTCCCTACTGACAGTATTAATGTTAGTGATCCAATCTAAACACTGGGGAACTCAGCCACTCCCTACTGACAGTATTAATGTTAGTGATCCGATCTGAACACTGGAGAACTGAGCCACTCCCTACTGACAGTATTAATGTTAGTGATCCAATCTAAACACTGGGGAACTCAGCCACTCCCTGCTGACAGTATTAATGTTAGTGATCCAATCTAAACACTGGGGAACTCAGCCACTCCCTTCTGACAGTATTAATGTTAGTGATCCAATCTAAACACTGGGGAACTCAGCCACTCCCCACTGACAGTATTAATGTTAGTGATCCAATCTAAACACTGGGGAACTCAGCCACTCCCTTCTGACAGTATTAATGTTGGTGATCCAATCTAAACACTGGGGAACTCAGCCACTCCCCACTGACAGTATTAATGTTAGTGATCCAATCTAAACACTGGTGAACTCAGCCACTCCCTACTGACAGTATTAATGTTAGTGATCCAATCTAAACACTGGGGAAATCAGCCACTCCCTACTGACAATATTAATGTTAGTGATCCAATCTAAACACTGGGGAACTCAGCCACTCCCTACTGACAGTATTAATGTTAGTGATCCAATCTAAACACTGGGGAACTCAGCCACTCCCTACTGACAGTATTAATGTTAGTGATCCAATCTAAACACTGGGGAACTCAGCCACTCCCTACTGACAGTATTAATGTTAGTGATCCAATCTAAACACTTGTGAACTCAGCCACTCCCTACTGACAGTATTAATGTTAGTGATCCAATCTAAACACTGGAGAACTCAGCCACTCCCTACTGACAGTATTAATGTTAGTGATCCAATCTAAACACTGGGGAACTCAGCCACTCCCGTCTGACAGTATTAATGTTAGTGATCCAATCTAAACACTGGGGAACTCAGCCACTCCCCACTGACAGTATTAATGTTAGTGATCCAATCTCAACACTGGGGAACTCAGCCACTCCCTTCTGACAGTATTAATGTTGGTGATCCAATCTAAACACTGGGGAACTCAGCCACTCCCCACTGACAGTATTAATGTTAGTGATCCAATCTAAACACAGAATCACAGAATCACAGAAACCTCACAGTACAGATAGAGGCTATTTCGGCCCATCGAGCCTGCACCGACACATATCCCACCTGATCCCCGTAACCCCTACACCAACACATATCCCACCCTATCCCCGTAACCCCACGTATTTAATCCCCCTAACACGAAGGGTCAATTTTTATCATAGCCAATCAACCTAACCCGCACATCTTTGGACTGTGGGAGGAAACCGGAGCACCCGGAGAAAACCCACGCAAACACTGGTGAACTCAGCCACTCCCTACTGACAGTATTAATGTTAGTGATCCAATCTAAACACTGGGGAAATCAGCCACTCCCTACTGACAATATTAATGTTAGTGATCCAATCTAAACACTGGGGAACTCAGCCACTCCCTACTGACAGTATTAATGTTAGTGATCCAATCTAAACACTGGGGAACTCAGCCACTCCCTACTGACAATATTAATGTTAGTGATCCAATCTAAACACTGGGGAACTCAGCCACTCCCTACTGACAGTATTAATGTTAGTGATCCAATCTAAACACTGGGGAACTCAGCCACTCCCTTCTGACAGTATTAATGTTAGTGATCCAATCTAAACAATGGGGTACTCAGCCACTCCCTACTGACAGTATTAATGTTAGTGATCCAATCTAAACACTGGAGCACTCAGCCACTCCCTACTGACAGTGTTAATGTTAGTGATCCAATCTAAACACTGGGGAACTCAGCCACTCCCTACTGACAGTATTAATGTTAGTGATCCAATCTAAACACTGGGGAACTCAGCCACTCCCTACTGACAATATTAATGTTAGTGATCCAATCTAAACACTGGGGAACTCAGCCACTCCCTACTGACAGTATTAATGTTAGTGATCCAATCTCAGCACTGGGGAGCTCAGCCACTCCCCACTGACAGTATTAATGTTAGTGATCCAATCTAAACACTGGGGAACTCAGCCGCTCCCTACTGACAGTATTAATGTTAGTGATCCAATCTCAGCACTGGGGAGCTCAGCCGCTCCCTACTGACAGTATTAATGTTAGTGATCCAATCTAAACACTGGGGAACTCAGCCACGCCCCACTGACAGTATTAATGTTAGTGATCCAATCTAAACACTGGGGAACTCAGCCACTCCCTACTGACAGTATTAATGTCAGTGATCCAATCTAAACACTGGGGAACTCAGCCACTCCCTACTGACAGTATTAATGTTAGTGACCCAATCTAAACACTGGGGAACTCAGCCACTCCCTACTGACAGTATTAATGTTAGTGATCCAATCTAAACACTGGGGAACTCAGCCACTCCCTACTGACAGTATTAATGTTAGTGTTCCATTCTCAGCACTGGGGAACTCAGCCACTCCCTACTGACAGTATTAATGTTAGTGATCCAATCTAAACACTGGGGAACTCAGCCACTCCCCACTGACAGTATTAATGTTAGTGATCCAATCTCAGCACTGGGGAACTCAGCCACTCCCTACTGACAGTATTAATGTTAGTGATCCAATCTAAACACTGGGGAACTCAGCCACTCCCTTCTGACAGTATTAATGTTAGTGATCCAATCTATACACTGGGGAACTCAGCCACTCCCTACTGACAGTATTAATGTTAGTGATCCAATCTAAACACTGGGGAACTCAGCCACTCCCTACTGACAATATTAATGTTAGTGATCCAATCTAAACACTGGGGAACTCAGCCACTCCCTTCTGACAGTATTAATGTTAGTGATCCAATCTAAACACTGGGGAACTCAGCCACTCCCTACTGACAGTATTAATGTTAGTGATCCAATCTAAACACTGGGGAACTCAGCCACTCCCTACTGACAATATTAATGTTAGTGATCCAATCTAAACACTGGGGAACTCAGCCACTCCCTTCTGACAGTATTAATGTTAGTGATCCAATCTAAACACTGGGGAACTCAGCCACTCCCTACTGACAATATTAATGTTAGTGATCCAATCTAAACACTGGGGAACTCAGCCACTCCCTACTGACAGTATTAATGTTAGTGATCCAATCTAAACACTGGGGAACTCAGCCACTCCCCACTGACAGTATTAATGTTAGTGATCCAATCTAAACACTGGGGAACTCAGCCACTCCCTTCTGACAGTATTAATGTTAGTGATACAATCTAAACACTGGGGAACTCAGCCACTCCCTACTGACAGTATTAATGTTTGTGATCCAATCTCAGCACTGGGGAATGCAGCCACTCCCTACTGACAGTATTAATGTTAGTGATCCAATCTAAACACTGGGGAACTCAGCCACTCCCTACTGACAGTATTAATGTTAGTGATCCAATCTAAACACTGGGGAACTCAGCCACTCCCCACTGACAGTATTAATGTTAGTGATCCAATCTAAACACTGGGGAACTCAGCCACTCCCCACTGACAGTATTAATGTTAGTGATCCAATCTAAACACTGGGGAACTCAGCCACTCCCTACTGACAGTATTAATGTTAGTGATCCAATCTAAACACTGGGAAACTCAGCCACTCCCGACTGACAGTATTAATGTTAGTGATCCAATCTAAACACTGGGGAACTCAGCCACTCCCCACTGACAGTATTAATGTTCGTGATCCAATCTAAACACTGGGGAACTCAGCCACTCCCCACTGACAGTATTAATGTTAGTGATCCAATCTCAGCACTGGGGAACTCAGCCACTCCCTACTGACAGTATTAATGTTAGTGATCCAATCTAAACACTGGGGAACTCAGCCACTCCCGACTGACAATATTAATGTTAGTGATCCAATCTAAACACTGGGGAACTCAGCCACTCCCCACTGACAGTATTAATGTTAGTGATCCAATCTCAGCACTGGGGAACTCAGCCACTCCCTACTGACAGTATTAATGTTAGTGATCCAATCCAAACACTGGGGAACTCAGCCACTCCCCACTGACAATATTAATGTTAGTGATCCAATCTAAACACTGGGGAACTCAGCCACTCCCTACTGACAGTATTAATGTTAGTGATCCAATCTAAACACTGGGGAGCTCAGCCACTCCCTACTGACAATATTAATGTTAGTGATCCAATCTAAACACTGGGGAACTCAGCCACTCCCTACTGACAGTATTAATGTTAGTGATCCAATCTCAGCACTGGGGAGCTCAGCCACTCCCCACTGACAGTATTAATGTTAGTGATCCAATCTAAACACTGGGGAACTCTGCCGCTCCCTACTGACAGTATTAATGTTAGTGATCCAATCTCAGCACTGGGGAGCTCAGCCGCTCCCTACTGACAGTATTAATGTTAGTGATCCAATCTAAACACTGGGGAACTCAGCCACTCCCCACTGACAGTATTAATGTTAGTGATCCAATCTAAACACTGGGGAACTCAGCCACTCCCTACTGACAGTATTAATGTCAGTGATCAAATCTAAACACTGGGGAACTCAGCCACTCCCTACTGACAGTATTAATGTTAGTGACCCAATCTAAACACTGGGGAACTCAGCCACTCCCTACTGACAGTATTAATGTTAGTGATCCAATCTAAACACTGGGGAACTCAGCCACTCCCTACTGACAGTATTAATGTTAGTGATCCAATCTCAGCACTGGGGAACTCAGCAACTCCCTACTGACAGTATTAATGTTAGTGATCCAATCTAAACACTGGGGAACTCAGCCACTCCCCACTGACAGTATTAATGTTAGTGATCCAATCTCAGCACTGGGGAACTCAGCCACTCCCTACTGACAGTATTAATGTTAGTGATCCAATCTAAACACTGGGGAACTCAGCCACTCCCTTCTGACAGTATTAATGTTAGTGATCCAATCTAAACACTGGGGAACTCAGCCACTCCCTACTGACAATATTAATGTTAGTGATCCAATCTAAACACTGGGGAACTCAGCCACTCCCTTCTGACAGTATTAATGTTAGTGATCCAATCTATACACTGGGGAACTCAGCCACTCCCTACTGACAATATTAATGTTAGTGATCCAATCTAAACACTGGGGAACTCAGCCACTCCCTTCTGACAGTATTAATGTTAGTGATCCAATCTAAACACTGGGGAACTCAGCCACTCCCTACTGACAATATTAATGTTAGTGATCCAATCTAAACACTGGGGAACTCAGCCACTCCCTTCTGACAGTATTAATGTTAGTGATCCAATCTAAACACTGGGGAACTCAGCCACTCCCTACTGACAATATTAATGTTAGTGATCCAATCTAAACACTGGGGAACTCAGCCACTCCCTTCTGACAGTATTAATGTTAGTGATCCAATCTAAACACTGGGGAACTCAGCCACTCCCTACTGACAGTATTAATGTTAGTGATCCAATCTAAACACTGGGGAACTCAGCCACTCCCTACTGACAGTATTAATGTTAGTGATCCAATCTAAACACTGGGGAACTCAGCCACTCCCTACTGACAGTATTAATGTTAGTGATCCAATCTAAACACTGGGGAACTCAGCCACTCCCGACTGACAATATTAATGTTAGTGATCCAATCTAAACACTGGGGAACTCAGCCACTCCCCACTGACAGTATTAATGTTAGTGATCCAATCTCAGCACTGGGGAACTCAGCCACTCCCTACTGACAGTATTAATGTTAGTGATTCAATCTAAACACTGGGGAACTCAGCCACTCCCCACTGACAATATTAATGTTAGTGATCCAATCTAAACACTGGGGAACTCAGCCACTCCCCACTGACAGTATTAATGTTAGTGATCCAATCTAAACACTGGGGAACTCAGCCACTCCCTACTGACAATATTAATGTTAGTGATCCAATCTAAACACTGGGGAACTCAGCCACTCCCTACTGACAGTATTAATGTTAGTGATCCAATCTCAGCACTGGGGAGCTCAGCCACTCCCCACTGACAGTATTAATGTTAGTGATCCAATCTAAACACTGGGGAACTCAGCCGCTCCCTACTGACAGTATTAATGTTAGTGATCCAATCTCAGCACTGGGGAGCTCAGCCGCTCCCTACTGACAGTATTAATGTTAGTGATCCAATCTAAACACTGGGGAACTCAGCCACTCCCCACTGACAGTATTAATGTTAGTGATCCAATCTAAACACTGGGGAACTCAGCCACTCCCTACTGACAGTATTAATGTCAGTGATCCAATCTAAACACTGGGGAACTCAGCCACTCCCTACTGACAGTATTAATGTTAGTGACCCAATCTAAACACTGGGGAACTCAGCCACTCCCTACTGACAGTATTAATGTTAGTGATCCAATCTAAACACTGGGGAACTCAGCCACTCCCTACTGACAGTATTAATGTTAGTGATCCAATCTCAGCACTGGGGAACTCAGCCACTCCCTACTGACAGTATTAATGTTAGTGATCCAATCTAAACACTGGGGAACTCAGCCACTCCCCACTGACAGTATTAATGTTAGTGATCCAATCTCAGCACTGGGGAACTCAGCCACTCCCTACTGACAGTATTAATGTTAGTGATCCAATCTAAACACTGGGGAACTCAGCCACTCCCTTCTGACAGTATTAATGTTAGTGATCCAATCTAAACACTGGGGAACTCAGCCACTCCCTACTGACAATATTAATGTTAGTGATCCAATCTAAACACTGGGGAACTCAGCCACTCCCTTCTGACAGTATTAATGTTAGTGATCCAATCTAAACACTGGGGAACTCAGCCACTCCCTACTGACAGTATTAATGTTAGTGATCCAATCTGAACACTGGGGAACTCAGCCACTCCCTACTGACAATATTAATGTTAGTGATCCAATCTAAACACTGGGGAACTCAGCCACTCCCTTCTGACAGTATTAATGTTAGTGATCCAATCTAAACACTGGGGAACTCAGCCACTCCCTACTGACAATATTAATGTTAGTGATCCAATCTAAATACTGGGGAACTCAGCCACTCCCTACTGACAGTATTAATGTTAGTGATCCAATCTAAACACTGTGGAACTCAGCCACTCCCTACTGACAGTATTAATGTTAGTGATCCAATCTAAACACTGGGGAACTCAACCACTCCCCACTGACAGTATTAATGTTAGTGATCCAATCTAAACACTGGGGAACTCAGCCACTCCCTTCTGACAGTATTAATGTTAGTGATCCAATCTAAACACTGGGGAACTCAGCCACTCCCTACTGACAGTATTAATGTTTGTGATCCAATCTCAGCACTGGGGAACTCAGCCACTCCCTACTGACAGTATTAATGTTAGTGATCCAATCTAAACACTGGGGAACTCAGCCACTCCCTACTGACAGTATTAATGTTAGTGATCCAATCTAAACACTGGGGAGCTCAGCCACTCCCCACTGACAGTATTAATGTTAGTGATCCAATCTAAACACTGGGGAACTCAGCCACTCCCCACTGACAGTATTAATGTTAGTGATCCAATCTAAACACTGGGGAACTCAGCCACTCCCTACTGACAGTATTAATGTTAGTGATCCAATCTAAACACTGGGGAACTCAACCACTCCCCACTGACAGTATTAATGTTAGTGATCCAATCTAAACACTGGGGAACTCAGCCACTCCCTTCTGACAGTATTAATGTTAGTGATCCAATCTAAACACTGGGGAACTCAGCCACTCCCTACTGACAGTATTAATGTTTGTGATCCAATCTCAGCACTGGGGAACTCAGCCACTCCCTACTGACAGTATTAATGTTAGTGATCCAATCTAAACACTGGGGAACTCAGCCACTCCCTACTGACAGTATTAATGTTAGTGATCCAATCTAAACACTGGGGAGCTCAGCCACTCCCCACTGACAGTATTAATGTTAGTGATCCAATCTAAACACTGGGGAACTCAGCCACTCCCCACTGACAGTATTAATGTTAGTGATCCAATCTAAACACTGGGGAACTCAGCCACTCCCTACTGACAGTATTAATGTTAGTGATCCAATCTAAACACTGGGGAACTCAGCCACTCCCCACTGACAGTATTAATGTTAGTGATCCAATCTCAGCACTGGGGAACTCAGCCACTCCCTACTGACAGTATTAATGTTAGTGATCCAATCTAAACACTGGGGAACTCAGCCACTCCCCACTGACAATATTAATGTTAGTGATCCAATCTAAACACTGGGGAACTCAGCCACTCCCCACTGACAGTATTAATGTTAGTGATCCAATCTCAGCACTGGGGAACTCAGCCACTCCCTACTGACAGTATTAATGTTAGTGATCCAATCTAAACACTGGGGAACTCAGCCACTCCCCACTGACAATATTAATGTTAGTGATCCAATCTAAACACTGGGGAACTCAGCCACTCCCCACTGACAGTATTAATGTTAGTGATCCAATCTAAACACTGGGGAACTCAGCCAGTCCCCACTGACAGTATTAATGTTAGTGATCCAATCTCAGCACTGGGGAACTCAGCCACTCCCTACTGACAGTATTAATGTTAGTGATCCAATCTAAACACTGGGGAACTCAGCCACTCCCCACTGACAGTATTAATGTTAGTGATCCAATCTCAGCACTGGGGAACTCAGCCACTCCCCACTGACAGTATTAATGTTAGTGATCCAATCTAAACACTGGAGAACTCAGCCACTCCCTACTGACAGTATTAATGTTAGTGATCCAATCTAAACACTGGGGAACTCAGCCACTCCCCACTGACAGTATTAATGTGATTGGTATCTTTTTGGGACTGAGCAGCTGAATCTTCCCCATCTCAAGTTGCAAGCAATACATTTCTCTAACATTTTCTTTCTGGTTTCCATTTGAAATCTCCCATCATCTCACCTCCGATTTCCTCTTCTCAGACATGGCCTTGCCCTCTTCCCTGTCACTCTGAGTTGTGCCCATCCCTTCCTGAGGTTGGCCACCTTATTTACTCAACATTTCCCTCCAATTTTGTGCCCTTCTTGATCCCTCAGACTTTTCAATGATTTTGCCCCTGGGTCGATTATTTCTTCCTTTATTCTGTCACCTCACGGGGCTAAAATGA
The DNA here is from genome assembly GCF_052327205.1 of Somniosus microcephalus. Taxonomy (NCBI): domain Eukaryota; kingdom Metazoa; phylum Chordata; class Chondrichthyes; order Squaliformes; family Somniosidae; genus Somniosus; species Somniosus microcephalus. Next base: position 26,728,952 of record NW_028225182.1, on the reverse strand, counting down.
AGTCCAATGTGAGTGACAGACTTTCCTGTCAGCAGCAGTGTTTAGTTAAAGTGGCACTAATATCTGAAGCGGTATTTTCTTCTGAATTTCCCTCCGACTAACAGGAACTGTGTCTCTTTCTTACTAAAAGTAACCCTGCCAGCTCATAGAAACATAGAAACATAGAAGATAGGAGCAGGAGTAGGCCATTCGGCCCCTCGAGCCTGCTCCGCCATTCAATGAGATCATGGCTGATCATCCAAACTCAGTACCCTGTCCCTGCCTTCTCCCCATATCCCTTGATCCCTTTAGCCTTAAGAAATATATCCAACTCCTTCTTGAATATATTTAATGAACTGGCCTCCACCGCCCTCTGTGGTAGAGAATTCCACAGGTTCACCACTCTTTGGGTGAAGAAATTCCTCCTCATTTCTGTCCTAAATGGCTTACCCCTTATCCTTAGACTGTGACCCCTGGTTCTGGACTCCCCGCCATCGGGAACATCCTTCCTGCATCTAGCCTGTCCAGTCCTGTCAGAATTGTATAAGTTTCAATGAGATCCCTTCTCATTCTTCAAAACTCTAGCGAATATAAGCCCAATCGACCCAATCTCTCCCCATACATAATTCCTGCCATCCCAGGTATCAGTCTGGTGAATCTTCGCTGGACTCCCTCCATGGCAAGAACACCCTTCCTCAGATAAGGCAACCAAAACTGCACACAATACTCAAGATGTGGTCTCACCAAGGCCCTGTACAACTCCAGGAAGACATCCTTGTTCTTGTACTCAATCCCTCTCGCTACGAAGGCCAACATACCATTTGCCTTCTTAACCTCCTGCTGCACCTGCATGCTTACCTTCAGTGACTCGTGCACAAGGACACCCAGGTCTCGTTGCACTTCCCCTTCTCCCAATCTATTGCCGTTCAGATAATAATCTGCCTTCCAGTTTTTGCCACCAAAGTGGATAACCTCGCATTTATCCACATTTTACTGCATCTGCCATGCATCTGCCCAATCACGCAACCTGTAGAAATCATATTGGAGTTTCTCGGCATTCTCCTCACAGCACACACGCCCACCCAGCTTTGTGTCATCTGCAAACTTGGAGATATTACATCTAGTTCCCTTGGCTAGATCAATTATATATATTGTGAATAGCTGGGGTCCAAGGACCGATCTCTGTGGTACCCCACTAGTCACTGCCTGCCTCTCAGAATAAGACCCATTTATTCCAACTCTTTGCTTCCTCTCTATCCAATTCAATACCTTGCCCCCCAAGCCATGTGCCTGAACTTTACACGCTAATCTCTTATGTGGTACCTTATCGACAGCCTTCGGAAAATCCAAATACACCACATCCACTGGTACTCCCTTATCTATTTTACCAGTTACATACTCAAAAAATTCCAGTAGATTAGTCAAGCATGATTTACCTTTTGTAAATCCATGTGGACTTTGTCCAATCCTGTCCCTGATTTCCAAGTGCTCTGCTATTACATATTTTATAATGGATCTAACAGTTTCCCCACTACCGATGTCAGGCTTACCGGTCTATAATTACCCATTTTCTCTCTACCACCTTTTTTGAATAGTGGGGAAACATTAGCTACCCTCCAATCAATGCGAACTGTTTCAGAATCTATAGAATTTTGGAAGATGACCAGCATTGCATCTATTATTTGTAGGGCCACTTCTTTAAGTACCCTAGGATGTAGATTATCAGGCCCTGGGGAATAATCGGCCTTCAATCCTGTCAATTTCCCAAACATAATTTCCCTACAAACACTGATTTCATTCAGTTCCACCCTTTCATCAGACCCTATGTTCCCCGACATCGCTGGGAGGTTATTTGTGTCTTCCTTTGTGAAGACAGAATCAAAATTTTTATTTAATTGGTTTGCCATTTCTTTGTTCCCCATTATAAATTCCCCTGATTCTAACTGCAAGGGACCTATGCTTGACATCACCAATCTTTTCTCTTCATATATCTATAGAAGCTGTTACAGTCAATTTTTATGTTCCCTGTAAACTTACTTTCATACACTATTTTCCCCTCTTAATTAATCATTTTATCTTCCTTTGCTGAATCCTAGACTGCTCCCAATCCTCAGGTATACTGCTTTTTCTGGCCAATTTATAAGTCTTCTCCTTGGGTCTTATGTTATCCCTAATTTCCCTCATTAGCCACGGTTGAGTCACCTTTTTTGTTTTATTTTTATGCCAAACAGGGATGAACAAATTCTGTAGTTCATCCATGCGATCTTTAAATGTTTGCCATTGCCTAGCCACTGTCAACACTTTGAGTGACATTCCCCAATCAATCCTCCCCAACTCGCAGCTCATACCATCGTAGTTTCCTTTATTTAAATTCAGGACCCTAGTCTCAGAGTCAAAATCTTCACTCTCCATCTTAATGAAGAATTCTATCATATTATAATTGCTCCGCCCCAAGTGGCCTCGCACAACAAGATTGCTAATTAATCCTTTATCATTACATAATACCCAGTCTAAGATGGCCTGACCTCTAGTTGGTTCCTCGACATATTGGTCCAGGAAATCATCCCTTATACACTCCAGGAATTCCTCCTCCACAGTATTGTTACTAATTTTGTTAGCCCAATCTATATGTAGATTAAAGTCACCCATGATAACTGCTGTGCCCTTATTTCACGCGACTCTAAATTCCCATTTAATGCCATTCCCCAACCTCGGCATTACTGTTTGGGGGTCTGTATACAACTCCCACTAACATTTTCTATCCCTTGGTATTTATCAGCTCTACCCATACAGATTCCACATCATCAGAGCTAATATCGTTCCTTATAATTGTGTTATTCTCCTTTTAACCAGCAATGCTGCTCACCTCATTTTCCTTTTTGCCTGTCCTTCCTGAATATTGAATACCCTTGGATGTTGAGTTCCCAGTCTTGGTCACCCTGAAGCCATGTTTCTGTAATGCCAATCATATCATAGCCATTTACATCTATTTGCACAACTAATTCATCCACCTTATTACGAATGCTCCTTGCATTAAGACACAAAGCCTCCAGGCTTGTTTTTCTAACATTCATAGAACTTTTAGAATTATTATTTACTGTGGCCATGTTTGATGTAAAACCTTGATTTCTCTGACTGCCACTTTTGCTTCTCTACTTACAGTCTTTTCTTCTATCCTTGTTTCCCTTTCCTCTGTCTCCCTGCACAGGTTCTCAACACCCTGCCATTTTAGTTCAAACCCTCCCGCACAGCACTAGCAAACACTCCCCCTAGGACATTGGTCCCGGTCCTGCCCAGGTGCAGACCATCCAGTTTGTACTGGTCCCAGCTTCCCAAGAACCGGTTCCAATGTCCCAGAAATTTGAATCCCTACCCCTTGCACCATTCCTCTAGCCATGCATTCATCTGAAATATCCCTCTATTTATACTCTATCACGTGTCACTGGTACCAATCCTGAGATTACTACCTTTGAGTTCCTATTTATTAATTTACCTCCTAACTCCCTATATTCAGCATTTAGGAACTCACCCCAGTTTTTATCTATATCGTTGGTACCGAAATGAACCACGGCAACTAGCTGTTCACGCTCACCTTCCAAAATGCTCTGCAGCCGCTCCAAGACATCCTTGACACTTGCACAAGAGCGGGCACTGAAGGAATGCATCAGTGTGTAGGCCCACACCAGTTAGTGTGGGACTGGAGAGAGGTGTAGGTACAGAGTGGGCACTGAGGGAATGGATTAGTGTGTAGGCCCACACCGGTTAGTGAGGGATTGGAGTGAGGTGTAGATGCAGAGTGGGCACTGAGGGAGTGGATTAGTGTGTAGGCCTACACCGGTTAGTGAGGGACTGGAGTGAGGTGTAGGTACAGAGTGGGCACTGAGGGAATGGATTAGTGTGTAGGCCCACACCGGTTAGTGTGGGACTGGAGTGAGGTGTAGGTGCAGAGTGGGCACTGAGGGAGTGGATTAGTGTGTAGGCCGACACCGGTTAGTGAGGGACTGGAGTGAGATGTAGGTGCAGAGTGGGCATTGAGGGAATGGATTAGTGTGTAGCCCCACACCGGTTAGTGTGGGGCTGGAGTGAGTTGTAGGTGCAGAGTGAGCACTGAGGGAGTGGATTAGTGTGTAGGCCCACACCGGTTAGTGAGGGACTGGAGTGAGGTGTAGGTGCAGAGTGGGCACTGAGGGAATGGATTAGTGTGTAGGCCCACACCGGTTAGTGTGGGACTGGAGTGAGGTTTAGATGCAGAGTGGGCACTGAGTGAGTGGATTAGTGTGTAGGCCCACACCGGTTAGTGAGGGACTGGAGTGAGGTGTAGGTGCAGAGTGGGCACTGAGGGAGTGGATTAGTGTATAGGCCCACACCGGTTAGTGTGGGACTGGAGTGAGGTGTAGGTGCAGAGTGGGCACTGAGGGAGTGGATTAGTGTGTAGGCCCACACCGGTTAGTGTGGGACTGGAGTGAGGTGTAGGTGCAGAGTGGGCACTGAGGGAATGGATTAGTGTGTAGGCCCACACCGGTTAGTGTGGGACTGGAGTGAGGTGTAGGTGCAGAGTGGGCACTGAGTGAGTGGATTAGTGTGTAGGCCCACACCGGATAGTGTGGGACTGGAGTGAGGTGTAGGTGCAGAGTGGGCACTGAGGGGGTGGATTAGTGTGTAGGCCCACACCGGTTAGTCAGGGACTGGAGTGAGGTGTAGGTGCAGAGTGAGCACTGAGGGAGTGGATTAGTGTGTAGGCCCACACCGGTTAGTGTGGGACTGGAGTGAGGTGTAGGTGCAGAGTGGGCACTGAGGGAGTGGATTAGTGTGTAGGCCCACACCGGTTAGTGAGGGACTGGAGTGAGGTGTAGGTGCAGAGTGGGCACTGAGGGAATGGATTAGTGTGTAGGCCCACACCGGTTAGTGAGGGACTGGAGTGAGGTGTAGGTGCAGAGTGGGCACTGAGGGAATGGATTAGTGTGCAGGCCCACACCGGTTAGTGTGGGACTGGAGTGAGGTGCAGGTGCAGAGTGGGCACTGAGGGAATGGATTAGTGTGTAGGCCCACACTGGTTAGTGAGGGACTGGAGTGAGGTGTAGGTGCAGAGTGAGCACTGAGGGAGTGGATTAGTGTGTAGGCCCACACCGGTTAGTGTGGGACTGGAGTGAGGTGTAGGTGCAGAGTGGGCACTGAGAGAGTGGATTAGTGTGTAGGCCCACACCGGTTAGTGAGGGACTGGAGTGAGGTGTAGGTGCAGAGTGGGCACTGAGAGAGTGGATTAGTGTATAGGCCCACACCGGTTAGTGAGGGACTGGAGTGAGGTGTAGGTGCAGAGTGGGCACTGAGGGAGTGGATTAGTGTGTAGGCCCACACCGGTTAGTGAGGGACTGGAGTGAGATGTAGGTGCAGAGTGGGCACTGAGAGAGTGGATTAGTGTATAGGCCCACACCGGTTAGTGAGGGACTGGAGTGAGGTGTAGGTGCAGAGTGGGCACTAAGGAGTGGATTAGTGTGTCGGCCCACACAGGTTATTGAGGGACTGGAGTGAGGTGTAGGTGCGGAGTGGGCACTGAGGGAGTGGATTAGTGTGTAGGCCCACACCGGTTAGTGTGGGACTGGAGTGAGGTGTAGGTGCAGAGTGGGCACTGAGAGAGTGGATTAGTGTATAGGCCCACACCGGTTAGTGAGGGACTGGAGTGAGTTGTAGGTGCAGAGTGGGAACTGAGGGAGTGGATTAGTGTGTAGGCCCACACCGGTTAGTGTGGGACTGGAGTGAGGTGTAGGTGCAGAGTGGGCACTGCGGGAGTGGATTAGTGTGTAGGCCCACACCGGTTAGTGAGGGACTGGAGTGAGGTGTAGGTGCAGAGTGGGCACTGAGGGAGTGGATTAGTGTGTAAGCCCACACCGGTTAGTGTGGGACTGGAGTGAGTTGTCGGTGCAGAGTGGGCACTGAGGGAGTGGATTAGTGTGTAGGCCCACACCGGTTAGTGAGGGACTGGAGTGAGGTGTAGGTGCAGAGTGGGCACTGAGGGAGTGGATTAGTGTGTAGGCCCACACCGGTTAGTGTGGGACTGGAGTGAGGTGTAGGTGCAGAGTGGGCACTGAGGGAGTGGCTTAGTGTGTAGGCCCACACCGGTTAGTGAGGGACTGGAGTGAGGTGTAGGTGCAGAGTGGGTACTGAGAAAGTGGATTAGTGTGTAGGCCCACACCGGTTAGTGTGGGACTGGAGTGAGGTGTAGGTGCAGAGTGAGCACTGAGGGAGTGGATTAGTGTGTAGGCCCACACCGGTTAGTGTGGGACTGGAGTGAGGTGTAGGTGCAGAGTGGGCACTGAGGGAGTGGATTAGTGTGTAGGCCCACACCGGTTAGTGTGGGAATGGAGTGAGGTGTAGGTGCAGAGTGGGAACTGAGGGAGTGGATTAGTGTGTAGGCCCACACCGGTTAGTGTGGGACTGGAGTGAGGTGTAGGTGCAGAGTGGGCACTGAGGGAGTGGATTAGTGTGTAGGCCCACACTGGTTAGTGAGGGACTGGAGTGAGGTGTAGGTGCAGAGTGGGCACTGAGGCAATGGATTAGTGTGTAGGCCCACACCGGTTACTGTGGGACTGGAGTGAGGTGTAGGTGCAAAGTGAGCACTGAGGGAATGAATTAGTGTGTAGGCCCACACCGGTTAGTGAGGGACTGGAGTGAGGTGTAGGTGCAGAGTGAGCACTGAGGGAGTGGATTAGTGTGTAGGCCCACACCGGTTAGTGTGGGACTGGAGAGAGGTGTAGGTGCAGAGTGGGCACTGAGGGAGTGGTTTAGTGTGTAGGCCCACACCGGTTAGTGAGGGACTGGAGTGAGGTGCAGGTGCAGAGTGGGCACTGAGGGAGTGGATTAGTGTGTAGGCCCACACCGGTTAGTGTGGGACTGGAGTGAGGTGTAGGTGCAGAGTGGGCACTGAGGGAGTGGATAAGTGTGTAGGCCCACACCAGTTACTGTGGGACTGGAGTGAGGTGTAGGTGCAGAGTGAGCACTGAGGGAATGGATTAGTGTGTAGGCCCACACCGGTAAGTGAGGGACTGGAGTGAGGTGTAGGTGCAGAGTGAGCACTGAGGGAATGGATTAGTGTGTAGGCCCACACCGGTTAGTGAGGGACTGGAGTGAGGTGTAGGTGCAGAGTGGGTACTGAGGGAATGGATTGGTGTGTAGGCCCACACCGGTTAGTGTGGGACTGGAGTGAGGTGTAGGTGCAGAGTGAGCACTGAGGGAGTGGATTAGTGTGTAGGCCCACACCGGTTAGTGAGGGACTGGAGTGAGGTGTAGGTGCAGAGTGAGCACTGAGGGAGTGGATTAGGGTGTAGGCCCACACCGGTTAGTGAGGGACTGGAGTGAGGTGTAGGTGCAGAGTGAGCACTGAGGGAGTGGATTAGTGTGTAGGCCCACACCGGTTAGTGAGGGACTGGAGTGAGGTGTAGGTGCAGAGTGGGCACTGAGGGAGTGGATTAGTGTGTAGGCCCACACCGGTTAGTGAGGGACTGGAGTGAGGTGTAGGTGCAGAGTGAGCACTGAGGGAATGGATCACTGTGTAGGCCCACACCGGTTAGTGAGGGACTGGAGTGAGGTGTAGGTGCAGAGTGGGCACTGAGGGAATGGATTAGTGTGTAGGCCCACACCGGTCAGTGAGGGACTGGAGTGAGGTGTAGGTGCAGAGTGGGCACTGAGGGAGTGGATTAGTGTGTAGGCCCACACCGGTTAGTGTGGGACTGGAGTGAGGTGTAGGTGCAGAGTGAGCACTGAGGGAGTGGATTAGTATGTAGGCCCACACCGGTTAGTGAGGGACTGGAGTGAGGTGTAGGTGCAGAGTGGGCACTGAGGGAGTGGATTAGTGTGTAGGCCCACACCGGTTAGTGAGGGACTGGAGTGAGGTGTAGGTGCAGAGTGGGCACTGAGGGAGTAGATTAGTGTGTAGGCCCACACCGGTTAGTGAGGGACTGGAGTGAGGTGTAGGTGCAGAGTGGGCACTGAGGGAATGGATTAGTGTGTAGGCCCACACCGGTTAGGAAGGGACTGGAGTGAGGTGTAGGTGCAGAGTGGGCACTGAGGGAGTAGATTAGTGTGTAGGCCCACACCGGTTAGTGAGGGACTGGAGTGAGGTGTAGGTGCAGAGTGGGCACTGAGGGAATGGATTAGTGTGTAGGCCCACACCGGTTAGTGTGGGACTGGAGTGAGGTGTAGGTGCAGAGTGGGCACTGAGGGAATGGATTAGTGTGTAGGCCCACACCGGTTAGTGAGGGACTGGGGTGAGGTGTAGGTGCAGAGTGGGCACTGAGGGAGTGGATTAGTGTGTAGGCCCACACCGGTTAGTGTGGGACTGGAGTGAGGTGTAGGTGCAGAGTGGGTACTGAGGGAGTGGATTAGTGTGTAGGCCCACACCGGTTAGTGAGGGACTGGAGTGAGGTGTAGGTGCAGAGTGGGCACTGAGGGAATGGATTAGTGTGTAGGCCCACACCGGTTAGTGTGGGACTGGAGTGAGGTGTTGGTGCAGAGTGGGCACTGAGGGAGTGGATTAGTGTGTAGGCCCACACCGGTTAGTGTGGGACTGGAGTGAGGTATAGGTGCAGAGTGGGCACTGAGGGAGTGGATTAGTGTGTAGGCTCACACCGGTTAGTGTGGGACTGGAGTGAGGTATAGGTGCAGAGTGGGCACTGAGGGAGTGGATTAGTGTGTAGGCCCACACTGGTTAGTGAGGGACTGGAGTGAGGTGTAGGTGCAGAGTGGGCACTGAGGGAATGTTATTAGTGTGTAGGCCCACACTGGTTAGTGAGGGACTGGAGTGAGATGTAGGTGCAGAGTGGGTACTGAGGGAGTGGATTAGTGTGTAGGCCCACACCGGTTAGTGAGGGACTGGAGTGAGGTGTAGGTGCAGAGTGGGCACTGAGGGAGTGGATTAGTGTGTAGGCCCACACCGGTTAGTGAGGGACTGGAGTGAGGTGTAGGTGCAGAGTGAGCACTGAGGGAGTGGATTAGTGTGTAGGCCCACACCGGTTAGTGAGGGACTGGAGTGAGGTGTAGGTGCAGAGTGAGCACTGAGGGAGTGGATTAGTGTGTAGGCCCACACCAGTTAGTGAGGGACTGGAGTGAGGTGTAGGTGCAGAGTGGGCACTGAGGGAGTGGATTAGTGTGTAGGCCCACACCGGTTAGTGAGGGACTGGAGTGAGGTGTAGGTGCAGAATGGGCACTGAGGGAGTGGATTAGTGTGTAGGCCCACACCGGTTAGTGAGGGACTGGAGTGAGGTGTAGGTGCAGAGTGGGCACTGAGGGAGTGGATTAGTGTGTAGGCCCACACCGGTTAATGTGGGACTGGAGTGAGGTGTAGGTGCAGAGTGGGCACTGAGGGAATGTATAAGTGTGTAGGCCCACACCGGTTAGTGTGGGACTGGAGTGAGGTGTAGGTGCAGAGTGAGCACTGAGGGAATGGATTAGTGTGTAGGCCCACACCGGTTAGTGAGGGAGTGGAGTGAGGTGTAGGTGCAGAGTGAGCACTGAGGGAGTGGATTAGTGTGTAGGCCCACACTGGTTAGTGAGCGACTGGAGTGAGGTTTAGGTGCAGAGTGGGCACTGAGGGAGTGGATTAGTGTGTAGGCCCACACCGGTTAGCGTGGGACTGGAGTGAGTTGTAGGTGCAGAGTGGGCACTGAGGGAGTGGATTAGTGTGTAGGCCCACACCTGTTAGTGTGGGACTGGAGTGAGGTGTAGGTGCAGAGTGGGCACTGAGGGAGTGGATTAGTGTGGAGGCCCACACCGGTTAGTGTGGGACTGGAGTGAGGTGTAGGTGCAGAGTGGGCACTGAGGGAGTGGATTAGTGTGTAGGCCCACACTGGTTAGTGTGGGACTGGAGTGAGGTGTCGGTGCAGAGTGGGCACTGAGGGAGTGGATTAGTGTGTAGGCCCACACCGGTTAGTGTGGGACTGGAGTGAGGTGTAGGTGCAGAGTGGGCACTGAGGGAATTGATTAGTGTGTAGGCCACACTGGTTAGTGTGGGACTGGAGTGAGGTGTCGGTGCAGAGTGGGCACTGAGGGAGTGGATTAGTGTGTAGGCCCACACCGGTTAGTGTGGGACTGGAGTGAGGTGTAGGTGCAGAGTGAGCACTGAGGGAATGGATTAGTGTGTAGGCCCACACCGGTTAGTGTGGGACTGGAGTGAGGTGTAGGTGCAGAGTGGGCACTGAGGGAGTGGATTAGTGTGTCGGCCCACACCGGTTAGTGTGGGACTGGAGTGAGGTGTAGGTGCAGAGTGAGCACTGAGGGAATGGATTAGTGTGCAGGCACACACCGGTTAGTGAGGGACTGGAGTGAGGTGTAGGTGCAGAGTGGGCACTGAGGGAGTGGATTAGTGTGTAGGCCCACACCGGTTAGTGTGGGACTGGAGTGAGGTGTAGGTGCAGAGTGGGCACTGAGTGAGTGGATTAGTGTGTAGGCCCACACCGGATAGTGTGGGACTGGAGTGAGGTGTCGGTGCAGAGTGGGCACTGAGGGAGTGGATTAGTGTGTAGGCCCACACCGGTTAGTGAGGGACTGGAGTGAGGTGTAGGTGCAGAGTGGGCACTGAGGGAGTGGATTAGTGTGTAGGCCCACACCGGTTAGTGAGGGACTGGAGTGAGGTGTAGGTGCAGAGGGGGCACTGAGGGAGTGGATTAGTGTGTAGGCCCACACCGGTTAATGTGGGACTGGAGTGAGGTGTAGGTGCAGAGTGGGCACTGAGGGAATGTATAAGTGTGTAGGCCCACACCGGTTAGTGTGGGACTGGAGTGAGGTGTAGGTGCAGAGTGAGCACTGAGGGAATGGATTAGTGTGTAGGCCCACACCGGTTAGTGAGGGAGTGGAGTGAGGTGTAGGTGCAGAGTGAGCACTGAGGGAGTGGATTAGTGTGTAGGCCCACACTGGTTAGTGAGCGACTGGAGTGAGGTTTAGGTGCAGAGTGGGCACTGAGGGAGTGGATTAGTGTGTAGGCCCACACCGGTTAGCGTGGGACTGGAGTGAGTTGTAGGTGAAGAGTGGGCACTGAGGGAGTGGATTAGTGTGTAGGCCCACACCGGTTAGCGTGGGACTGGAGTGAGTTGTAGGTGCAGAGTGGGCACTGAGGGAGTGGATTAGTGTGTAGGCCCACACCTGTTAGTGTGGGACTGGAGTGAGGTGTAGGTGCAGAGTGGGCACTGAGGGAGTGGATTAGTGTGGAGGCCCACACCGGTTAGTGTGGGACTGGAGTGAGGTGTAGGTGCAGAGTGGGCACTGAGGGAGTGGATTAGTGTGTAGGCCCACACTGGTTAGTGTGGGACTGGAGTGAGGTGTCGGTGCAGAGTGGGCACTGAGGGAGTGGATTAGTGTGTAGGCCCACACCGGTTAGTGTGGGACTGGAGTGAGGTGTAGGTGCAGAGTGAGCACTGAGGGAGTGGATTAGTGTGTAGGCCCACACCAGTTAGTGAGGGACTGGAGTGAGGTGTAGGTGCAGAGTGGGCACTGAGGGAGTGGATTAGTGTGTAGGCCCACACCGGTTAGTGAGGGACTGGAGTGAGGTGTAGGTGCAGAGTGGGCACTGAGGGAGTGGATTAGTGTGTAGGCCCACACCGGTTAGTGAGGGACTGGAGTGAGGTGTAGGTGCAGAGTGGGCACTGAGGGAGTGGATTAGTGTGTAGGCCCACACCGGTTAATGTGGGACTGGAGTGAGGTGTAGGTGCAGAGTGGGCACTGAGGGAATGTATAAGTGTGTAGGCCCACACCGGTTAGTGTGGGACTGTTGTGAGGTGTAGGTGCAGAGTGAGCACTGAGGGAATGGATTAGTGTGTAGGCCCACACCGGTTAGTGAGGGAGTGGAGTGAGGTGTAGGTGCAGAGTGAGCACTGAGGGAGTGGATTAGTGTGTAGGCCCACACTGGTTAGTGAGCGACTGGAGTGAGGTTTAGGTGCAGAGTGGGCACTGAGGGAGTGGATTAGTGTGTAGGCCCACACCGGTTAGCGTGGGACTGGAGTGAGTTGTAGGTGCAGAGTGGGCACTGAGGGAGTGGATTAGTGTGTAGGCCCACACCTGTTAGTGTGGGACTGGAGTGAGGTGTAGGTGCAGAGTGGGCACTGAGGGAGTGGATTAGTGTGGAGGCCCACACCGGTTAGTGTGGGACTGGAGTGAGGTGTAGGTGCAGAGTGGGCACTGAGGGAGTGGATTAGTGTGTAGGCCCACACTGGTTAGTGTGGGACTGGAGTGAGGTGTCGGTGCAGAGTGGGCACTGAGGGAGTGGATTAGTGTGTAGGCCCACACCGGTTAGTGTGGGACTGGAGTGAGGTGTAGGTGCAGAGTGGGCACTGAGGGAATTGATTAGTGTGTAGGCCACACTGGTTAGTGTGGGACTGGAGTGAGGTGTCGGTGCAGAGTGGGCACTGAGGGAGTGGATTAGTGTGTAGGCCCACACCGGTTAGTGTGGGACTGGAGTGAGGTGTAGGTACAGAGTGAGCACTGAGGGAATGGATTAGTGTGTAGGCCCACACCGGTTAGTGTGGGACTGGAGTGAGGTGTAGGTGCAGAGTGGGCACTGAGGGAGTGGATTAGTGTGTCGGCCCACACCGGTTAGTGTGGGACTGGAGTGAGGTGTAGGTGCTGAGTGAGCACTGAGGGAATGGATTAGTGTGCAGGCACACACCGGTTAGTGAGGGACTGGAGTGAGGTGTAGGTGCAGAGTGGGCACTGAGGGAGTGGATTAGTGTGTAGGCCCACACCGGTTAGTGTGGGACTGGAGTGAGGTGTAGGTGCAGAGTGGGCACTGAGTGAGTGGATTAGTGTGTAGGCCCACACCGGATAGTGTGGGACTGGAGTGAGGTGTAGGTGCAGAGTGGGCACTGAGGGGGTGGATTAGTGTGTAGGCCCACACCGGTTAGTCAGGGACTGGAGTGAGGTGTAGGTGTAGAGTGAGCACTGAGGGAGTGGATTAGTGTGTAGGCCCACATCGGTTAGTGTGGGACTGGAGTGAGGTGTAGGTGCCGAGTGGGCACTGAGGGAGTGGATTAGTGTGTAGGCCCACACCGGTTAGTGAGGGACTGGAGTGAGGTGTAGGTGCAGAGTGGGCACTGAGGGAATGGATTAGTGTGTAGGCCCACACCGGTTAGTGAGGGACTGGAGTGAGGTGTAGGTGCAGAGTGGGCACTGAGGGAATGGATTAGTGTGCAGGCCCACACCGGTTAGTGTGGGACTGGAGTGAGGTGTAGGTGCAGAGTGGGCACTGAGAGAGTGGATTAGTGTGTAGGCCCACACCGGTTAGTGAGGGACTGGAGTGAGGTGTAGGTGCAGAGTGGGCACAGAGAGAGTGGATTAGTGTATAGGCCCACACCGGTTAGTGAGGGACTGGAGTGAGGTGTAGGTGCAGAGTGGGCACTGAGGGAGTGGATTAGTGTGTAGGCCCACACCGGTTAGTGAGGGACTGGAGTGAGATGTAGGTGCAGAGTGGGCACTGAGAGAGTGGATTAGTGTATAGGCCCACACCGGTTAGTGAGGGACTGGAGTGAGGAGTAGGTGCAGAGTGGGCACTAAGGAGTGGATTAGTGTGTCGGCCCACACAGGTTATTGAGGGACTGGAGTGAGGTGTAGGTGCAGAGTGGGCACTGAGGGAGTGGATTAGTGTGTAGGCCCACACCGGTTAGTGTGGGACTGGAGTGAGGTGTAGGTGCAGAGTGGGCACTGAGAGAGTGGATTAGTGTATAGGCCCACACCGGTTAGTGAGGGACTGGAGTGAGTTGTAGGTGCAGAGTGGGCACTGAGGGAGTGGATTAGTGTATAGGCCCACACCGGTTAGTGAGGGACTGGAGTGAGGTGTAGGTGCAGAGTGGGCACTGAGAGAGTGGATTAGTGTATAGGCCCACACCGGTTAGTGAGGGACTGGAGTGAGGTGTAGGTGCAGAGTGAGCACTGAGGGAATGGATTAGTGTGTAGGCCCACACCGGTTAGTGTGGGACTGGAGTGAGGTGTAGGTGCAGAGTGGGCACTGAGGGAGTGGATTAGTGTGTCGGCCCACACCGGTTAGTGAGGGACTGGAGTGAGGTGTAGGTGCAGAGTGGGCACTGAGGGAGTGGATTAGTGTGTAAGCCCACACCGGTTAGTGTGGGACTGGAGTGAGTTGTCGGTGCAGAGTGGGCACTGAGGGAGTGGATTAGTGTGTAGGCCCACACCGGTTAGTGAGGGACTGGAGTGAGGTGTAGGTGCAGAGTGGGCACTGAGGGAGTGGATTAGTGTGTAGGCCCACACCGGTTAGTGTGGGACTGGAGTGAGGTGTAGGTGCAGAGTGGGCACTGAGGGAGTGGCTTAGTGTGTAGGCCCACACCGGTTAGTGAGGGACTGGAGTGAGGTGTAGGTGCAGAGTGGGTACTGAGAAAGTGGATTAGTGTGTAGGCCCACACCGGTTAGTGTGGGACTGGAGTGAGGTGTAGGTGCAGAGTGAGCACTGAGGGAGTGGATTAGTGTGTAGGCCCACACCAGTTAGTGAGGGACTGGAGTGAGGTGTAGGTGCAGAGTGGTCACTGAGGGAGTGGATTAGTGTGTAGGCCCACACCGGTTAGTGTGGGACTGGAGTGAGGTGTAGGTGCAGAGTGGGCACTGAGGGAGTGGATTAGTGTGTAGGCCCACACCGGTTAGTGTGGGAATGGAGTGAGGTGTAGGTGCACAGTGGGAACTGAGGGAGTGGATTAATGTGTAGGCCCACACCGGTTAGTGTGGGACTGGAGTGAGGTGTAGGTGCAGAGTGGGCACTGAGGGAGTGGATTCGTGTGTAGGCCCACACTGGTTAGTGAGGGACTGGAGTGAGGTGTAGGTGCAGAGTGGGCACTGAGGCAATGGATTAGTGTGTAGGCCCACACCGGTTACTGTGGGACTGGAGTGAGGTGTAGGTGCAAAGTGAGCACTGAGGGAATGAATTAGTGTGTAGGCCCACACCGGTTAGTGAGGGACTGGAGTGAGGTGTAGGTGCAGAGTGAGCACTGAGGGAGTGGATTAGTGTGTAGGCCCACACCGGTTAGTGTGGGACTGGAGAGAGGTGTAGGTGCAGAGTGGGGACTGAGGGAGTGGATTAGTGTGCAGGCCCACACCGGTTAGTGTGGGACTGGAGTGAGGTGTAGGTGCAGAGTGGGCACTGAGGGAGTGGATTAGTGTGCAGGCCCACACCGGTTAGTGTGGGACTGGAGTGAGGTGTAGGTGCAGAGTATGCACTGAGGGAATTGATTAGTGTGTAGGCCCACACCGGTTAGTGAGGGACTGGAGTGAGGTGTAGGTGCAGAGTGGGCACTGAGGGAGTGGATTAGTGTGTAGGCCCACACCGGTTAGTGAGGGACTGGAGTGAGGTGTAGGTGCAGATTGGCACTGAGGGAGTGGATTAGTGTGTAGGCCCACACCGGTTAGTGAGGGACTGGAGTGAGGTGTAGGTGCAGAGTGGGCACTGAGGGAGTGGATTAGTGTGTAGGCCCACACCGGTTAGTGAGGGACTGGAGTGAGGTGTAGGTGCAGAGTGGGCACTGAGGGAGTGGATTAGTGTGTAGGCCCACACTGGTTAGTGAGGGACTGGAGTGAGGTGTAGGTGCAGAGTGAGCACTGAGGGAATGGATTAGTGTGTAGGCCCACACCGGTTAGTGTGGGACTGGAGTGAGGTGTCGGTGCAGAGTGGGCACTGAGGGAGTGGATTAGTGTGTAGGCCCACACCGGTTAGTGTGGGACTGGAGTGAGGTGTAGGTGCAGAGTGGGCACTGAGGGAATTGATTAGTGTGTAGGCCACACCGGTTAGTGTGGGACTGGAGTGAGGTGTCGGTGCAGAGTGGGCACTGAGGGAGTGGATTAGTGTGTAGGCCCACACCGGTTAGTGTGGGACTGGAGTGAGGTGTAGGTGCAGAGTGAGCACTGAGGGAATGGATTAGTGTGTAGGCCCACACTGGTTAGTGAGGGACTGGAGTGAGGTGTAGGTGCAGAGTGGGTACTGAGGGAGTGGATTAGTGTGTAGGCCCACACCGGTTAGTGAGGGACTGGAGTGAGGTGTAGGTGCAGAGTGGGCACTGAGGGAGTGGATTAGTGTGTAGGCCCACACCGGTTAGTGAGGGACTGGAGTGAGGTGTAGGTGCAGAGTGAGCACTGAGGGAGTGGATTAGTGTGTAGGCCCACACCGGTTAGTGAGGGACTGGAGTGAGGTGTAGGTGCAGAGTGAGCACTGAGGGAGTGGATTAGTGTGTAGGCCCACACCAGTTAGTGAGGGACTGGAGTGAGGTGTAGGTGCAGAGTGGGCACTGAGGGAGTGGATTAGTGTGTAGGCCCACACCGGTTAGTGAGGGACTGGAGTGAGGTGTAGGTGCAGAGTGGGCACTGAGGGAGTGGATTAGTGTGTAGGCCCACACCGGTTAGTGAGGGACTGGAGTGAGGTGTAGGTGCAGAGTGGGCACTGAGGGAGTGGATTAGTGTGTAGGCCCACACCGGTTAGTGTGGGACTGGAGTGAGGTGTAGGTGCAGAGTGGGCACTGAGTGAGTGGATTAGTGTGTAGGCCCACACCGGATAGTGTGGGACTGGAGTGAGGTGTAGGTGCAGAGTGGGCACTGAGGGGGTGGATTAGTGTGTAGGCCCACACCGGTTAGTCAGGGACTGGAGTGAGGTGTAGGTGTAGAGTGAGCACTGAGGGAGTGGATTAGTGTGTAGGCCCACATCGGTTAGTGTGGGACTGGAGTGAGGTGTAGGTGCCGAGTGGGCACTGAGGGAGTGGATTAGTGTGTAGGCCCACACCGGTTAGTGAGGGACTGGAGTGAGGTGTAGGTGCAGAGTGGGCACTGAGGGAATGGATTAGTGTGTAGGCCCACACCGGTTAGTGAGGGACTGGAGTGAGGTGTAGGTGCAGAGTGGGCACTGAGGGAATGGATTAGTGTGCAGGCCCACACCGGTTAGTGTGGGACTGGAGTGAGGTGCAGGTGCAGAGTGGGCACTGAGGGAATGGATTAGTGTATAGGCCCACACTGGTTAGTGAGGGACTGGAGTGAGGTGTAGTTGCAGAGTGAGCACTGAGGGAGTGGATTAGTGTGTAGGCCCACACCGGTTAGTGTGGGACTGGAGTGAGGTGTAGGTGCAGAGTGGGCACTGAGAGAGTGGATTAGTGTGTAGGCCCACACCGGTTAGTGAGGGACTGGAGTGAGGTGTAGGTGCAGAGTGGGCACAGAGAGAGTGGATTAGTGTATAGGCCCACACCGGTTAGTGAGGGACTGGAGTGAGGTGTAGGTGCAGAGTGGGCACTGAGGGAGTGGATTAGTGTGTAGGCCCACACCGGTTAGTGAGGGACTGGAGTGAGATGTAGGTGCAGAGTGGGCACTGAGAGAGTGGATTAGTGTATAGGCCCACACCGGTTAGTGAGGGACTGGAGTGAGGAGTAGGTGCAGAGTGGGCACTAAGGAGTGGATTAGTGTGTCGGCCCACACAGGTTATTGAGGGACTGGAGTGAGGTGTAGGTGCAGAGTGGGCACTGAGGGAGTGGATTAGTGTGTAGGCCCACACCGGTTAGTGTGGGACTGGAGTGAGGTGTAGGTGCAGAGTGGGCACTGAGAGAGTGGATTAGTGTATAGGCCCACACCGGTTAGTGAGGGACTGGAGTGAGTTGTAGGTGCAGAGTGGGAACTGAGGGAGTGGATTAGTGTGTAGGCCCACACCGGTTAGTGTGGGACTGGAGTGAGGTGTAGGTGCAGAGTGGGCACTGCGGGAGTGGATTAATGTGTAGGCCCACACCGGTTAGTGAGGGACTGGAGTGAGGTGTAGGTGCAGAGTGGGCACTGAGGGAGTGGATTAGTGTGTAAGCCCACACCGGTTAGTGTGGGACTGGAGTGAGTTGTCGGTGCAGAGTGGGCACTGAGGGAGTGGATTAGTGTGTAGGCCCACACCGGTTAGTGAGGGACTGGAGTGAGGTGTAGGTGCAGAGTGGGCACTGAGGGAGTGGATTAGTGTGTAGGCCCACACCGGTTAGTGTGGGACTGGAGTGAGGTGTAGGTGCAGAGTGGGCACTGAGGGAGTGGCTTAGTGTGTAGGCCCACACCGGTTAGTGAGGGACTGGAGTGAGGTGTAGGTGCAGAGTGGGTACTGAGAAAGTGGATTAGTGTGTAGGCCCACACCGGTTAGTGTGGGACTGGAGTGAGGTGTAGGTGCAGAGTGAGCACTGAGGGAGTGGATTAGTGTGTAGGCCCACACCAGTTAGTGAGGGACTGGAGTGAGGTGTAGGTGCAGAGTGGTCACTGAGGGAGTGGATTAGTGTGTAGGCCCACACCGGTTAGTGTGGGACTGGAGTGAGGTGTAGGTGCAGAGTGGGCACTGAGGGAGTGGATTAGTGTGTAGGCCCACACCGGTTAGTGTGGGAATGGAGTGAGGTGTAGGTGCACAGTGGGAACTGAGGGAGTGGATTAATGTGTAGGCCCACACCGGTTAGTGTGGGACTGGAGTGAGGTGTAGGTGCAGAGTGGGCACTGAGGGAGTGGATTCGTGTGTAGGCCCACACTGGTTAGTGAGGGACTGGAGTGAGGTGTAGGTGCAGAGTGGGCACTGAGGCAATGGATTAGTGTGTAGGCCCACACCGGTTACTGTGGGACTGGAGTGAGGTGTAGGTGCAAAGTGAGCACTGAGGGAATGAATTAGTGTGTAGGCCCACACCGGTTAGTGAGGGACTGGAGTGAGGTGTAGGTGCAGAGTGAGCACTGAGGGAGTGGATTAGTGTGTAGGCCCACACCGGTTAGTGTGGGACTGGAGAGAGGTGTAGGTGCAGAGTGGGGACTGAGGGAGTGGATTAGTGTGCAGGCCCACACCGGTTAGTGTGGGACTGGAGTGAGGTGTAGGTGCAGAGTGGGCACTGAGGGAGTGGATTAGTGTGCAGGCCCACACCGGTTAGTGTGGGACTGGAGTGAGGTGTAGGTGCAGAGTATGCACTGAGGGAATTGATTAGTGTGTAGGCCCACACCGGTTAGTGAGGGACTGGAGTGAGGTGTAGGTGCAGAGTGGGCACTGAGGGAGTGGATTAGTGTGTAGGCCCACACCGGTTAGTGAGGGACTGGAGTGAGGTGTAGGTGCAGATTGGCACTGAGGGAGTGGATTAGTGTGTAGGCCCACACCGGTTAGTGAGGGACTGGAGTGAGGTGTAGGTGCAGAGTGGGCACTGAGGGAGTGGATTAGTGTGTAGGCCCCACACCGGTTAGTGAGGGACTGGAGTGAGGTGTAGGTGCAGAGTGGGCACTGAGGGAGTGGATTAGTGTGTAGGCCCACACTGGTTAGTGAGGGACTGGAGTGAGGTGTAGGTGCAGAGTGAGCACTGAGGGAATGGATTAGTGTGTAGGCCCACACCGGTTAGTGTGGGACTGGAGTGAGGTGTCGGTGCAGAGTGGGCACTGAGGGAGTGGATTAGTGTGTAGGCCCACACCGGTTAGTGTGGGACTGGAGTGAGGTGTAGGTGCAGAGTGGGCACTGAGGGAATTGATTAGTGTGTAGGCCACACCGGTTAGTGTGGGACTGGAGTGAGGTGTCGGTGCAGAGTGGGCACTGAGGGAGTGGATTAGTGTGTAGGCCCACACCGGTTAGTGTGGGACTGGAGTGAGGTGTAGGTGCAGAGTGAGCACTGAGGGAATGGATTAGTGTGTAGGCCCACACTGGTTAGTGAGGGACTGGAGTGAGGTGTAGGTGCAGAGTGGGTACTGAGGGAGTGGATTAGTGTGTAGGCCCACACCGGTTAGTGAGGGGACTGGAGTGAGGTGTAGGTGCAGAGTGGGCACTGAGGGAGTGGATTAGTGTGTAGGCCCACACCGGTTAGTGAGGGGACTGGAGTGAGGTGTAGGTGCAGAGTGAGCACTGAGGGAGTGGATTAGTGTGTAGGCCCACACCGGTTAGTGAGGGACTGGAGTGAGGTGTAGGTGCAGAGTGAGCACTGAGGGAGTGGATTAGTGTGTAGGCCCACACCAGTTAGTGAGGGACTGGAGTGAGGTGTAGGTGCAGAGTGGGCACTGAGGGAGTGGATTAGTGTGTAGGCCCACACCGGTTAGTGAGGGACTGGAGTGAGGTGTAGGTGCAGAGTGGGCACTGAGGGAGTGGATTAGTGTGTAGGCCCACACCGGTTAGTGAGGGACTGGAGTGAGGTGTAGGTGCAGAGTGGGCACTGACGGAGTGGATTAGTGTGTAGGCCCACACCGGTTAATGTGGGACTGGAGTGAGGTGTAGGTGCAGAGTGAGCACTGAGGGAATGGATTAGTGTGTAGGCCCACACCGGTTAGTGAGGGAGTGGAGTGAGGTGTAGGTGCAGAGTGAGCACTGAGGGAGTGGATTAGTGTGTAGGCCCACACTGGTTAGTGAGCGACTGGAGTGAGGTTTAGGTGCAGAGTGGGCACTGAGGGAGTGGATTAGTGTGTAGGCCCACACCGGTTAGCGTGGGACTGGAGTGAGTTGTAGGTGCAGAGTGGGCACTGAGGGAGTGGATTAGTGTGTAGGCCCACACCTGTTAGTGTGGGGACTGGAGTGAGGTGTAGGTGCAGAGTGGGCACTGAGGGAGTGGATTAGTGTGGAGGCCCACACCGGTTAGTGTGGGACTGGAGTGAGGTGTAGGTGCAGAGTGGGCACTGAGGGAGTGGATTAGTGTGTAGGCCCACACTGGTTAGTGTGGGACTGGAGTGAGGTGTCGGTGCAGAGTGGGCACTGAGGGAGTGGATTAGTGTGTAGGCCCACACCGGTTAGTGTGGGACTGGAGTGAGGTGTAGGTGCAGAGTGGGCACTGAGGGAGTGGATTAGTGTGTAGGCCCACACCGGTTAGTGAGGGACTGGAGTGAGATGTAGGTGCAGAGTGGGCACTGAGAGAGTGGATTAGTGTATAGGCCCACACCGGTTAGTGAGGGGACTGGAGTGAGGTGTAGGTGCAGAGTGGGCACTAAGGAGTGGATTAGTGTGTCGGCCCACACAGGTTATTGAGGGACTGGAGTGAGGTGTAGGTGCAGAGTGGGCACTGAGGGAGTGGATTAGTGTGTAGGCCCACACCGGTTAGTGTGGGACTGGAGTGAGGTGTAGGTGCAGAGTGGGCACTGAGAGAGTGGATTAGTGTATAGGCCCACACCGGTTAGTGAGGGACTGGAGTGAGTTGTAGGTGCAGAGTGGGAACTGAGGGAGTGGATTAGTGTGTAGGCCCACACCGGTTAGTGTGGGACTGGAGTGAGGTGTAGGTGCAGAGTGGGGCACTGCGGGAGTGGATTAGTGTGTAGGCCCACACCGGTTAGTGAGGGACTGGAGTGAGGTGGTAGGTGCAGAGTGGGCACTGAGGGAGTGGATTAGTGTGTAAGCCCACACCGGTTAGTGTGGGACTGGAGTGAGTTGTCGGTGCAGAGTGGGAACTGAGGGAGTGGATTAGTGTGTAGGCCCACACCGGTTAGTGAGGGACTGGAGTGAGGTGTAGGTGCAGAGTGGGCACTGAGGGAGTGATTAGTGTGTAGGCCCACACCGGTTAGTGTGGGACTGGAGTGAGGTGTAGGTGCAGAGTGGGCACTGAGGGAGTGGCTTAGTGTGTAGGCCCACACCGGTTAGTGAGGGACTGGAGTGAGGTGTAGGTGCAGAGTGGGTACTGAGAAAGTGGATTAGTGTGTAGGCCCACACCGGTTAGTGTGGGACTGGAGTGAGGTGTAGGTGCAGAGTGAGCACTGAGGGAATGAATTAGTGTGTAGGCCCACACCGGTTAGTGAGGGACTGGAGTGAGGTGTAGGTGCAGAGTGAGCACTGAGGGAGTGGATTAGTGTGTAGGCCCACACCGGTTAGTGTGGGACTGGAGAGAGGTGTAGGTGCAGAGTGGGCACTGAGGGAGTGGTTTAGTGTGTAGGCCCACACCGGTTAGTGAGGGACTGGAGTGAGGTGCAGGTGCAGAGTGGGCACTGAGGGAGTGGATTAGTGTGTAGGCCCACACCGGTTAGTGTGGGACTGGAGTGAGGTGTAGGTGCAGAGTGGGCACTGAGGGAGTGGATAAGTGTGTAGGCCCACACCAGTTACTGTGGGACTGGAGTGAGGTGTAGGTGCAGAGTGGGTACTGAGGGAATGGATTGGTGTGTAGGCCCACACCGGTTAGTGTGGGACTGGAGTGAGTTGTCGGTGCAGAGTGGGAACTGAGGGAGTGGATTAGTGTGTAGGCCCACACCGGTTAGTGAGGGACTGGAGTGAGGTGTAGGTGCAGAGTGGGCACTGAGGGAGTGGATTAGTGTGTAGGCCCACACCGGTTAGTGTGGGACTGGAGTGAGGTGTAGGTGCAGAGTGGGCACTGAGGGAGTGGCTTAGTGTGTAGGCCCACACCGGTTAGTGAGGGACTGGAGTGAGGTGTAGGTGCAGAGTGGGTACTGAGAAAGTGGATTAGTGTGTAGGCCCACACCGGTTAGTGTGGGACTGGAGTGAGGTGTAGGTGCAGAGTGAGCACTGAGGGAATGAATTAGTGTGTAGGCCCACACCGGTTAGTGAGGGACTGGAGTGAGGTGTAGGTGCAGAGTGAGCACTGAGGGAGTGGATTAGTGTGTAGGCCCACACCGGTTAGTGTGGGACTGGAGAGAGGTGTAGGTGCAGAGTGGGCACTGAGGGAGTGGTTTAGTGTGTAGGCCCACACCGGTTAGTGAGGGACTGGAGTGAGGTGCAGGTGCAGAGTGGGCACTGAGGGAGTGGATTAGTGTGTAGGCCCACACCGGTTAGTGTGGGACTGGAGTGAGGTGTAGGTGCAGAGTGGGCACTGAGGGAGTGGATAAGTGTGTAGGCCCACACCAGTTACTGTGGGACTGGAGTGAGGTGTAGGTGCAGAGTGGGTACTGAGGGAATGGATTGGTGTGTAGGCCCACACCGGTTAGTGTGGGACTGGAGTGAGGTGTAGGTGCAGAGTGAGCACTGAGGGAGTGGATTAGTGTGTAGGCCCACACCGGTTAGTGAGGGACTGGAGTGAGGTGTAGGTGCAGAGTGAGCACTGAGGGAGTGGATTAGTGTGTAGGCCCACACCGGTTAGTGAGGGACTGGAGTGAGGTGTAGGTGCAGAGTGAGCACTGAGGGAGTGGATTAGTGTGTAGGCCCACACCGGTTAGTGAGGGACTGGAGTGAGGTGTAGGTGCAGAGTGGGCACTGAGGGAGTGGATTAGTGTGTAGGCCCACACCGGTTAGTGAGGGACTGGAGTGAGGTGTAGGTGCAGAGTGAGCACTGAGGGAATGGATCACTGTGTAGGCCCACACCGGTTAGTGAGGGACTGGAGTGAGGTGTAGGTGCAGAGTGGGCACTGAGGGAATGGATTAGTGTGTAGGCCCACACCGGTCAGTGAGGGACTGGAGTGAGGTGTAGGTGCAGAGTGGGCACTGAGGGAGTGGATTAGTGTGTAGGCCCACACCGGTTAGTGTGGGACTGGAGTGAGGTGTAGGTGCAGAGTGAGCACTGAGGGAGTGGATTAGTGTGTAGGCCCACACCGGTTAGTGAGGGACTGGAGTGAGGTGTAGGTGCAGAGTGGGCACTGAGGGAGTGCATTAGTGTGTAGGCCCACACCGGTTAGTGAGGGACTGGAGTGAGGTGTAGGTGCAGAGTGGGCACTGAGGGAGTAGATTAGTGTGTAGGCCCACACCGGTTCGTGAGGGACTGGAGTGAGGTGTAGGTGCAGAGTGGGCACTGAGGGAATGGATTAGTGTGTAGGCCCACACCGGTTAGTGAGGGACTGGAGTGAGGTGTAGGTGCAGAGTGGGCACTGAGGGAGTAGATTAGTGTGTAGGCCCACACCGGTTAGTGAGGGACTGGAGTGAGGTGTAGGTGCAGAGTGGGCACTGAGGGAATGGATTAGTGTGTAGGCCCACACCGGTTAGTGTGGGACTGGAGTGAGGTGTAGGTGCAGAGTGGGCACTGAGGGAATGGATTAGTGTGTAGGCCCACACCGGTTAGTGAGGGACTGGGGTGAGGTGTAGGTGCAGAATGGGCACTGAGGGAGTGGATTAGTGTGTAGGCCCACACCGGTTAGTGTGGGACTGGAGTGAGGTGTAGGTGCAGAGTGGGTACTGAGGGAGTGGATTAGTGTGTAGGCCCACAGCGGTTAGTGAGGGACTGGAGTGAGGTGTAGGTGCAGAGTGGGCACTGAGGGAATGGATTAGTGTGTAGGCCCACACTTGTTAGTGTGGGACTGGAGTGAGGTGTTGGTGCAGAGTGGGCACTGAGGGAGTGGATTAGTGTGTAGGCCCACACCGGTTAGTGTGGGACTGGAGTGAGGTATAGGTGCAGAGTGGGCACTGAGGGAGTGGATTAGTGTGTAGGCTCACACCGGTTAGTGTGGGACTGGAGTGAGGTATAGGTGCAGAGTGGGCACTGAGGGAGTGGATTAGTGTGTAGGCCCACACTGGTTAGTGAGGGACTGGAGTGAGGTGTAGGTGCAGAGTGGGCACTGAGGGAATGTTATTAGTGTGTAGGCCCACACTGGTTAGTGAGGGACTGGAGTGAGGTGTAGGTGCAGAGTGGGTACTGAGGGAGTGGATTAGTGTGTAGGCCCACACCGGTTAGTGAGGGACTGGAGTGAGGTGTAGGTGCAGAGTGAGCACTGAGGGAGTGGATTAGTGTGTAGGCCCACACCGGTTAGTGAGGGACTGGAGTGAGGTGTAGGTGCAGAGTGGGCACTGAGGGAGTGGATTAGTGTGTAGGCCCACACCGGTTAGTGAGGGACTGGAGTGAGGTGTAGGTGCAGAGTGGGCACTGAGGGAGTGGATTAGTGTGTAGGCCCACACCGGTTAGTGTGGGACTGGAGTGAGGTGTAGGTGCAGAGTGGGCACTGAGGGAATGTATAAGTGTGTAGGCCCACACCGGTTAGTGTGGGACTGGAGTGAGGTGTAGGTGCAGAGTGAGCACTGAGGGAATGGATTAGTGTGTAGGCCCACACCGGTTAGTGAGGGACTGGAGTGAGGTGTAGGTGCAGAGTGAGCACTGAGGGAATGGATTAGTGTGTAGGCCCACACTGGTTAGTGAGCGACTGGAGTGAGGTTTAGGTGCAGAGTGGGCACTGAGGGAGTGGATTAGTGTGTAGGCCCACACCGGTTAGTGTGGGACTGGAGTGAGTTGTAGGTGCAGAGTGGGCACTGAGGGAGTGGATTAGTGTGTAGGCCCACACCAGTTAGTGTGGGACTGGAGTGAGGTGTAGGTGCAGAGTGGGCACTGAGGGAGTGGATTAGTGTGGAGGCCCACACCGGTTAGTGTGGGACTGGAGTGAGGTGTAGGTGCAGAGTGGGCACTGAGGGAGTGGATTAGTGTGTAGGCCCACACTGGTTAGTGTGGGACTGGAGTGAGGTGTAGGTGCAGAGTGGGCACTGAGTGAGTGGATTAGTGTGCAGGCCCACACCAGTTAGTGTGGGACTGGAGTGAGGTGTAGGTGCAGAGTGGGCACTGAGGGAGTGGATTAGTGTGGAGGCCCACACCGGTTAGTGTGGGACTGGAGTGAGGTGTAGGTGCAGAGTGAGCACTGAGGGAGTGGATTAGTGTGTAGGCCCACACCGGTTAGTGAGGGACTGGAGTGATGTGTAGGTGCAGAGTGGGCACTGAGGGAAAGGATTAGTGTGTAGGCCCACACCGGTTAGTGAGGGACTGGAGTGAGGTGTAGGTGCAGAGTGGGCACTGAGGGAGTGGATTAGTGTGGAGGCCCACACCGGTTAGTGTGGGACTGGAGTGAGGTGTAGGTGCAGAGTGAGCACTGAGGGAGTGGATTAGTGTGTAGGCCCACACCGGTTAGTGAGGGACTGGAGTGAGGTGTAGGTGCAGAGTGAGCACTGAGGGAGTGGATTAGTGTGTAGGCCCACACCGGTTAGTGAGGGACTGGAGTGAGGTGTAGGTGCAGAGTGGGCACTGAGGGAGTGGATTAGTGTGTAGGCCCACACCGGTTAGTGAGGGACTGGAGTGAGGTGTCGGTGCAGAGTGGGCACTGAGGGAGTCGATTAGTGTGTAGGCCCACACCGGTTAGTGTGGGACTGGAGTGAGGTGTAGGTGCAGAGTGGGCACTGAGGGAGTGGATTAGTGTGTAGGCCCACACCGGTTATTGTGGGACTGGAGTGAGGTGTAGGTGCAGAGTGAGCACTGAGGGAATGGATTAGTGTGTAGGCCCACACCGGTTAGTGAGGGACTGGAGTGAGGTGTAGGTGCAGAGTGGGCACTGAGGGAGTGGATTAGTGTATAGGCCCACACCGGTTAATGAGGGACTGGAGTGAGGTGTAGGTGCAGAGTGGGCACTAAGGGAATGGATTAGTGTGTAGGCCCACACCGGTTAGTGTGGGACTGGAGTGAGGTGTAGGTGCAGAGTGGGCACTGAGGGAGTGGATTAGTGTGTAGGCCCAAACTGGTTAGTGAGGGACTGGAGTTAGGTGTAGGTGCAGAGTGGGCACTGAGGGAGTGGATTAGTGTGTAGGCCCACACCGGTTAATGAGGGACTGGAGTGAGGTGTAGGTGCAGAGTGGTCACTGAGGGAATGGATTAGTGTGTAGGCCCACACCGATTAGTGAGGGACTGGAGTGAGGTGTCGGTGCAGAGTGGGCACTGAGGGAGTGGATTAGTGTGTAGGCCCACACCGGTTAGTGAGGGACTGGAGTGAGGTGTAGGTGCAGAGTGGGCACTGAGGGAGTGGATTAGTGTGTAGGCCCACACCGGTTAGTGTGGGACTGGAGTGAGGTGTAGGTGCAGAGTGGGCACTGAGGGAGTGGATTAGTGTGTAGGCCCACACCGGTTAGTGAGTGACTGGAGTGAGGTGTAGGTGCAGAGTGAGCACTGAGGGAGTGGATTAGTGTGTAGGCCCACACCGGTTAGTGTGGGACTGGAGTGAGGTGTAGGTGCAGAGTGGGCACTGAGGGAGTGGATTAGTGTGGAGGCCCACACCGGTTAGTGTGGGACTGGAGTGAGGTGTAGGTGCAGAGTGAGCACTGAGGGAGTGGATTAGTGTGTAGGCCCACACTGGTTAGTGAGGGACTGGAGTGAGGTGTAGGTGCAGAGTGGGCACTGAGGGAGTGGATTAGTGTGTAGGCCCACACCGGTTAATGAGGGACTGGAGTGAGGTGTAGGTGCAGAATGGTCACTGAGGGAATGGATTAGTGTGTAGGCCCACACCGATTAGTGAGGGACTGGAGTGAGGTGTAGGTGCAGAGTGGGCACTGAGGGAGTGGATTAGTGTGTAGGCCCACACCGGTTAGTGAGGGACTGGAGTGAGGTGTAGGTGCAGAGTGGGCACTGAGGGAGTGGATTAGTGTGTAGGCCCACACCGGTTAGTGTGGGACTGGAGTGAGGTGTAGGTGCAGAGTGGGCACTGAGGGAGTGGATTAGTGTGTAGGCCCACACCGGTTATTGTGGGACTGGAGTGAGGTGTAGGTGCAGAGTGGGCACTGAGGGAATGGATTAGTGTGTAGGCCCACACCGGTTAGTGTGGGACTGGAGTGAGGTGTAGGTGCAGAGTGGGCACTGAGGGAATGGATTAGTGTGTAGGCCCACACCGGTTAGTGAGGGACTGGAGTGAGGTGTAGGTGCAGAGTGAGCACTGAGGGAATGGATTAGTGTGTAGGCCCACACCGGTTAGTGAGGGACTGGAGTGAGGTGTAGGTGCAGAGTGGGCACTGAGGGAATGGATTAGTGTGTAGGCCCACACCGGTTAGTGAGGGACTGGAGTGAGGTGCAGGTGCAGAGTGAGCACTGAGGGAGTGGATTAGTGTGTAGGCCCACACCGGTTAGTGTGGGACTGGAGTGAGGTGTAGGTGCAGAGTGGGAACTGAGGGAATGGATTAGTGCGTAGGCCCACACCGGTTAGATAGGGACTGGAGTGAGTTGTAGGTGCAGAGTGGGCACTGAGGGAGTGGATTAGTGTGTAGGCCCACACTGTTTAGTGTGGGACAGGAGTGAGGTGTAGGTGCAGAGTGGGCACTGAGTGAGTGGATTAGTGTGTAGGCCCACACCAGTTAGTGTGGGACTGGAGTGAGGTGTAGGTGCAGAGTGGGCACTGAGGGAGTGGATTAGTGTGGAGGCCCACACCGGTTAGTGTGGGACTGGAGTGAGGTGTAGGTGCAGAGTGAGCACTGAGGGAGTGGATTAGTGTGTAGGCCCACACCGGTTAGTGAGGGACTGGAGTGATGTGTAGGTGCAGAGTGGGCACTGAGGGAATGGATTAGTGTGTAGGCCCACACCGGTTAGTGAGGGACTGGAGTGAGGTGTAGGTGCAGAGTGGGCACTGAGGGAGTGGATTAGTGTGGAGGCCCACACCGGTTAGTGTGGGACTGGAGTGAGGTGTAGGTGCAGAGTGAGCACTGAGGGAGTGGATTAGTGTGTAGGCCCACACCGGTTAGTGAGGGACTGGAGTGAGGTGTAGGTGCAGAGTGAGCACTGAGGGAGTGGATTAGTGTGTAGGCCCAC
Source organism: Somniosus microcephalus (assembly GCF_052327205.1). Classification (NCBI taxonomy): domain Eukaryota; kingdom Metazoa; phylum Chordata; class Chondrichthyes; order Squaliformes; family Somniosidae; genus Somniosus; species Somniosus microcephalus. The sequence goes on along the minus strand of NW_028225182.1, from coordinate 26,700,594 downwards.
ACCGGTTAGTGAGGGACTGGAGTGAGGTGTAGGTGCAGAGTGGGCACTGAGGGAGTGGATTAGTGTGTAGGCCCACACCGGTTAGTGTGGGACTGGAGTGAGGTGTAGGTGCAGAGTGGGCACTGAGGGAGTGGATTAGTGTGTAGGCCCACACCGGTTATTGTGGGACTGGAGTGAGGTGTAGGTGCAGAGTGAGCACTGAGGGAATGGATTAGTGTGTAGGCCCACACCGGTTAGTGTGGGACTGCAGTGAGGTGTCGGTGCAGAGTGGGCACTGAGGGAATGGATTAGTGTGTAGGACCACACCGGTTAGTGTGGGACTGGAGTGAGGTGTAGGTGCAGAGTGAGCAGTGAGGGAGTGGATTAGTGTGTAGGCCCACACCGGTTAGTGAGGGACTGGAGTGAGGTGTAGGTGCAGAGTGAGCACTGAGGGAGTGTATTAGTGTGTAGGCCCACACCGGTTAGTGTGGGACTGGAGTGAGGTGTAGGTGCAGAGTGGGCACTGAGGGAGTGGATTAGTGTGTAGGCCCACACTGGTCAGTGAGGGACTGGAGTGAGGTGTAGGTGCAGAGTGGGCACTGAGGGAGTGGATTAGTGTGTAGGCCCACACCAGTTAATGAGGGACTGGAGTGAGGTGTAGGCGCAGAGTGGTCACTCAGGGAATGGATTAGTGTGTAGGCCCACACCGGTTAGTGAGGGACTGGAGTGAGGTGTAGGTGCAGAGTGGGCACTGAGGGAGTGGATTAGTGTGTAGGCCCACACCGGTTAGTGAGGGACTGGCGTGAGGTGTAGGTGCAGAGTGGGCACTGAGGGAGTGGATTAGTGTGTAGGCCCACACCGGTTAGTGTGGGACTGGAGTGAGGTGTAGGTGCAGAGTGGGCACTGAGGGAGTGGATTAGTGTGTAGGCCCACACCGGTTATTGTGGGACCGGAGTGAGGTGTAGGTGCAGAGTGAGCACTGAGGGAATGGATTAGTGTGTAGGCCCACACCGGTTAGTGAAGGACTGGAGTGAGGTGTAGGTGCAGAGTGAGCACTGACGGAGTGGATTAGTGTGTAGGCCCACACCGGTTAGTGTGGGCCTGGAGTGAGGTGTCGGTGCAGAGTGGGCACTGAGGGAATGGATTAGTGTGTAGGCCCACACCGGTTAGTGTGGGACTGGAGTGAGGTGTAGGTGCAGAGTGGGCACTGAGGGAGTGGATTAGTGTGTCGGCCCACACCGGTTAGTGAGGGACTGGAGTGAGGTGTAGGTGCAGAGTGAGCACTGAGGGAGTGGATTAGTGTGTAGGCCCACACCGGTTAGTGTGGGACTGGAGTGAGGTGTAGGTGCAGAGTGAGCACTGAGGGAATGGATTAGTGTGTAGGCCCACACCGGTTAGTGTGGGACTGGAGTGAGGTGTAGGTGCAGAGTGGGCACTGAGGGAGTGGATTAGTGTGTAGGGCCACACCGGTTAGTGAGGGACTGGAGTGAGGTGTAGGTGCAGAGTGAGCACTGAGGGAGTGGATTAGTGTGTAGGCCCACACCGGTTAGTGTGGGACTGGAGAGAGGTGTAGGTGCAGAGTGGGCACTGTGGGAGTGGATTAGTGTGTAGGCCCACACCGGTTAGTGTGGGACTGGAGTGAGGTGTAGGTGCAGAGTGAGCACTGAGGGAGTGGATTAGTGTGTAGGCCCACACCGGTTAGTGTGGGACTGGAGTGAGGTGTAGGTGCAGAGTGGGCACTGAGGGAATGTATTAGTGTGTAGGCCCACACCGGTTAGTGTGGGACTGGAGTGAGGTGTAGGTGCAGAGTGGGCACTGAGGGAATGGATTAGTGTGTAGGCCCACACCGGTTAGTGTGGGACTGGAGTGAGGTGTAGGTGCAGAGTGAGCACTGAGGGAATGGATCACTGTGTAGGCCCACACCGGTTAGTGAGGGACTGGAGTGAGGTGTAGGTGCAGAGTGGGCACTGAGGGAATGGATTAGTGTGTAGGCCCACACCGGTCAGTGAGTGACTGGAGTGAGGTGTAGGTTCAGAGTGGGCACTGAGGGAATGTATTAGTGTGTCGGCCCACACCGGTTAGTGAGGGACTGGGGTGAGGTGTAGGTGCAGAGTGGGCACTGAGGGAGTGGATTAGTGTGTAGGCCCACATCGGTTAGTGTGGGACTGGAGTGAGGTGTAGGTGCAGAGTGGGTACTGAGGGAGTGGATTAGTGTGTAGGCCCACACCGGTTAGAGAGGGACTGGAGTGAGGTGTTGGTGCAGAGTGGGCACTGAGGGAATGGATTAGTGTGTAGGCCCACACCGGTTAGTGTGGGACTGGAGTGAGGTGTCGGTGCAGAGTGGGCACTGAGGGAGTGGATTAGTGTGTAGGCCCACACCGGTTAGTTTGGGACTGGAGTGAGGTATAGGTGCAGAGTGGGCACTGAGGGAGTGGATTAGTGTGTAGGCCCACACCGGTTATGTGGGACTGGAGTGAGGTATAGGTGCAGAGTGGGCACTGAGGGAGTGGATTAGTGTGTAGGCCCACACTGGTTAGTGAGGGACTGGAGTGAGGTGTAGGTGCAGAGTGGGCACTGAGGGAATGTTATTAGTGTGTAGGCACACACTGGTTAGTGAGGGACTGGAGTGAGGTGCAGGTGCAGAGTGGGTACTGAGGGAGTGGATTAGTGTGTAGGCCCACACCGGTTAGTGAGGGACTGGAGTGAGGTGTAGGTGCAGAGTGGGCACTGAGGGAGTGGATTAGTGTGTAGGCCCACACCGGTTAGTGAGGGACTGGAGTGAGGTGTAGGTGCAGAGTGAGCACTGAGGGAGTGGATTAGTGTGTAGGCCCACACCGGTTAGTGAGGGACTGGAGTGAGGTGTAGGTGCAGAGTGAGCACTGAGGGAGTGGATTAGTGTGTAGGCCCACACCAGTTAGTGAGGGACTGGAGTGAGGTGTAGGTGCAGAGTGGGCACTGAGGGAGTGGATTAGTGTGTAGGCCCACACCGGTTAGTGAGGGACTGGAGTGAGGTGTAGGTGCAGAGTGGGCACTGAGGGAGTGGATTAGTGTGTAGGCCCACACCGGTTAGTGTGGGACTGGAGTGAGGTGTAGGTGCAGAGTGGGCACTGAGGGAATGTATAAGTGTGTAGGCCCACACCTGTTAGTGTGGGACTGGAGTGAGGTGTAGGTGCAGAGTGAGCACTGAGGGAATGGATTAGTGTGTAGGCCCACACCGGTTAGTGAGGGACTGGAGTGAGGTGTAGGTGCAGAGTGAGCACTGAGGGAATGGATTAGTGTGTAGGCCCACACTGGTTCGTGAGCGACTGGAGTGAGGTTTAGGTGCAGAGTGGGCACTGAGGGAGTGGATTAGTGTGTAGGCCCACACCGGTTAGTGTGGGACTGGAGTGAGGTGTAGGTGCAGAGTGGGCACTGAGGGAGTGGATTAGTGTGTAGGCCCACACCGGTTATTGTGGGACTGGAGTGAGGTGTAGGTGCAGAGTGAGCACTGAGGGAATGGATTAGTGTGTAGGCCCACACCGGTTAGTGTGGGACTGGAGTGAGGTGTCGGTGCAGAGTGGGCACTGAGGGAATGGATTAGTGTGTAGGACCACACCGGTTAGTGTGGGACTGGAGTGAGGTGTAGGTGCAGAGTGAGCAGTGAGGGAGTGGATTAGTGTGTAGGCCCACACCGGTTTGTGAGGGACTGGAGTGAGGTGTAGGTGCAGAGTGAGCACTGAGGGAGTGGATTAGTGTGTAGGCCCACACCGGTTAGTGTGGGACTGGAGTGAGGTGTAGGTGCAGAGTGGGCACTGAGGGAGTGGATTAGTGTGTAGGCCCACACTGGTTAGTGAGGGACTGGAGTGAGGTGTAGGTGCAGAGTGGGCACTGAGGGAGTGGATTAGTGTTTAGGCCCACACCAGTAAATGAGGAACTGGAGTGAGGTGTAGGTGCAGAGTGGTCACTCAGGGAATGGATTAGTGTGTAGGCCCACACCGGTTAGTGAGGGACTGGAGTGAGGTGTAGGTGCAGAGTGGGCACTGAGGGAGTGGATTAGTGTGTAGGCCCACACCGGTTAGTGAGGGACTGGAGTGAGGTGTAGGTGCAGAGTGGGCACTGAGGGAGTGGATTAGTGTGTAGGCCCACGCCGGTTAGTGTGGGACTGGAGTGAGGTGTAGGTGCAGAGTGGGCACTGAGGGAGTGGATTAGTGTGTAGGCCCACACCGGTTATTGTGGGACTGGAGTGAGGTGTAGGTGCAGAGTGAGCACTGAGGGAATGGATCAGTGTGCAGGCCCACAGCGGTTAGTGAGGGACTGGAGTGAGGTGTAGGTGCAGTGTGAGCACTGACGGAGTGGATTAGTGTGTAGGCCCACACCGGTTAGTGTGGGACTGGAGTGAGGTGTCGGTGCAGAGTGGGCACTGAGGGAATGGATTAGTGTGTAGGCCCACACCGGTTAGTGTGGGACTGGAGTGAGGTGTAGGTGCAGAGTGGGCACTGAGGGAGTAGATTAGTGTGTAGGCCCACACCGGTTAGTGAGGGACTGGAGTGAGGTGTAGGTGCAGAGTGAGCACTGAGGGAGTGGATTAGTGTGTAGGCCCACACCGGTTAGTGTGGGACTGGAGTGAGGTGTAGGTGCAGAGTGAGCACTGAGGGAATGGATTAGTGTGTAGGCCCACACCGGTTAGTGTGGGACTGGAGTGAGGTGTAGGTGCAGAGTGGGCACTGAGGGAGTGGATTAGTGTGTAGGCCCACACCGGTTAGTGAGGGACTGGAGTGAGGTGTAGGTGCAGAGTGAGCACTGAGGGAATTGATTAGTGTGTAGGCCCACACCGGTTAGTGAGGGACTGGAGTGAGGTGTAGGTGCAGAGTGGGCACTGAGGGAATGGATTAGTGTGTAGGCCCACACCGGTTAGTGTGGGACTGGAGTGAGGTGTAGGTGCAGAGTGAGCACTGAGGGAGTGGATTAGTGTGTAGGCCCACACCGGTTAGTGTGGGACTGGAGTGAGGTGTAGGTGCAGAGTGGGCACTGTGGGAGTGGATTAGTGTGTAGGCCCATACCGGTTAGTGTGGGACTGGAGTGAGGTGTAGGTGCAGAGTGAGCACTGAGGGAGTGGATTAGTGTGTAGTCCCACACCGGTTAGTGTGGGACTGGAGTGAGGTGTAGGTGCAGAGTGGGCACTGAGGGAATGTATTAGTGTGTAGGCCCACACCGGTTAGTGTGGGACTGGAGTGAGGTGTAGGTGCAGAGTGGGCACTGAGGGAATGGATTAGTGTGTAGGCCCACACCGGTTAGTGTGGGACTGGAGTGAGGTTTAGGTGCAGAGTGAGCACTGAGGGAATGGATCACTGTGTAGGCCCACACCGGTTAGTGAGGGACTGGAGTGAGGTGTACGTGCAGAGTGGGCACTGAGGGAATGGATTAGTGTGTAGGCCCACACCGGTCAGTGAGGGACTGGAGTGAGGTGTAGGTGCAGAGTGGGCACTGAGGGAGTGGATTAGTGTGTAGGCCCACACCGGTTAGTGTGGGACTGGAGTGAGGTGTAGGTGCAGAGTGAGCACTGAGGGAGTGGATTAGTGTGTAGGCCCACACCGGTTAGTGAGGGACTGGAGTGAGGTGTAGGTGCAGAGTGGGCACTGAGGGAGTGGATTAGTGTGTAGTCCCACACCGGTTAGTGAGGGACTGGGGTGAGGTGTAGGTGCAGAGTGGGCACTGAGGGAGTGGATTAGTGTGTAGGCCCACACCGGTTAGTGAGGGACTGGAGTGAGGTGTAGGTGCAGAGTGAGCACTGAGGGAATGGATTAGTGTGTAGGCCCACACCGGTTAGTGAGGGACTGGAGTGAGGTGTAGGTGCAGAGTGGGCACTGAGGGAATGGATTAGTGTGTAGGCCCACACCGGTTAGTGTGGGACTGGAGTGAGGTGTAGGTGCAGAGTGAGCACTGAGGGAGTGGATTAGTGTGTAGGCCCACACCGGTTAGTGTGGGACTGGAGTGAGGTGTACGTGCAGAGTGAGCACTGAGGGAGTGGATTAGTGTGTAGGCCCACACCGGTTAGTGTGGGACTGGAGAGAGGTGTAGGTGCAGAGTGGGCACTGTGGGAGTGGATTAGTGTGTAGGCCCATACCGGTTAGTGTGGGACTGGAGTGAGGTGTAGGTGCAGAGTGAGCACTGAGGGAGTGGATTAGTGTGTAGTCCCACACCGGTTAGTGTGGGACTGGAGTGAGGTGTAGGTGCAGAGTGGGCACTGAGGGAATGTATTAGTGTGTAGGCCCACACCGGTTAGTGTGGGACTGGAGTGAGGTGTAGGTGCAGAGTGGGCACTGAGGGAATGGATTAGTGTGTAGGCCCACACCGGTTAGTGTGGGACTGGAGTGAGGTTTAGGTGCAGAGTGAGCACTGAGGGAATGGATCACTGTGTCGGCCCACACCGTTTAGTGAGGGACTGGAGTGAGGTGTAGGTGCAGAGTGGGCACTGAGGGAGTGGATTAGTGTGTAGGCCCACACCGGTTAGTGTGGGACTGGAGTGAGTTGTCGGTGCAGAGTGGGCACTGAGGGAGTGGATTAGTGTGTAGGCCCACACCGGTTAGTGAGGGACTGGAGTGAGGTGTAGGTGCAGAGTGGGCACTGAGGGAGTGGATTAGTGTGTAGGCCCACACTGGTTAGTGTGGGACTGGAGTGAGGTGTAGGTGCAGAGTGGGCACTGAGGGAGTGGCTTAGTGTGTAGGCCCACACCAGTTAGTGAGGGACTGGAGTGAGGTGTAGGTGCAGAGTGGGCACTGAGGCAATGGATTAGTGTGTAGGCCCACACTGGTTAGTGTGGGACGGGAGTGATGTGTAGGTGCAGAGTGAGCACTGAGGGAGTGGATTCGTGTGTAGGCCCACACCGGTTACTGTGGGACTGGAGTGAGGTGTAGGTGCAAAGTGAGCACTGAGGGAGTGGTTTAGTGTGTAGGCCCACACCGGTTAGTGAGGGACTGGAGTGAGGTGTAGGTGCAGAGTGAGCACTGAGGGAATGGATTAGTGTGTAGACCCACACTGGTTAGTGTGGGACTGGAGTGAGGTGTAGGTGCAAAGTGAGCACTGAGGGAATGGATTAGTGTGTAGGCCCACACCGGTTAGTGAGGGACTGGAGTGAGGTGTAGGTGCAGAGTGAGCACTGAGGGAGTGGATTAGTGTGTAGGCCCACACCGGTTAGTGTGGGACTGGAGAGAGGTGTAGGTGCAGAGTGGGCACTGAGGGAGTGGTTTAGTGTGTAGGCCCACACCGGTTAGTGAGGGACTGGAGTGAGGTGTAGGTGCAGAGTGGGCACTGAGGGAATTGATTAGTGTGTAGGCCACACCGGTTAGTGTGGGACTGGAGTGAGGTGTCGGTGCAGAGTGGGCACTGAGGGAGTGGATTAGTGTGTAGGCCCACACCGGTTAGTGAGGGACTGGAGTGAGGTGTAGGTGCAGAGTGAGCACTGAGGGAGTGGATTAGTGTGTAGGCCCACACCGGTTAGTGAGGGACTGGAGTGAGGTGTAGGTGCAGAGTGAGCACTGAGGGAATGGATTAGTGTGCAGGCCCACACCGGTTAGTGAGGGACTGGAGTGAGGTGTAGGTGCAGAGTGGGTACTGAGGGAATGGATTGGTGTGTAGGCCCACACCGGTTAGTGTGGGACTGGAGTGAGGTGTAGGTGCAGAGTGAGCACTGAGGGAGTGGATTAGTGTGTAGGCCCACACCGGTTAGTGAGGGACTGGAGTGAGGTGTAGGTGCAGAGTGAGCACTGAGGGAGTGGATTAGTGTGTAGGCCCACACCGGTTAGTGAGGGACTGGAGTGAGGTGCAGGTGCAGAGTGAGCACTGAGGGAGTGGATTAGTGTGTAGGCCCACACCGGTTAGTGAGGGACTGGAGTGAGGTGTAGGTGCAGAGTGGGCACTGAGGGAGTGGATTAGTGTGTAGGCCCACACCGGTTAGTGAGGGACTGGAGTGAGGTGTAGGTGCAGAGTGAGCACTGAGGGAATGGATCACTGTGTAGGCCCACACCGGTTAGTGAGGGACTGGAGTGAGGTGTAGGTGCAGAGTGGGCACTGAGGGAATGGATTAGTGTGTAGGCCCACACCGGTCAGTGAGGGACTGGAGTGAGGTGTAGGTGCAGAGTGGGCACTGAGGGAGTGGATTAGTGTGTAGGCCCACACCGGTTAGTGTGGGACTGGAGTGAGGTGTAGGTGCAGAGTGAGCACTGAGGGAGTGGATTAGTGTGTAGGCCCACACCGGTTAGTGAGGGACTGGAGTGAGGTGTAGGTGCAGAGTGGGCACTGAGGGAGTGGATTAGTGTGTAGGCCCACACCGGTTAGTGAGGGACTGGAGTGAGGTGTAGGTGCAGAGTGGGCACTGAGGGAGTAGATTAGTGTGTAGGCCCACACCGGTTAGTGAGGGACTGGAGAGAGGTGTAGGTGCAGAGTGGGCACTGAGGGAATGGATTAGTGTGCCGGCCCACACCGGTTAGTGAGGGACTGGAGTGAGGTGTAGGTGCAGAGTGGGCACTGAGGGAGTAGATTAGTGTTTAGGCCCACACCGGTTAGTGAGGGACTGGAGTGAGGTGTAGGTGCAGAGTGGGCACTGAGGGAATGGATTAGTGTGTAGGCCCACACCGGTTAGTGTGGGACTGGAGTGAGGTGTAGGTGCAGAGTGGGCACTGAGGGAATGGATTAGAGTGTAGTCCCACACCGGTTAGTGAGGGACTGGGGTGAGGTGTAGGTGCAGAGTGGGCACTGAGGGAGTGGATTAGTGTGTAGGCCCACACCGGTTAGTGTGGGACTGGTGTGAGGTGTAGGTGCAGAGTGGGTACTGAGGGAGTGGATTAGTGTGTAGGCCCACACCGGTTAGTGAGGGACTGGAGTGAGGTGTTGGTGCAGAGTGGGCACTGAGGGAATGGATTAGTGTGTAGGCCCACACCGGTTAGTGTGGGACTGGAGTGAGGTGTAGGTGCAGAGTGGGCACTGAGGGAGTGGATTAGTGTGTAGGCCCACACCGGTTAGTGTGGGACTGGAGTGAGGTATAGGTGCAGAGTGGGCACTGAGGGAGTGGATTAGTGTGTAGGCCCACACCGGTTAGTGTGGGACTGGAGTGAGGTATAGGTGCAGAGTGGGCACTGAGGGAGTGGATTAGTGTGTAGGCCCACACTGGTTAGTGAGGGACTGGAGTGAGGTGTAGGTGCAGAGTGGGCACTGAGGGAGTGGATTAGTGTGTAGGCCCACACCGGTTAGTGAGGGACTGGAGTGAGGTGTAGGTGCAGAGTGGGCACTGAGGGAGTGGATTAGTGTGTAGGCCCACACCGGTTAGTGTGGGACTGGAGTGAGGTCTAGGTGCAGAGTGGGCACTGAGGGAATGTATAAGTGTGTATTCCCACACCGGTTAGTGTGGGACTGGAGTGAGGTGTAGGTGCAGAGTGAGCACTGAGGGAATGGATTAGTGTGTAGGCCCACACCGGTTAGTGAGGGACTGGAGTGAGGTGTAGGTGCAGAGTGAGCACTGAGGGAATGGATTAGTGTGTAGGCCCACACTGGTTAGTGAGCGACTGGAGTGAGGTTTAGGTGCAGAGTGGGCACTGAGGGAGTGGATTAGTGTGTAGGCCCACACCGGTTAGTGTGGGACTGGAGTGAGTTGTAGGTGCAGAGTGGGCACTGAGGGAGTGGATTAGTGTGTAGGCCCACACCAGTTAGTGTGGGACTGGAGTGAGGTGTAGGTGCAGAGTGGGCACTGAGGGAGTGGATTAGTGTGGAGGCCCACACCGGTTAGTGTGGGACTGGAGTGAGGTGTAGGTGCAGAGTGGGCACTGAGGGAGTGGATTAGTGTGTAGGCCCACACTGGTTAGTGTGGGACTGGAGTGAGGTGTAGGTGCAGAGTGGGCACTGAGTGAGTGGATTAGTGTGTAGGCCCACACCAGTTAGTGTGGGACTGGAGTGAGGTGTAGGTGCAGAGTGGGCACTGAGGGAGTGGATTAGTGTGGAGGCCCACAACGGTTAGTGTGGGACTGGAGTGAGGTGTAGGTGCAGAGTGAGCACTGAGGGAGTGGATTAGTGTGTAGGCCCACACCGGTTAGTGAGGGACTGGAGTGATGTGTAGGTGCAGAGTGGGCACTGAGGGAATGGATTAGTGTGTAGGCCCACACCTGTTAGTGAGGGACTGGAGTGAGGTGTAGGTGCAGAGTGGGCACTGAGGGAGTGGATTAGTGTGGAGGCCCACACCGGTTAGTGTGGGACTGGAGTGAGGTGTAGGTGCAGAGTGAGCACTGAGGGAGTGGATTAGTGTGTAGGCCCACACCGGTTAGTGAGGGACTGGAGTGAGGTGTAGGTGCAGAGTGAGCACTGAGGGAGTGGATTAGTGTGTAGGCCCACACCGGTTCGTGAGGGACTGGTGTGAGGTGTAGGTGCAGAGTGGGCACTGAGGGAGTGGATGAGTGTGTAGGCCCACACCGGTTAGTGAGGGACTGGAGTGAGGTGTAGGTGCAGAGTGGGCAGTGAGGGAGTGGATTAGTGTTTAGGCCCACACCGGTTAGTGTGGGACTGGAGTGAGGTGTAGGTGCAGAGTGGGCACTGAGGGAGTGGATTAGTGTGTAGGCCCACACCGGTTATTGTGGGACTGGAGTGAGGTGTAGGTGCAGAGTGAGCACTGAGGGAATGGATTAGTGTGTAGGCCCACACCGGTTAGTGAGGGACTGGAGTGAGGTGTAGGTGCAGAGTGAGCACTGAGGGAGTGGATTAGTGTGTAGGCCCACACCGGTTAGTGAGGGACTGGAGTGAGGTGTAGGTGCAGAGTGGGCACTGAGGGAGTGGATTAGTGTGTAGGCCCACACCGGTTAATGAGGGACTGGAGTGAGGTGTAGGTGCAGAGTGGGCACTGAGGGAATGGATTAGTGTGTAGGCCCACACCGGTTAGTGTGGGACTGGAGTGAGGTGTAGGTGCAGAGTGGGCACTGAGGGAGTGGATTAGTGTGTAGGCCCACACTGGTTAGTGAGGGACTGGAGTGAGGTGTAGGTGCAGAGTGGGCACTGAGGGAGTGGATTAGTGTGTAGGCCCACACCGGTTAATGAGAGACTGTAGTGAGGTGTAGGTGCAGAGTGGTCACTGAGGGAATGGATTAGTGTGTAGGCCCACACCGATTAGTGAGGGACTGGAGTGAGGTGTAGGTGCAGAGTGGGCACTGAGGGAGTGGATTAGTGTGCAGGCCCACACCGGTTAGTGAGGGACTGGAGTGAGGTGTAGGTGCAGAGTGGGCACTGAGGGAGTGGATTAGTGTGTAGGCCCACACCGGTTAGTGTGGGACTGGAGTGAGGTGTAGGTGCAGAGTGGGCACTGAGGGAGTGGATTAGTGTGTAGGCCCACACCGGTTATTGTGGGACTGGAGTGAGGTGTAGGTGCAGAGTGGGCACTGAGGGAATGGATTAGTGTGTAGGTCCACACCGGTTAGTGTGGGACTGGAGTGAGGTGTAGGTGCAGAGTGGGCACTGAGGGAATGGATTAGTGTGTAGGCCCACACCGGTTAGTGAGGGACTGGAGTGAGGTGTAGGTGCAGAGTGAGCACTGAGGGAATGGATAAGTGTGTAGGCCCACACCGGTTAGTGAGGGACTGGAGTGAGGTGTAGGTGCAGAGTGGGCACTGAGGGAATGGATTAGTGTGTAGGCCCACACCGGTTAGTGAGGGACTGGAGTGAGGTGTAGGTGCAGAGTGAGCACTGAGGGAGTGGATTAGTGTCTAGGCCCACACCGGTTAGTGTGGGACTGGAGTGAGGTGTAGGTGCAGAGTGGGCACTGAGGGAATGGATTAGTGTGTAGGCCCACACCGGTTAGTGAGGGACTGGAGTGAGGTGTAGGTGCAGAGTGAGCACTGAGGGAATGGATTAGTGTGTAGGCCCACACCGGTTAGTGAGGGACTGGAGTGAGGTGTAGGTGCAGAGTGGGCACTGAGGGAATGGATTAGTGTGTAGGCCCACACCGGTTCGTGTGGGACTGGAGTGAGGTGTAGGTGCAGAGTGAGCACTGAGGGAGTGGATTAGTATGTAGGCCCACACCGGTTAGTGTGGGACTGGAGTGAGGTGTAGGTGCAGAGTGAGCACTGAGGGAGTGGATTAGTGTGTAGGCCCACACCGGTTAGTGTGGGACTGGAGTGAGGTGTACGTGCAGAGTGGGCACTGAGGGAATGTATTAGTGTGTAAGCCCACACCGGTTAGTGTGGGACTGGAGTGAGGTGTAGGTGCAGAGTGAGCACTGAGGGAATGGATTAGTGTGTAGGCCCACACCGGTTAGTGAGGGACTGGAGTGAGGTGTAGGTGCAGAGTGAACACTGAGGGAATGGATTAGTGTGTAGGCCCACACCGGTTAGTGAGGGACTGGAGTGAGGTGTAGGTGCAGAGTGAGCACTGAGGGAATGGATTAGTGTGTAGGCCCACACTGGTTAGTGAGCGACTGGAGTGAGGTTTAGGTGCAGAGTGGGCACTGAGGGAGTGGATTAGTGTGTAGGCCCACACCGGTTAGTGTGGGACTGGAGTGAGTTGTAGGTGCAGAGTGGGCACTGAGGGAGAGGATTAGTGTGTAGGCCCACACCAGTTAGTGTGGGACTGGAGTGAGGTGTAGGTGCAGAGTGGGCACTGAGGGAGTGGATTAGTGTGGAGGCCCACACCGGTTAGTGTGGGACTGGAGTGAGGTGTAGGTGCAGAGTGGGCACTGAGGGAGTGGATTAGTGTGGAGGCCCACACCGGTTAGTGTGGGACTGGAGTGAGGTGTAGGTGCAGAGTGAGCACTGAGGGAGTGGATTAGTGTGTAGGCCCACACCGGTTAGTGAGGCACTGGAGTGATGTGTAGGTGCAGAGTGGGCACTGAGGGAATGGATTAGTGTGTAGGCCCACACCGGTTAGTGAGGGACTGGAGTGAGGTGTAGGTGCAGAGTGGGCACTGAGGGAGTGGATTAGTGTGGAGGCCCACACCGGTTAGTGTGGGACTGGAGTGAGGTGTAGGTGCAGAGTGAGCACTGAGTGAGTGGATTAGTGTGTAGGCCCACACCGGTTAGTGAGGGACTGGAGTGAGGTGTAGGTGCAGAGTGAGCACTGAGGGAGTGGATTAGTGTGTAGGCCCACACCGGTTAGTGAGGGACTGGAGTGAGGTGTAGGTGCAGAGTGGGCACTGAGGGAGTGGATGAGTGTGTAGGCCCACACCGGTTAGTGAGGGACTGGAGTGAGGTGTAGGTGCAGAGTGGGCACTGAGGGAGTGGATTAGTGTTTAGGCCCACACCGGTTCGTGTGGGACTGGAGTGAGGTGTAGGTGCAGAGTGGGCATTGAGGGAGTGGATTAGTGTGTAGGCCCACACCGGTTATTGTGGGACTGGAGTGAGGTGTAGGTGCAGAGTGAGCACTGAGGGAATGGATTAGTGTGTAGGCCCACACCGGTTAGTGAGGGACTGGAGTGAGGTGTAGGTGCAGAGTGAGCACTGAGGGAGTGGATTAGTGTGTAGGCCCACACCGGTTAGTGAGGGACTGGAGTGAGGTGTAGGTGCAGAGTGGGCACTGAGGGAGTGGATTAGTGTGTAGGCCCACACCGGTTAATGAGGGACTGGAGTGAGGTGTAGGTGCAGAGTGGGCACTGAGGGAATGGATTAGTGTGTAGGCCCACACCGGTTAGTGTGGGACTGGAGTGAGGTGTAGGTGCAGAGTGGGCACTGAGGGAGTGGATTAGTGTGTAGGCCCACACTGGTTAGTGAGGGACTGGAGTGAGGTGTAGGTGCAGAGTGGGCACTGAGGGAGTGGATTAGTGTGTAGGCCCACACCGGTTAATGAGAGACTGGAGTGAGGTGTAGGTGCAGAGTGGTCACTGAGGGAATGGATTAGTGTGTAGGCCCACACCGATTAGTGAGGGACTGGAGTGAGGTGTAGGTGCAGAGTGGGCACTGAGGGAGTGGATTAGTGTGTAGGCCCACACCGGTTAGTGAGGGACTGGAGTGAGGTGTAGGTGCAGAGTGGGCACTGAGGGAGTGGATTAGTGTGTAGGCCCACACCGGTTAGTGTGGGACTGGAGTGAGGTGTAGGTGCAGAGTGGGCACTGAGGGAGTGGATTAGTGTGTAGGCCCACACCGGTTATTGTGGGACTGGAGTGAGGTGTAGGTGCAGAGTGGGCACTGAGGGAATGGATTAGTGTGTAGGTCCACACCGGTTAGTGTGGGACTGGAGTGAGGTGTAGGTGCAGAGTGGGCACTGAGGGAATGGATTAGTGTGTAGGCCCACACCGGTTAGTGAGGGACTGGAGTGAGGTGTAGATGCAGAGTGAGCACTGAGGGAATGGATAAGTGTGTAGGCCCACACCGGTTAGTGAGGGACTGGAGTGAGGTGTAGGTGCAGAGTGGGCACTGAGGGAATGGATTAGTGTGTAGGCCCACACCGGTTAGTGAGGGACTGGAGTGAGGTGTAGGTGCAGAGTGAGCACTGAGGGAGTAGATTAGTGTCTAGGCCCACACCGGTTCGTGTGGGACTGGAGTGAGGTGTAGGTGCAGTGTGGGCACTGAGGGAATGGATTAGTGTGTAGGCCCACACCGGTTAGTGAGGGACTGGAGTGAGGTGTAGGTGCAGAGTGAGCACTGAGGGAATGGATTAGTGTGTAGGCCCACACCGGTTAGTGAGGGACTGGAGTGAGGTGTAGGTGCAGAGTGGGCACTGAGGGAATGGATTAGTGTGTAGGCCCACACCGGTTCGTGTGGGACTGGAGTGAGGTGTAGGTGCAGAGTGAGCACTGAGGGAGTGGAATAGTATGTAGGCCCACACCGGTTAGTGTGGGACTGGAGTGAGGTGTAAGTGCAGAGTGAGCACTGAGGGAGTGGATTAGTGTGTAGGCCCACACCGGTTAGTGTGGGACTGGAGTGAGGTGTAGGTGCAGAGTGGGCACTGAGGGAATGTATTAGTGTGTAGGCCCACACCGGTTAGTGTGGGACTGGAGTGAGGTGTAGATGCAGAGTGAGCACTGAGGGAATGGTTTAGTGTGTAGGCCCACACCGGTTAGTGAGGGACTGGAGTGAGGTGCAGGTGCAGAGTGAGCACTGAGGGAATGGATTAGTGTGTAGGCCCACATTGGTTAGTGAGCGACTGGAGTGAGGTTTAGGTGCAGAGTGGGCACTGAGGGAGTGGATTAGTGTGTAGGCCCACACCGGTTAGTGTGGGACTGGAGTGAGTTGTAGTTGCAGAGTGGGCACTGAGGGAGTGGATTAGTGTGTAGGCCCACACTGGTTAGTGTGGGACTGGAGTGAGGTGTAGGTGCAGAGTGGGCACTGAGTGAGTGGATTAGTGTGTAGGCCCACACCAGTTAGTGTGGGACTGGAGTGAGGTGTAGGTGCAGAGTGGGCACTGAGGGAGTGGATTAGTGTGTAGGCCCACACCGGTTAGTGAGGGACTGGAGTGAGGTGTAGGTGCAGAGTGAGCACTGAGGGAGTGGATTAGTGTGTAGGCCCACACCGGTTAGTGAGGGACTGGAGTGAGGTGTAGGTGCAGAGTGAGCACTGAGGGAGTGGATTAGTGTGTAGGCCCACACCGGTTAGTGAGGGACTGGAGTGATGTGTAGGTGCAGAGTGGGCACTGAGGGAATGGATTTGTGTGTAGGCCCACACCGGTTAGTGAGGGACTGGAGTGAGGTGTAGGTGCAGAGTGCGCACTGAGGGAATGGATTAGTGTGTAGGCCCACACCGGTTAGTGTGGGACTGGAGTGAGGTGTAGGTGCAGAGTGGGCACTGAGGGAGTGGATTAGTGTGTAGGCCCACACCGGTTAGTGAGGGACTGGAGTGAGGTGCAGGTGCAGAGTGAGCACTGAGGGAGTGGATTAGTGTGTAGGCCCACACCGGTTAGTGAGGGACTGGACTGAGGTGTAGGTGCAGAGTGGGCACTGAGGGAGTGGATTAGTGTGTAGGCCCACACCGGTTAGTGAGGGACTGGAGTGAGGTGTAGGTGCAGAGTGGGCACTGAGGGAGTGGATTAGTGTGTAGGCCCACACCGGTTAGTGAGGGACTGGAGTGAGGTGTAGGTGCAGAGTGGGCACTGAGGGAGTGGATTAGTGTGTAGGCCCACACCGGTTATTGTGGGACTGGAGTGAGGTGTAGGTGCAGAGTGAGCACTGAGGGAATTGATTAGTGTGTAGGCCCACACCGGTTCGTGTGGGACTGGAGTGAGGTGTCGGTGCAGAGTGGGCACTGAGGGAATGGATTAGTGTGTAGGACCACACCGGTTAGTGTGGGACTGGAGTGAGGTGTAGGTGCAGAGTGGGCTCTGAGGGAATGGATTAGTGTGTAGGCCCACACCGGTTAGTGTGGGACTGGAGTGCGATGTAGGTGCAGAGTGGGCACTGAGGGAGTGGATTAGTGTGTAGGCCCACACCGGTTAGTGAGGGACTGGAGTGAGGTGCAGGTGCAGAGTGAGCACTGAGGGAGTGGATTAGTGTGTAGGCCCACACCGGTTAGTGAGGGACTGGAGTGAGGTGTAGGTGCAGAGTGGGCACTGAGGGAGTGGATTAGTGTGCAGGCCCACACCGGTTAGTGTGGGACTGGAGAGAGGTGTCGGTGCAGAGTGGGCACTGAGGGAATGGATTAGTGTGTAGGCCCACACCGGTTAGTGTGGGACTGGAGTGAGGTGTAGGTGCAGAGTGGGCACTGAGGGAGTGGATTAGTGTGCAGGCCCACACCGGTTAGTGTGGGACTGGAGTGAGGTGCAGGTGCAGAGTGGGCACTGAGGGAGTGGATTAGTGTGCAGGCCCACACCGGTTAGTGTGGGACTGGAGTGAGATGCAGGTGCAGAGTGGGCACTGAGGGAGTGGATTAGTGTGTAGGCCCACACCGGTTAGTGAGGGACTGGAGTGAGGTGTAGGTGCAGAGTGAGCACTGAGGGAGTGGATTAGTGTGTAGGCCCACACCGGTTAGTGAGGGACTGGAGTGAGGTGTAGGTGCAGAGTGGGCACTGAGGGAGTGGATTAGTGTGTAGGCCCACACCGGTTAGTGTGGGACTGGAGTGAGGTGTAGGTGCAGAGTGAGCACTGAGGGAATGGATTTGTGTGTAGGCCCACACCGGTTAGTGTGGGACTGGAGTGAGGTGTAGGTGCAGAGTGGGCACTGAGGGTATGGATTAGTGTGTAGGCCCACACCGGTTAGTGAGGGACTGGAGTGAGGTGTAGGTGCAGAGTGGGCACTGAGTGTGTGGATTAGTGTGTAGGCCCACACTGGTTAGTGAGGGACTGGAGTGAGGTGTAGGTGCAGAGTGGGCACTGAGGGAGTGGTTTAGTGTGTAGGCCCACACCGGTTAGTGAGTGACTGGAGTGAGGTGTAGGTGCAGAGTGGGCACTGAGGGAGTGGATTAGTGTGGAGGCCCACACCGGTTAGTTTGGGACTGGAGTGAGGTGTAGGTGCAGAGTGGGCACTGAGGGAATGGATTAGTGTGTAGGCCCACACCGGTTAGTGTGGGACTGGAGTGAGGTGTAGGTGCAGAGTGGGCACTGAGGGAGTGGTTAGTGTGTAGGCCCACACCGGTTAGCGAGGGACTGGAGTGAGGTGTAGGTGCAGAGTGAGCACTGAGGGAGTGGATTAGTGTGTAGGCCCACACCGGTTAGTGAGGGACTGGAGTGAGGTGTAGGTGCAGAGTGAGCACTGAGTGAATGGATTAGTGTGTAGGCCCACACCGGTTAGTGAGGGACTGGAGTGAGGTGTAGGTGCAGAGTGGGCACTGAGGGAATGGATTAGTGTGTAGGTCCACACCGGTTAGTGAGGGACTGGAGTGAGGTGTAGGTGCAGAGTGGGCACTGAGGGAGTGGATTAGTGTGTAGGCCCACACCGGTTAGTGAGGGACTGGAGTGAGGTGTAGGTGCAGAGTGGGCACTGAGGGAATGGATTAGTGTGTAGGTCCACACCGGTTAGTGTGGGACTGGAGTGAGGTGTAGCTGCAGAGTGGGCACTGAGGGAGTGGATTAGTGTGTAGGCCCACACCGGTTAGTGAGGGACTGGAGTGAGGTGTAGGTGCAGAGGGGACACTGAGGGAGTGGATTAGTGTGTAGGCCCACACCGGTTAGTGTGGGACTGGAGTGAGGTGTAGGTGCAGAGTGGGCACTGAGGGAATGGATTAGTGTGTAGGCCCACACCGGTTAGTGAGGGACTGGAGTGAGGTGTAGGTGCAGAGTGGGGACTGAGGGAATGGATTAGTGTGTAGGCCCACACCGGTTAGTGAGGGACTGGAGTGAGGTGTAGGTGCAGAGTGGGCACTGAGGGAATGGATTAGAGTGTAGCCCCACACCGGTTAGTGAGGGACTGGAGTGAGGTGTAGGTGCAGAGTGGGCACTGAGGGAGCGGATTAGTGTGTAGGCCCACACCGGTTAGTGAGGGACTGGAGTGAGGTGTAGGTGCAGAGTGGGCACTGAGGGAGTGGATTAGTGTGTAGGCCCACACCGGTTAGTGAGGGACTGGAGTGAGGTGTAGGTGCAGAGTGGGCACTGAGGGAGTGGATTAGTGTGTAGGCCCACACCGGTTAATGTGGGACTGGAGTGAGGTGTAGGTGCAGAGTGGGCACTGAGGGAGTGGATTAGTGTGTAGGCCCACACCGGTTAGTGAGGGACTGGAGTGAGGTGTCGGTGCAGAGTGGGCACTGAGGGAATGGATTAGTGTGTAGGCCCACACCGGTTAGTGTGGGACTGGAGTGAGGTGTAGGTGCAGAGTGGGCACTGAGGGAGTGGATTAGTGTGTAGGCCCACACCGGTTAGTGTGGGACTGGAGTGAGGTGTAGGTGCAGAGTGGGCACTGAGGGAGTGGATTAGTGTGTAGGCCCACACCGGTTAGTGTGGGACTGGAGTGAGGTGTAGGTGCAGAGTGAGCACTGAGGGAGTGGATTAGTGTGTAGGCCCACACCGGTTAGTGAGGGACTGGAGTGAGGTGTAGGCGCAGAGTGAGCACTGAGGGAGTGGATTAGTGTGTAGGCCCACACCGGTTAGTGTGGGACTGGAGTGAGGTGTAGGTGCAGAGTGTGCACTGAGGGAATGGATTAGTGTGTAGGCCCACACCGGTTAGTGAGGGACTGGAGTGAGGTGTAGGTGCAGAGTGGGGACTGAGGGAATGGATTAGTGTGTAGGCCCACACCGGTTAGTGAGGGACTGGAGTGAGGTGTAGGTGCAGAGTGGGCACTGAGGGAATGGATTAGAGTGTAGCCCCACACCGGTTAGTGAGGGACTGGAGTGAGGTGTAGGTGCAGAGTGGGCACTGAGGGAGTGGATTAGTGTGTAGGCCCACACCGGTTAGTGTGGGACTGGAGTGAGGTGTAGGTGCAGAGTGAGCACTGAGGGAGTGGATTAGTGTGTAGGCCCACACCGGTTAGTGTGGGACTGGAGTGAGGTGTAGGTGCAGAGTGGGCACTGAGGGAATGGATTAGTGTGTAGGACCACAGCAGTTAGTGAGGGACTGGAGTGAGGTGCAGGTGCAGAGTGGGCACTGAGGGAGTGGATTAGTGTGTCGGCCCACACCGGTTAGTGAGGGACTGGAGTGAGGTGCAGGTGCAGAGTGGGCACTGAGGGAGTGGATTAGTGTGTCGGCCCACACCGGTTAGTGAGGGACTGGAGAGAGGTGTAGGTACAGAGTGAGCACTGAGGGAGTGGATTAGTGTGTAGGCCCACACCGGTTAGTGAGGGACTGGAGTGAGGTGTAGGTGCAGAGTGGGCACTGAGGGAGTGGATTAGTGTGTAGGCCCACACCGGTTAGTGAGGGACTGGAGTGAGGTGTAGGTGCAGAGTGGGCACTGAGGGAATGGATTAGAGTGTAGCCCCACACCGGTTAGTGAGGGACTGGAGTGAGGTGTAGGTGCAGAGTGGGCACTGAGGGAGTGGATTAGTGTGTAGGCCCACACCGGTTAGTGAGGGACTGGAGTGAGGTGTAGGTGCAGAGTGGGCACTGAGGGAATGGATTAGAGTGTAGCCCCACACCGGTTAGTGAGGGACTGGAGTGAGGTGTAGGTGCAGAGTGGGCACTGAGGGAGTGGATTAGTGTGTAGGCCCACACCGGTTAGTGTGGGACGGCAGTGACGTGTAGATGCAGAGTGAGCACTGAGGGAGTGGATTAGTGTGTAGGCCCACAGCAGTTAGTGAGGGACTGGAGTGAGGTGCAGGTGCAGAGTGGGCACTGAGGGAGTGGATTAGTGTGTCGGCCCACACCGGTTAGTGAGGGACTGGAGTGAGGTGTAGGTGCAGAGTGGGCACTGAGGGAGTGGATTAGTGTGTAGGCCCACACTGGTTAGTGAGGGACTGGAGTGAGGTGCAGGTGCAGAGTGGGCACTGAGGGAGTGGATTAGTGTGTAGGCCCACACCGGTTAGTGAGGGACTGGAGTGAGGTGCAGGTGCAGAGTGAGCACTGTGGGAGTGGATTAGTGTGTAGGCCCACACCGGTTAGTGAGGGACTGGAGTGAGGTGCAGGTGCAGAGTGAGCACTGTGGGAGTGGATTAGTGTGTAGGCCCACACCGGTTAGTGTGGGACTGGAGTGAGGTGTAGGTGCAGAGTGGGCACTGTGGGAGTGGATTAGTGTGTCGGCCCACACCGGTTAGTGAGGGACTGGAGTGAGGTGTAGGTGCAGAGTGGGCACTGAGGGAGTGGATTAGTGTGTAGGCCCACACCGGTTAGTGAGGGACTGGAGTGAGGTGTAGGTGCAGAGTGGGCACTGAGGGAGTGGATTAGTGTGTAGGCCCACACCGGTTAATGTGGGACTGGAGTGAGGTGTAGGTGCAGAGTGGGCACTGAGGGAGTGGATTAGTGTGTAGGCCCACACCGGTTAGTGAGGGACTGGAGTGAGGTGTCGGTGCAGAGTGGGCACTGAGGGAATGGATTAGTGTGTAGGCCCACACCGGTTAGTGTGGGACTGGAGTGAGGTGTAGGTGCAGAGTGGGCACTGAGGGAGTGGATTAGTGTGTAGGCCCACACCGGTTAGTGTGGGACTGGAGTGAGGTGTAGGTGCAGAGTGGGCACTGAGGGAGTGGATTAGTGTGTAGGCCCACACCGGTTAGTGTGGGACTGGAGTGAGGTGTAGGTGCAGAGTGAGCACTGAGGGAGTGGATTAGTGTGTAGGCCCACACCGGTTAGTGAGGGACTGGAGTGAGGTGTAGGCGCAGAGTGAGCACTGAGGGAATGGATTAGTGTGTAGGCCCACACCGGTTAGTGAGGGACTGGAGTGAGGTGTAGGTGCAGAGTGGACACTGAGGGAATGGATTAGTGTGTAGGCCCACACCGGTTAGTGTGGGACTGGAGTGAGGTGTAGGTGCAGAGTGGGCACTGAGGGAGTGGATTAGTGTGTAGGCCCACACCAGTTAGTGAGGGACTGGAGTGAGGTGTAGGTGCAGAGTGGGCACTGAGGGAGTGGATTAGTGTGTAGGCCCACACCGGTTTGTGAGGGACTGGAGTGAGGTGTAGGTGCAGAGTGGGCACTGAGGGAATGGATTAGTGTGTAGGCCCACACCGGTTAGTGAGGGACTGGAGTGAGGTGTAGGTGCAGAGTGGGCACTGAGGGAGTGGATTAGTGTGTAGGCCCACACTGGTTAGTGTGGGACTGGAGTGAGGTGTAGGTGCAGAGTGGGCACTGAGGGAGTGGATTAGTGTGTCGGCCCACACCGGTTAGTGAGGGACTGGAGTGAGGTGTAGGTGCAGAGTGAGCACTGAGGGAATGGATTAGTGTGTAGGCCCACACCGGTTAGTGTGGGACTGGAGTGAGGTGTAGGTGCAGAGTGGGCACTGAGGGAGTGGATTAGTGTGCAGGCCCACACCGGTTAGTGTGGGACTGGAGTGAGGTGTAGGTGCAGAGTGGGCACTGAGGGAATGGATTAGTGTGTAGGCCCACACCGGTTAGTGAGGGACTGGAGTGAGGTGTAGGTGCAGAGTGGGCACTGAGGGAGTGGATTAATGTGTAGGCCCACACCGGTTAGTGTGGGACTGGAGTGAGGTGTAGGTGCAGAGTGGGCACTGAGGGAATGGATTAGTGTGTAGGCCCACACCGGTTAGTGAGGGACTGGAGTGAGGTGTAGGTGCAGAGTGGGCACTGAGGGAGTGGATTAGTGTGTAGGCCCACACCGGTTAGTGAGGGACTGGAGTGAGGTGTAGGTGCAGAGTGGGCACTGAGGGAGTGGATTAGTGTGTAGGCCCACACCGGTTAGTGTGGGACTGGAGTGAGGTGTAGGTGCAGAGTGAGCACTGAGTGAGTGGATTAGTGTGTAGGCCCACACCGGTTAGTGAGGGACTGGAGTGAGGTGTAGGTGCAGTGTGGGCACTGAGGGAGTGGATTAGTGTGTAGGCCCACA
The DNA here is from genome assembly GCF_052327205.1 of Somniosus microcephalus. Taxonomy (NCBI): domain Eukaryota; kingdom Metazoa; phylum Chordata; class Chondrichthyes; order Squaliformes; family Somniosidae; genus Somniosus; species Somniosus microcephalus. The sequence continues at coordinate 26,678,327 of NW_028225182.1, read as the reverse complement.
CCAGTTAGTGAGGGACTGGAGTGAGGTGTAGGTGCAGAGTGAGCACTGAGGGAGTGGATTAGTGTGTAGGCCCACACCGGTTAGTGAGGGACTGGAGTGATGTGTAGGTGCAGAGTGGGCACTGAGTGAGTGGATTAGTGTGTAGGCCCGCACCGGTTAGTGAGGGACTGGAGTGAGGTGTAGGTGCAGAGTGGGCACTGAGGGAGTGGATTAGTGTGTAGGCCCACACCGGTTAGTGTGGGACTGGAGTGAGGAGTAGGTGCAGAGTGGGCACTGAGGGAGTGGATTAGTGTGTAGGCCCACACCGGTTAGTGAGGGACTGGAGTGAGGTGTAGGTGCAGAGTGGGCACTGAGGGAGTGGATTAGTGTGTAGGCCCACACCGGTTAGTGTGGGACTGGAGTGAGGTGTAGGTGCAGATTGAGCACTGAGGGAGTGGATTAGTGTGTAGGCCCTGTGGTAAACCACTGTTTGTATTCCTGTTTGTCCTGTTTGTATGCCACTGTGTACATGCCTGGACATGCCTCGGCTGACTCCTCCCACAGGTCCTAGTATAAAGGTGACTGCTCCCCAGCCATTTGTATCCTGGACCGGTCGACCACTCGAGGCAGACCTCCATTCTGTTGTTAATAATAGCCTTTAGTTACTCTTCTAACTCTCAGTCTTTTATGAGTAATTGATAGCGCATCAATTTTATTAACAACATTTTTATCATGGAGAAGATCCTCACACCAGCATGCCTGGACTTAGATCATCGGGAGGCGGACTCATCCACCAAGTTTACTCACTGGCTTAAGTGTTTCGAAAAATTCCTGACCGCCTCCGAAGCAATCAAATCGGACGAGGACAAACTGGATGTCCTGACCTCCAAAGTGAACCACCGAGTGTACTCGGTCATCCAAGACGCGACCTCGTACGCGGATGCTATCAAGCTCCTCAAGGACCAGTACACGCGCCCAGTGAATGAAGTGTACGCCAGGCACCTCCTGGGGAGTCGTAAACAACAACCTGGGGAATCGACCGTGGAATACCTTCAGGCACTGTCTGTGCTTGGCCGGGCCTGTGGTTGTAAGGATGTAAAGGCCGCCGTGTACAGAGAGGACCTTATCCGGGACGCTTTTGTAGCGGGCCACAGATCCAATTACACACGACAGCGACTGTTGGAGCAGAGTAACCTCGACCTCAACAAGGCCTCTGAACTCGCACTATCGTTGGATGCAGCCTACCAGGGCATGGATGCCTACTCCTCTGCACCGTGGACGCCGCGGGGAATGACAGCCTGGGACACGGTAGGACCGCCTCATAGCGCCGTGCCACCCCAGCCACACCCCAACAACGGCCCAACTACCGCAGCAGTGTCCCAAGGCCAGACAGCAGTGCCCCAAGGCCAGAAATGCTACTTCTGTGGCCAGGCAAAACACCCCAGAGCGCGCTGCCCGGCGAAAAACACGATCTGCTCGGGCTGCGGGAAGAAGGGACACTACGCTAGCATCTGCAGGGCCAAAGCCACCCCGAACCCCAGCAGCGCCGCGTGTGGGCCATGCGGGCCGCCATTTTGGACCTCCCCGGCCGTGTGCGAATCACCGGTACAGCAGCCATTTTGGACGCCTCCAGCCACATGGGGATCATGGACGCCGCCATCTTGGATGACAGCCGGGACGCAGCAGGCCCCCGACACCGCCTCATCTGATACCCGCAGCGACACACCGACCCCTACGCTGGCATCCGTTACACTGGACCAAGCGAGACCGCACCAACTGGCCAGTTCCACAATGGACATTAAGGTAAATGGTCACGATACAATCTGCCTTTTTGACTCTGGGAGCACGGAGAGCTTCATCCACCCCGACACGGTGCAGCGTTGCTCTCTCCCAGTCCTGCCTGCGCAACAGCGGATTTCTATGGCCTCCGAGTCCCAGTCGGCGGACATCGGCGGCTACTGCGTGGTGACACTCGTAGTAGACGGGACCGTGTACGATCATTTTAAACTTCTGGTCCTGCCTGACCTCTGCGCTGCCGTCCTGCTGGAGTTAGATTTTCAGTGCCACCTTAAAAGTGTTACGATGGCGTACGGTGGACCCCTACCCCCACTCACAGTCCGCAGCCAGCAGCTTCCAAATTGCCCGCCGCGCACCAGGTGCAACCTCTCCACACTCAGAGTCACCCCCCCACCACTGTTTGCTAACCTCACCCCCGACTGTAAGCCCATCGCCACAAAGAGCAGGCGATACAGTGCCGGGGACAGGGTTTTCATTAAAACCGAAGTGGAGCGGCTCCTGAAAGAAGGGATTATTGAGGGCAGCACCAGCCCCTGGCGAGCCCAGGTTGTGGTCGTTAAGACCAGCGAGAAGCAGCGCCTGGTCATCGACTACAGCCAGACAATAAATCGCTACACCCTGCTGGACGCCTACCCACTCCCCCGTATAGCTGATATGGTCAACCAGATCGCGCAGTACCGCGTCTTCTCGACCATTGACCTGAAATCAGCGTACCACCAGCTCCCCATCCGCCCTGAGGACCGCCAGTACACTGCCTTTGAGGCAAACGGCCGCCTCTATCACTTCCTTAGGGTTCCCTTTGGCGTCACCAACGGGGTCTCCATCTTCCAAAGGGAGATGGACCGGATGGTAGATCAAAATGCGTTGCAGGCCACTTTCCCATATCTGGACAATGTGACCATCTGCGGCCGTGACTTGCAGGACCATGACGCAAACCTCGAAAAATTCCTCCGCACCGCCCAACTCCTAAACCTGACATATAACAAGGAGAAGTGCATATTCCGCACAAACCGCCTCGCCATCCTTGGCTGTGTTGTGGAACACGGAGTCATCGGCCCCGACCCCGACCGGATGCGTCCCCTTATGGAACTTCCACTGCCCCACTGCCTCAAGGCCCTGAAGAGGTGCCTAGGGTTTTTCTCCTATTACGCCCAGTGGGTCCCCTACTATGCGGACAAGGCCCGTCCGCTGATCAAGTCCACCTCTTTTCCCTTAACGGCAGAGGCCCGCTTAGCCTTCCACCGTATCAAGGAGGACATTGCCAAAGCCACCATGCACGCAGTGGACGAATCCATCCCCTTCCAGGTGGAAAGCGACGCGTCCGACTTTGCCCTGGCCGCTACCCTCAATCAGGCGGGGAGACCCGTGGCCTTCTTTTCACGAACCCTCCAAGGCCTGGAGACCAGACACTCCGCTGTTGAGAAGGAGGCCCAGGCAATTGTGGAGGCTGTGTGTCATTGGAGGCACTACCTGGCCGGAAAACGATTTACCCTGCTCACTGACCAGCGTTCAGTTGCTTTTATGTTTAACAACAAGCAGAGGGGCAAAATCAAAAATGACAAGATCTTGAGGTGGAGAATCGAACTTTCCACCTACAACTACGAGATCTTGTACCGGCCAGGGAAGCTAAATGAACCCCCGGATGCGCTATCGCGTGGCACCTGCGCCAGCGCGCAGATCGATAGACTATGGGTCCTCCACAATGACCTCTGCCACCCGGGGGTCACCAGGTTCTTCCACCTCATCAAGGCCCGCAACCTGCCTTACTCTATTGAGGAGGTCAGGACCATGACCAGGAACTGCCAAGTCTGCGCTGAGTGCAAACCACACTTTTATAGACCAGACAGGGCCCACCTGATAAAAGCCACTCGCCCCTTCGAGCGCCTGAGCGTTGATTTTAAAGGGCCTCTCCCCTCCTCCGACCGCAATGTGTACTTCCTCAATATTATTGATGAGTACTCCCGTTTCCCGTTCGCCTTCCCCTGCCCGGACATGACCAGTGCCACGGTCATTAAATGTCTGAACAACCTCTTCACCCTGTTCGGCTTCCCCAGCTATATCCATAGCGACCGGGGCTCATCGTTTATGAGCGACGAACTCCGTCAGTACCTGCTAACTAGGGGTATTGCCACAAGCAGGACCACCAGTTACAACCCCCGGGGGAACGGACAGGTGGAAAGAGAAAATGCGACAGTTTGGAAGGCCGTCCTGCTAGCCTTAAAGTCTAGGGGCCTTCCAACCTCCTGCTGGCAGGATGTGCTCCCCGATGCGCTACACTCTATTCGGTCACTGCTCTGCACTGCCACTAACGCCACCCCTCATGAGAAAATGTTTGTCTTCCCAAGGAAGTCCACATCAGGGACATCGCTACCGCCATGGCTGACGTCCCCAGGGCCGGTCCTACTGAGAAGACACGTGAGGACCCATAAAACGGACCCCCTGGTCGAGAGGGTCGACCTCCTCCACGCCAACGCCCAGTATGCTTACATCGCATACCCGGACGGGCGGGAGGACACAGTCTCCATAAGAGACCTTGCACCCTCGGGGGCTGCAGTAACCCACTACCCACGACCGCCCACCCCCACGATCCGATATCCAGCCCCAGCAGACGGCAGGCCTGGGCCCCGCGACCCGCTCGACATCTACGAGGACGACACGCCTGTGCCACAGCCTACGCTGGACTCGACGCCGGAAGCTTCACTACCCCTGCCGTCGCCACGCCGATCACAGCGGCAGACAAGACCTCCGGAGAGACTCCAATACACTAACTTTTAATACACTTCACCCCGCCGGACTCAATTTTAAACAAGGGGTGAATGTGGTAAACCACTGTTTGTATTCCTGTTTGTCCTGTTTGTATTCCACTGTGTACATGCCTGGACATGCCTCGGCTGACTCCTCCCACAGGTCCTAGTATAAAGGTGACTGCTCCCCAGCCCTTTGTATCCTGGACCGGTCGACCACTCGAGGCAGACCTCCATTCTGTTGTTAATAAAAGCCTTTAGTTACTCTTCTAACTCTCAGTCTTTTATGAGTAATTGATAGCGCATCAGGCCCACACCGGTTAGTGTGGGACTGGAGTGAGGTGTAGGTGCAGAGTGGGCACTGAGGGAGTGGATTAGTGTGTAGGCCCACACCAGTTAGTGAGGGATTGGAGTGAGGTGTAGGTGCAGAATGGGCACTGAGTGAGTGGATTAGTGTGCAGGCCCACACCGGTGAGTGACGGACTGGAGTGAGGTGTAGGTGCAGAGTGAGCACTGAGGGAATGGATTAGTGTGTAGGCCCACACCAGTTAGTGTGGGACTGGAGTGAGGTGTAGGTGCAGAGTGGGCACTGAGGGAATGGATTAGTGTGTAGGCCCACACCGGTTAGTGTGGGACTGGAGTGAGGTGTAGTTGCAGAGTGGGCACTGAGGGAGTGGATTAGTGTGTAGGCCCACACCGGTTAGTGAGGGACTGGAGTGAGGTGTAGGTGCAGAGTGAGCACTGAGGGAATGGATTAGTGTGTAGGCCCACACCGGTTAGTGTGGGACTCGAGTGAGGTGTAGGTGCAGAGTGGGCACTGAGGGAGTGGATTAGTGTGTAGGCCCACACCGGTTAGTGAGGGACTGGAGTGAGGTGTAGGTGCAGAGTGGGCACTGAGGGAGTGGATTAGTGTGTAGGCCCACACCGGTTAGTGAGGGATTGGAGTGAGGTGTAACCCCAACTGGTTATTGAGAGTCTGGAGTCTCGTTTAGATCCTGCACAGGTAGTGAGGGTCTGGAGTCAGGTATTATCCAGACCCTGTACAAAACTCCTGAAGTCAGGTGTCGGCCCAGACTGGGTAGTGAGTGACTGGAGTGAGGTTTTTGACTATGTTAGAGAAGGGGTAAATGCGTATGTGCTTACTTATAATTCACTCCTTTAATCAATACCATTAACAACACTAAATATCAGATGTCACAGATTTATTAAGCATAAAATTTTTATACACAACAGCCAGTGCTTCCGACAAAACCTTGCAAATTTTAGCCTGGTAATCAAACATCTTACAGTCCCGACTTCACTATACAGATTGATCAGAGTTTAACTGAATCCAAGGTTTCAGTTCTAGCACCCATTGTATATAGTTTCTGCACAATCCTTCTGTATGGCAATTGGCGTGTTTCAAAGTTACATCAAGAGGTATCCTGGATAATGTTTCAGTCAACACTGATTTAAATTCCGTCCTTCTACCTACAGATCCCTCACTCCCTTTACTTAACTCACCCTCCCTAGTTGCCCGGTTCCAGGCTCTGGTGTTCCTCAGGCAGGTTCTTTTCTGATCTTCATAAAGGTTCCCGGACCAGCAATGGCTTGATTCAAAAAAATCTCATTCTTGTTTGACAATCCCTCCGTGCGCTCGACCCCTCCCTATCTCTGTAATTTCTTCCAGCCCCTCCGAGATCGCTGCATTTATCCATTTCTCTCCTCTGGCGCACCCCCCGATTTCAACAACTCCACCATTGGCGGCTGTGCCCTCAGCTGCCTCGGCCCTAAGCTCTGCAATTCCTTCCCAGACCTCTTCACCTCTCCTCCTGTAAGATGTTCGGCAAAACCTGTCCTAATATCTCCTTATGTGGCTCGGCATCGAATTCTTGTTGATTTCTGCTCCTGTGAAGCACCTTGGGATGTTTTTCTATTTTAAAGGCGCTGTTTAAATGCAAGTTGTTGTTGTAAGGCTTCAAGGCCTCCGTTCTAATGAGTGGGATCTTTCTCTCCCCTCTTATCTGGTCACTAGCACCTCGCTGTTTGTGGGATCTTGCTGTGTGCAATTGGGCTGATGTGTTCACTACATTACAACAGTGACTACACTTCCAAAATACTTCATTGGCTGTAAAGCATTTTGGACATCCTGAGGTGCTATATAGATGCAACTCTTTCTCTCAATCTATCTTTCTGTGTCTCGATTAACTTCTCTCATCAAACAGGTGCTTACAGCCTTAGAATTGCCGCCTGTTTCTCATGGTGTGAAGATATTCCCACTGAAGAATCTTACTTCCCTACTCAAGAAACAAAGGCTCAAAGTTGACATAACTACAATATAAAGAAACCCCATCACCAGTATTACATTAACATACCTCAAGGCAATCTGATTAACAGAACCATTTGAAAGCCCCTTTTACAGATCCTTATAAATCCCTAAAAAAACATTTTAAAAGCCTTTTAAACACCACACCCCACCGCTCCTGGACACTGCCCATTAGGAACAATTCAATGAGATATACCCCAAACCGCACACAGCACTCAGCCCATCCCCTCAGCCCAGTCACCCCACTCCCTGACCGCTATCACCCTACCCATCACCCCAATATCCCCATCACCCCCACCCACTGACACTCACACCCTGACCGAAACCTAACCTGGAATGGTCAATCAATGCTAACTGGGAATGGTCAATCAGTGCCAAATGGGGATCATCGATTGATGCAAAATGGGAATGGTCAATCAATGCTAACTGGGAATGGACAATCAATGCTAACTGGGAATGATCAATCAGTGCTAACTGGGAATGGACAATCAATGCTAACTGGGAATGGTCAATCAGTGCTAACTGGGAATGGACAATCAATGCTAACTGGGAATGGTCAATCAATGCTAACTGGGAATGGACAATCAATGCTAACTGGGAATGGTCAATCAATGCTAACTGCGAATGGAAAATCAACGCTAACTGGGAATGGACAATCAATGCTAACTAGGGATGATCAATCAATGCTAACTGGGAATGGTCAATATATGTCAACTGGGAATGGTCAAATAATGCCAACTGGGAATGGTCAATATATGTCAACTGGGAATGGTCAATATATGTCAATTGGGAATGGCCAATATATGTCAACTGGGAATGGTTAATATATGTCAACTGGGAATGTTCAATATATGTCAACTGGGAATGGTCAATATATATCAACTGGGAATGTTCAATATATGTCAACTGGGAATGTTCAATCAATGCCAACTGGGAATGGCCAATATATGTCAACTGGGAATGGTCAATATATGTCAACTGGGAATAGTCAATATATGTCAACTGGGTATGGTCAAGTAATGCCAACTGGGAATGGTCAATCAATGCTAACTAGGAATGATCAATCAGTGCTAACTGGGAATGGACAATCAATGCTAACTGGGAATGGTCAATCAGTGCTAACTGGGAATGGACAATCAATGCTAACTGGGAATGGTCAATCAATGCTAACTGGGAATGGACAATCAATGCTAACTGGGAATGGTCAATCAATGCTAACTGGGAATGGACAATCAATGCTAACTGGGAATGGTCAATCAATGCTAACTGCGAATGGAAAATCAACGCTAACTGGGAATGGTCAATCAATGCTAGCAGGGAATGGACAATCAATGCTAACTAGGGATGATCAATCAATGCTAACTGGGAATGGTCAATATATGTCAACTGGGAATGGTCAAATAATGCCAACTGGGAATGGTCAATATATGTCATAGAGTCATAGAGTCATAGAGTAATACAGCACGGATAGAGGCCCTTCGGCCCATCGTGTCCATGCCGGCCATCAAGCCCTGTCTAATCTAATCCCATATTCCAGCATTTGGCCCGTAGTCTTGTATGCTATGGCATTTCAAATGCTCATCCAAATGCTTCTTAAATGTTGTGAGGGTTTCTGCCTCCACAACCCTTTCAGGCAGTGAGTTCCAGACTCCAACCACCCTCTGGGTGAAAAAGTTCTTTCTCAAATCCCCTCTAAACCTCCCGCCCTTTACCTTGAATCTATGCCCCCTAGTTATTGACCCCTCTACTAAGGGGAAAAGCTCCTCAGCATCCATCCTATCTATGCCCCTCACAATTTTGTACACCTCAATCATGTCCCCCCTCAGCCTCCTCTGCTCCAAGGAAAACAAACCCAATCTGCCCAGTCTCTCTTCATAGCTGAAGCGCTCCAGCCCTGGTAACATCCTGGTGAACCTCCTCTGCACCCTCTCTAACGCGATCACATCTTTCCTGTAGTGTGGCGACCAGAACTGCACACAGTGTTCCAGCTGTGGCCTAACCAGTGTTTTATACAGCTCCATCATAACCTCCTTGCTCTTATATTCAATGCCTCGGCTAATGAAGGCAAGTATCCCATATGCCTTTTTTACCACCTTATCCACCTGTTCCGCCGCCTTCAGGGATCTGTGTACCTGCACACCCAGATCCCTCTGACCCTCCGTCTTGCCTAGGGTCTTTCCCTTCATTGTGTATTCCCTTGCCTTGTTAGACCCCCCAAAGTGCATCACCTCGCACTTTTCTGGGTTAAATTCCATTTGCCACTGTTCCGCCCATCTGACCAACCCATCTATATCGTTCTGCAGACTGAGGCTACCCTCCTCGCTATTTACCACCCTACCAATTTTAGTATCATCCGCGAATTTACTGATCATACCCTTTACATTCATATCCAAGTCATTAATGTAGACCACAAACAGCAAGGGACCCAGCACCGATCCCTGTGGTACCCCACTGGCCACAGGTTTCCAGTCACAAAAACAACCTTCGACCATCACCCTCTGCCTTCTGCCACTAAGCCAGTTTTGTATCCAATGTGCCAAGGCACCCTGGATTCCATGGGCTCTTACCTTCTTGACCAGTCTCCTGTGCGGGACTTTATCGAAGGCCTTACTGAAATCCATGTATACCACATCCACTGCGTTACCCTCATCCACACACCTAGTCACCCCCTCAAAAAATTCAATCAAATTAGTCAGACATGATCTTCCCTTGACAAAGCCATGTTGACTATCCCTGATTAATCCTTGCCTCTCCAAGTGGAGACAAATTTTGTCCCTCAGGATTTTTTCCAGTAATTTTCCTACCACTGATGTTAGGCTCACTGGCCTGTAGTTCCCCGGTTTTTCCCTACTACCCTTCTTGAATAATGGTACTACATTAGCGGTTCTCCAGTCCTCTGGCACATCCCCTGTGGCCAGAGAGGTCCTGAATATATGTGTTAGAGCCCCCGCAATCTCCTCCTTTGCCTCACACAGCAGCCTGGGGTACATTTCATCTGGGCCTGGGGATTTATCCATTTTTAGGCCAGCTAAAACCGCCAATACCTCCTCCCTCTCGATGTTAATATGTTCGAGCATATCACAGTCCCCCCGCCCTATTTCTATGTCTACATCGTCCTTCTCCATAGTGGGAATGGTCAATATATGTCAATTGGGAATGGCCAATATATGTCAACTGGGAATGGTTAATATATGTCAACTGGGAATGTTCAATATATGTCAACTGGGAATGGTCAATATATATCAACTGGGAATGTTCAATATATGTCAACTGGGAATGTTCAATCAATGCCAACTGGGAATGGCCAATATATGTCAACTGGGAATGGTCAATATATGTCAACTGGGAATGGACAATCAATGCTAACTGGGAATGATCAATCAGTGCTAACTGGGAATGGACAATCAATGTTAACTGGGAATGGTCAATCAGTGCTAACTGGGAATGGACAATCAATGCTAACTGGGAATGGTCAGTCAATGCTAACTGGGAATGGACAATCAATGCTAACTGGGAATGGTCAATCAATGCTAACTGCGAATGGAAAATCAACGCTAACTGGGAATGGTCAATCAATGCTAGCAGGGAATGGACAATCAATGCTAACTAGGGATGATCAATCAATGCTAACTGGGAATGGTCAATCAATGGAAACGGGCAATGGTCAATATATGTCAACTGGGAATGTTCAAACAATGCCAACTGGGAATGGTCAATATATGTCAACTGGGAATGGTCAATATATGTCAACTGGGAATGTTCAATATATGTCAACTGGGAATGGTCAATATATGTCAATTGGGAATGGTCAATATATGTCAACTGGGAATGTTCAATATATGTCAACTGGGAATGGTCAATATATGTCAACTGTGAATGGTCAATATATGTCAACTGGGAATGGTCAATATATGTCAACTGGGAATAGTCAATATATGTCAACTGGGATGGTCAATATATGTCAACTGGGAATGGTCAATATATGTCAAATGGGAATGGTCAATATATGTCAACTGGGAATGGTCAATATATGTCAACTGGGAATGGTCAAGTAATGCCAACTGGGAATGGTCAATATATATCAACTGGGAATGGTCAATATATGTCAACTGGGAATGGTCAATATATGTCAAATGGGAATGGTCAATAAATGTCAACTGGGTATGGTCAAGTAATGCCAACTGGGAATGGTCAATATATGTCAACTTGGAATGGTCAATATATGTCAACTGGGAATGGTCAATATATGTCAACTGGGAATGGTCAAGTAATGCCAACTGGGAATGGACAATATATGTCAACTGGGAATGGGCAATATATGTCAACTGGGAATGGTAAATATATGTCAACTGGGAATGGTCAATATATGTCAACTGGGAATGTTCAATATATGTCAACTGGGAATGGTCAATATATGTCAACTGGGAATGTTCAATATATGTCAACTGGGGATGTTCAATATATGTCAACTGGGAATGGTCAATATATGTCAACTGGGAATGGTCAATATATGTCAACTGGGAATGGTCAATATATGTCAACTGGGAATGGTCAATATATGTCAACTGGGAATGGTCAATATATGACAACTGGGAATGGTCAATATATGTCAACTGGGAATGGTCAATATATGTCAACTGGGAATGGACAATATATGTCAAAAGGGAATGGTCAATATATGTCAACTGGGAATGGTCACGTAATGCCAACTGGGAATGGTCAATATATGTCAACCGAGAATGGTCAATATATGTCAACTGGGAATGGTCAATATATGTCAACTGGGAATGGTCAATAAATGTCAACTGGGTATGGTCAAGTAATGCCAACTGGGAATGGTCAATATATGTCAACTATGAACGGTCAATATATGTCAACAGGGAATGGTCAATATATGTCAACTGGGAATGGTCAAATAATGCCAACTGGGAATGGTCAATATATGTCAACTGGGAATGGTCAATATATGTCAATTGGGAATGGTCAATATATGTCAACTGGGAATGGTTAATATATGTCAACTGGGAATGTTCAATATATGTCAACTGGGAATGGTCAATATATATCAACTGGGAATGTTCAATATATGTCAACTGGGAATGTTCAATCAATGCCAACTGGGAATGGCCAATATATGTCAACTGGGAATGGTCAATATATGTCAACTGGGAATGGACAATCAATGCTAACTGGGAATGATCAATCAGTGCTAACTGGGAATGGTCAATCAATGCTAACTGGCAATGGTCAATCAGTGCTAACTGGGAATGGACAATCAATGCTAACTGGGAATGGTCAATCAATGCTAACTGGGAATGGACAATCAATGCTAACTGGGAATGGTCAATCAATGCTAACTGCGAATGGAAAATCAACGCTAACTGGGAATGGTCAATCAATGCTAGCAGGGAATGGACAATCAATGCTAACTAGGGATGATCAATCAATGCTAACTGGGAATGGTCAATCAATGGAAACGGGCAATGGTCAATATATGTCAACTGGGTATGGTCAAGTAATGCCAACTGGGAATGGTCAATATATGTCAACTATGAACGGTCAATATATGTCAACAGGGAATGGTCAATATATGTCAACTGGGAATGGTCAAATAATGCCAACTGGGAATGGTCAATATATGTCAACTGGGAATGGTCAATATATGTCAATTGGGAATGGTCAATATATGTCAACTGGGAATGGTTAATATATGTCAACTGGGAATGTTCAATATATGTCAACTGGGAATGGTCAATATTTATCAACTGGTAATGTTCAATATATGTCAACTGGGAATGTTCAATCAATGCCAACTGGGAATGGCCAATATATGTCAACTGGGAATGGTCAATATATGTCAACTGGGAATGGACAATCAATGCTAACTGGGAATGATCAATCAGTGCTAACTGGGAATGGACAATCAATGCTAACTGGCAATGGTCAATCAGTGCTAACTGGGAATGGACAATCAATGCTAACTGGGAATGGTCAATCAATGCTAACTGGGAATGGACAATCAATGCTAACTGGGAATGGTCAATCAATGCTAACTGCGAATGGAAAATCAACGCTCACTGGGAATGGTCAATCAATGCTAGCAGGGAATGGACAATCAATGCTAACTAGGGATGATCAATCAATGCTAACTGGGAATGGTCAATCAATGGAAACGGGCAATGGTCAATATATGTCAACTGCGAATGTTCAAACAATGCCAACTGGGAATGGTCAATATATGTCAACTGGGAATGGTCAATATATGTCAACTGGGAATGTTCAATATATGTCAACTGGGAATGGTCAATATATGTCAACTGGGAATGGTCAATATATGTCAACTGGGAATGTTCAATATATGTCAACTGGGAATGGTCAATATATGTCAACTGTGAATGGTCAATATATGTCAACTGGGAATGGTCAATATATGTCAAATGGGAATGGTCAATAAATGTCAACTGGGTATGGTCAAGTAATGCCAACTGGGAATGGTCAATATATGTCAACTGGGAATGGTCAATATATGTCAACTGGGAATGGTCAATATATGTCAACTGGGAATGGTCAAGTAATGCCAACTGGGAATGGACAATATATGTCAACTGGGAATGGGCAATATATGTCAACTGGGAATGGTAAATATATGTCAACTGGGAATGGTCAATATATGTCAACTGGGAATGTTCAATATATGTCAACTGGGAATGGTCAATATATGTCAACTGGGAATGTTCAATATATGTCAACTGGGGATGTTCAATATATGTCAACTGGGAATGGTCAATATATGTCAACTGGGAATGGTCAATATATGTCAACTGGGAATGGTCAATATATGTCAACTGGGAATGGTCAATATATGTCAACTGGGAATGGTCAATATATGTCAACTGGGAATGGTCAATATATGTCAACTGGGAATGGTCAATATATGTCAAAAGGGAATGGTCAATATATGTCAACTGGGAATGGTCAATATATGTCAACTGGGAATGGTCAATATATGTCAACTGACAATGGTCAATAAATGTCAACTGGGTATGGTCAAGTAATGCCAACTGGGAATGGTCAAAATATGTCAACTATGAACGGTCAATATATGTCAACAGGGAATGGTCAATATATGTCAACTGGGAATGGTCAAATAATGCCAAATGGGAATGGTCAATATATGTCAACTGGGAATGGTCAATATATGTCAATTGGGAATGGTCAATATATGTCAACTGGGAATGGTTAATATATGTCAACTGGGAATGTTCAATATATGTCAACTGGGAATGGTCAATATATATCAACTGGGAATGTTCAATATATGTCAACTGGGAATGTTCAATCAATGCCAACTGGGAATGGCCAATATATGTCAACTGGGAATGGTCAATATATGTCAACTGGGAATGGACAATCAATGCTAACTGGGAATGATCAATCAGTGCTAACTGGGAATGCACAAACAATGCTAACTGGGAATGGTCAATCAGTGCTAACTGGGAATGGACAATCAATGCTAACTGGGAATGGTCAATCAATGCTAACTGGGAATGGACAATCAATGCTAACTGGGAATGGTCAATCAATGCTAACTGCGAATGGAAAATCAACGCTCACTGGGAATGGTCAATCAATGCTAGCAGGGAATGGACAATCAATGCTAACTAGGGATGATCAATCAATGCTAACTGGGAATGGTCAATCAATGGAAACGGGCAATGGTCAATATATGTCAACTGCGAATGTTCAAACAATGCCAACTGGGAATGGTCAATATATGTCAACTGGGAATGGTCAATATATGTCAACTGGGAATGTTCAATATATGTCAACTGGGAATGGTCAATATATGTCAACTGGGAATGGTCAATATATGTCAACTGGGAATGTTCAATATATGTCAACTGGGAATGGTCAATATATGTCAACTGTGAATGGTCAATATATGTCAACTGGGAATGGTCAATATATGTCAAATGGGAATGGTCAATAAATGTCAACTGGGTATGGTCAAGTAATGCCAACTGGGAATGGTCAATATATGTCAACTGGGAATGGTCAATATATGTTAACTGGGAATGGTCAATATATGTCAACTGGGAATGGTCAAGTAATGCCAACTGCGAATGGACAATATATGTCAACTGGGAATGGGCAATATATGTCAACTGGGAATGGTAAATATATGTCAACTGGGAATGGTCAATATATGTCAACTGGGAATGTTCAATATATGTCAACTGGGAATGGTCAATATATGTCAACTGGGAATGTTCAATATATGTCAACTGGGGATGTTCAATATATGTCAACTGGGAATGGTCAATATATGTCAACTGGGAATGGTCAATATATGTCAACTGGGAATGGTCAATATATGTCAACTGGGAATGGTCAATATATGTCAACTGGGAATGGTCAATATATGTCAACTGGGAATGGTCAATATATGTCAACTGGGAATGGTCAATATATGTCAAAAGGGAATGGTCAATATATGTCAACTGGGAATGGTCAATATATGTCAACTGGGAATGGTCAATATATGTCAACTGACAATGGTCAATAAATGTCAACTGGGTATGGTCAAGTAATGCCAACTGGGAATGGTCAAAATATGTCAACTATGAACGGTCAATATATGTCAACAGGGAATGGTCAATATATGTCAACTGGGAATGGTCAAATAATGCCAAATGGGAATGGTCAATATATGTCAACTGGGAATGGTCAATATATGTCAATTGGGAATGGTCAATATATGTCAACTGGGAATGGTTAATATATGTCAACTGGGAATGTTCAATATATGTCAACTGGGAATGGTCAATATATATCAACTGGGAATGTTCAATATATGTCAACTGGGAATGTTCAATCAATGCCAACTTGGAATGGCCAATATATGTCAACTGGGAATGGTCAATATATGTCAACTGGGAATGGACAATCAATGCTAACTGGGAATGATCAATCAGTGCTAACTGGGAATGCACAAACAATGCTAACTGGGAATGGTCAATCAGTGCTAACTGGGAATGGACAATCAATGCTAACTGGGAATGGTCAATCAATGCTAACTGGGAATGGACAATCAATGCTAACTGGGAATGTTCAATAAATGCTAACTGCGAATGGAAAATCAACGCTAACTGGGAATGGTCAATCAATGCTAGCAGGGAATGGACAATCAATGCTAACTAGGGATGATCAATCAATGCTAACTGGGAGTGGTCAATCAATGGAAACGGGCAATGGTCAATATATGTCAACTGGGAATGTTCAAACAATGCCAACTGGGAATGGTCAATATATGTCAACTGGGAATGGTCAATATATGTCAACTGGGAATGTTCAATATATGTCAACTGGGAATGGTCAATATATGTCAACTGGGAATGGTCAATATATGTCAACTGGGAATGTTCAATATATGTCAACTGGGAATGGTCAATATATGTCAACTGTGAATGGTCAATATATGTCAACTGGGAATGGTCAATATATGTCAACTGGGAATGGTCAATATATGTCAAATGGGAATGGTCAATATATGTCAAATGGGAATGGTCA
The DNA here is from genome assembly GCF_052327205.1 of Somniosus microcephalus. Lineage (NCBI taxonomy): Eukaryota > Metazoa > Chordata > Chondrichthyes > Squaliformes > Somniosidae > Somniosus > Somniosus microcephalus. Next base: position 26,661,932 of record NW_028225182.1, on the reverse strand, counting down.
ATATATGTCAACTGGGAATGGTCAAGTAATGCCAACTGGGAATGGTCAATATATATCAACTGGGAATGGTCAATATATGTCAACTGGGAATGGTCAATATATGTCAAATGGGAATGGTCAATAAATGTCAACTGGGTATGGTCAAGTAATGCCAACTGGGAATGGTCAATATATGTCAACTGGGAAAAGTCAATATATGTCAACTGGGAATGGTCAATATATGTCAACTGGGAATGGTCAAGTAATGCCAACTGGGAATGGACAATATATGTCAACTGGGAATGGGCAATATATGTCAACTGGGAATGGTAAATATATGTCAACTGGGAATGGTCAATATATGTCAACTGGGAATGTTCAATATATGTCAACTGGGAATGGTCAATATATGTCAACTGGGAAGGTTCAATATATGTCAACTGGGGATGTTCAATATATGTCAACTGGGAATGGTCAATATATGTCAACTGGGAATGGTCAATATATGTCAACTGGGAAAGGTCAATATATGTCAACTGGGAATGGTCAATATATGTCAACTGGGAATGGTCAATATATGTCAACTGGGAATGGTCAATATATGTCAACTGAGGATGTTCAATCAATGCCAACTGGGAATGGGCAATATATGTCAACTGGGAATGGTCAATATATGTCAACTGGGAATGTTCAATCAATGCCAACTGGGAATGGTCAATATATGTCAACTGGGAATGGTCAATATATGTCAACTGGGAATGGTCAATATATGTCAACTGGGAATGTTCAATATATGTCAACCGAGATTGTTCAATATATGTCAACTGAAAATGGTCAATATATGTCAATTGGGAATGGTCAATATATGTCAACTGTGAATGGCCATTATATGTCAACTGGGAATGTTCAATATATGTCAACTGGGAATGTGCAATATATGTCAACTGGGAATGGTCAATATATGTCAACTGGGAATGTTCACTATATGTCAACTGGGTATGGTCAAATAATGCCAACTGGGAATGGTCAATATAAGTCAACTGGGAATGGTCAATATATGTCAACTGGGAATGGTCAATATATATCAACTGGGAATGGTCAATATATGTCAACTGGGAATGGTCATTATATGTCAACTGGGAATGGTCAATATATGTCAACTGGGAAAGTTCAATATATGTCAACCAGGCATGATCAATATATGTCAACTGGGAATGGTTAATATATGTCAACTGGGAATATTCAATCAATGCCAACTGGGAATGGTCAATATATGTCAACTGGGAATGATCAATATATGTCAACTGGGAATGGTTAATATATGGCAGCTGGGAATGGTCAATATATATCAACTGGGAATGTACAATATATTTCAACTGGGAACGTTCAATCAATGCCAACTGGGAATGGCCAATATATGTCAAATAGGAATGGTCAATATATGTCAACTGGGAATGGTCAATATATTTCAACTGGGAATGGTCAATAGATGTCAACTGGGGATGTTCAATCAATGCCAACTGGGAATGGTCAATATATGTCAACTGGGAATGGTCAATATATGTCAACTGGGAATGTTCAATCAATGCCAACTGGGAATGGTCAACATATGTCAACTGGGAATGGTCAATATATGTCAACTGGGAATGGTCAATATATGTCAACTGGGAATGTTCAATATATGTCAACTGGAAATGGTCAATATATGTCAACTGGGAATGTTCACTATATGTCAACTGGGTATGGTCAAATAATGCCAACTGGGAATGGTCATTATAATTCAACTGGGAATGGTCAATATATGTCAACTGGGAATGGTCAATATATGTCAACTGGGAATGGTCAATATATGTCAACTGGGAATGGTCAATATATATCAACTGGGAATGGTCAATATATGTCAACTGGGAATGGTCAATGTATGTCAACTGGGAATTGTCAATATATGTCAACTGGGAATGTTCAATATATGTCAACTGGGAATGTTGAATATATGTCAACTGGGAATGGTCAATATATGTCAACTGGGAATGGTCAAGTAATGCCAATTTGGAATGGTCAATACATGTCAACTGGGAATGGTCAATATATGTCAACTGGGAATGGTCAATATATGCCAAATGGGAATGGTCAATATATGTCAACTGGGAATGGTCAATATGTGTCAACTGGGAATTGTCAATATATGGCAACTGGGAATGGTCAATATATGTTAATTGAGAATGGTCAACATATGTCAACTGGCAATGGTCAATATATGTCAACTGGGAATGGGCAATATATGTCAACTGGGAATGGTCAATATATGTCAATTGGGAATGTTCAATATATGTCAACTGGGAATGGTCAATATATATCAACTGGGAATGTTCAATATATGTCAACTTGGATTGGTAAATCAATGCCAACTGGGAATGGTCAATATATGTCAACTGGGAATGGCCAATATACGTCAACTGGGAATGGTCAATATATGTCAACTGGGAATGGTCAATATATGTCAAATGGGAATGTTCAATCTATGCCAACTGTGAATGGTCAATATATGTCAACTGGGTATGTTCAATATATGTCAACTGGGAATGGATATATATGTCAAGTGGGAATGGTCAATATATGTCAACTGGGAATGTTCAATCAATGCCAGCTGGGAATGGTCAATATATGTCAACTGGGAATGGTCAATATATGTCAACTGGGAATGTTCAATATATGTCAACTGGGATTGTTCAATACATGTCAACTGAAAATGGTCAATATATGTTAATTGGGAATGGTCAATATATGTCAACTGTGAATGGCCATTATATATCAACTGGGAATGTTCAATATATGTCAACTGGGAATGTGCAATATATGTCAAATGGGAATGGTCAATATATGTCAACTGGGAATGTTCACTATATGTCAACTGGGTATGGTCAAATAATGCCAACTGGGAATGGTCAATATAAGTCAACTGGGAATGGTCAATATATGTCAAAAGTGAATGGTCATTATATGTCAACTGGGAATGGTCAATAAATGTCAACTGGGAAAGTTCAATATATGTCAACTAGGCATGATCAATATATGTCAACTGGGAATGGTCAATACATGTCAACTGGGAATATTCAAACAATGCCAACTGGGAATGGTCAATTTTTGTCAACTGGGAATGTTCAATATATGTCAACTGGGAATGGTCAATATATGGCAACTGGGAATGGTCAATATATATCAACTGGGAATGTACAATATATTTCAACTGGGAATGTTCAAACAATGCCAACTGGGAATGGCCAGTATATGTCAAAAAGGAATGGTCAATATATGTCAACTGGGAATGGTCAATATATTTCAACTGGGAATGGCCAATATATGTCAACTGGGGATGTTCAATCAATGCCAACTGGGAATGGTCAATATATGTCAACTGGGAATGGTCAATATATGTCAACTGGGAATGTTCAATCAATGCCAACTGGGAATGGTCAACATATGTCAACTGGGAATGGTCAATATATGTCAACTGGGAATATTCAATATATGTCGACTGGGAATGTTCAATATATGTCAAATGGAAATGGTCAATATATGTCAACTGGGAATGTTCACTATATGTCAACTGGGTACGGTCAAATAATGCCAACTGGGAATGGTCTATATAAGTCAACTGGGAATGGTCAATATATGTCAACTGGGAATGGTCAATATATGTCAACTGGGAATGGTCAATATATGTCAACTGGGAATGGTCAATATATATCAACTGGGAATGGTCAATATATGTCAACTGGGAATGGTCAATGTATGTCAACTGGGAATTGTCAATATATGTCAACTGGGAATGTTCAATATATGTCAACTGGGAATGTTCAATATATGTCAACTGGGAATGGTCAATATATGTCAACTGGGAATGGTCAAGTAATGTCAACTTGGAATGGTGAATACATGTCAACTGGGAATTGTCAATAAATGTCAACTGGGAATGGTCAATATATGCCAAATGGGAATGGTCAATATATGTCAACTGGAAATGGTCAATATATATCAACTGGGAATGGTAAATATATGTCAACTGGGAATGGTCAATATATGTCAACTGGGAATGGTCAATATATGTCAACTGGGATGGTCAATATATGTCAACTGGGAATGGTCAATATATGTCAACTGGGAATTGTCAATATATGTCAACTGTGAATGGTCAATATATGTTAATTGGGAATGGTCAACATATGTCAACTGGCAATGGTCAATGTATGTCAACTGGGAATGGTCAATATATGTCAATTGGGAATGTTCAATGTATGTCAACTGGGAATGGTCAATATATATCAACTGGGAACGTTCAATATATGTCAACTTGGATTGGTCAATCAATGCTAACTGTGAATGGTCAATATATGTCAACTGGGAATGGCCAATATACGTCAACTGGGAATGGTCAATATATGTCAACTGGGAATGGTCAATATATGTCAAAAGGGAATGATCAATATATGTCAACTGAGATGGTCAATATACGTCAACTGGGAATGGTCAATAGATGTCAACTGGGAATTGTCAATATATGTCAACTGGGAATTGCCAATATATGTCAAATGGGAATGGTCAATATATGGCAACTGGGAATGGTCAATATTTATCAACTGGAAATGTACAATATATTTCAACTGGGAATGTTCAATATATGTCAACTGGGAATGGTCAATCAATGCCAACTGGGAATGGTCAATATATGTCAACTGGGATTGGTCAATATATGTCAACTGGGAATGGTCAATATATGTCAACTGGGAATGGTCAATAGATGTCAAATGGGAATGTTCAATCAATGCCAACTGTGAATGGTCAATATATGTCAACTGGGAATGGTCAATATATGTCAACTGGGAATGGTCAAGTAATGCCAACTGGGAATGGTCAATATATGTCAACTGGGACTGGTCACTATATGTCAACCGAAAATGTTCAATATATGTCAACTGGGAATGGTCAATATATGTCAACTGGGAATGGTCAATAGATGTCAAATGGGAATGTTCAATCAATGCCAACTGTGAATGGTCAATATATGTCAACTGGGAATGGTCAATATATGTCAACTGGGTATGGTCAAATAATGCCAACTGGGAATGGTCAATATAAGTCAACTGGGAATGGTCAATATAAGTCAACCGGGAATGGTCAATATATGTCAACTGGGAATTGTCAATATATGTCAGCTGGGAATGTTCAATATATGTCAACTGGGAATGTTCAATATGTGTCAACTGGGAATGGTCCATATAAGTCAACTGGGAATGGTCAAGTAATGCCAACCGGGTGTGGTCAATACATGTCAACTGGGAATGGTCAATATATGTCTACTCAGAATGGTCAATATATGTCAACTGGGAATGGTCAATATGTCAACTGGGAATGGTCAATATATGTCAACTGGGAATGTTCAATCAATGCCAACTGGGAATGGTCAATATATGTCAACTGGGAATGGTCAATATAATTCAACTGGGAATGGTCAATATATGTCAACTGGGAATGTCCAATCAATGCCAACTGGGAATGGTCAACATATGTCAAATGGGAATGGTCAATATATGTCAACTGGGAATGGTCAATATATGTCAACTGGCAATGGTCAATATATGTCAACTGGGAATGGTCAATATATGTCAGCTGGTAATGGTCAATATATGTCAACTGGGACTGGTCACTATATGTCAACTGGGAATGTTCAATATATGTCAACTGGGAATGGATATATATGTCAACTGGGAATGGTCAATATATGTCAACTGGGAATGGTCAATATATGTCAACTGGGAATGGTCAATATGTCAACTGGGAATGGTCAATATATGTCAACTGGGAATTTTGAATATATGTCATAGAGTCATAGAGTCATAGAGTAATACAGCACGGTTAGAGGCCCTTCGGCCCATCGTGTCCGCGCCGGCCATCAAGCCCTGTCTAATCTAATCCCATATTCCAGCATTTGGCCCGTAGCCTTGTATGCTATGGCATTTCAAGTGCACATCCAAATGCTTCTTAAATGTTGTGAGGGTTTCTGCCTCCACAATCCTTTCAGGCAGTGAGTACCAGACTCCAACCACCCTCTGGGTGAAAAAGTTCTTTCTCAAATCCCCTCTAAACCTCCCGCCCTTTACCTTGAATCTATGCCCCCTAGTTATCGACCCCTCTACTAAGGGAAAAAGCTCCTCAGCATCCATCCTATCTATGCCCCTCATAATTTTGTACACCTCAATCATGTCCCCCCTCAGCCTCCTCAGCTCCAAGGAAAACAAACCCAACCTGCCCAGTCTCTCTTCATAGCTGAAGCGCTCCAGCCCTGGTAACATCCTGGTGAACCTCCTCTGCACCCTCTCTAATGCGATCACATCCTTCCTGTAGTGTGGCGACCAGAACTGCACACAATATTCCAGCTGTGGCCTAACCAGTGTTTTATACAGCTCCATCATAACCTCCTTGCTCTTATATTCAATGCCTCGGCTAATGAAGGCAAGTATCCCATATGCCTTTTTTACCACCTCATCCACCTGTTCCGCCGCCTTCAGGGATCTGTGTACTTGCACACCCAGATCCCTCTGACCCTCCGTCTTGCCTAGGGTCTTTCCATTCATTGTGTATTCCTTTGCCTTGTTAGTCCCCCCAAAGTGCATCACCTCGCACTTTTCCGGGTTAAATTCCATTTGCCACTGTTCCGCCCATCTGACCAACCCATCTATATCGTCCTGCAGACTGAGGCTACCCTCCTCGCTATTTACCACCCTACCAATTTTTGTATCATCCGCGAACTTACTGATCATACCCTTTACATTCATATCCAAGTCATTAATGTAGACCACAAACAGCAAGGGACCCAGCACCGATCCCTGTGGTACCCCACTGGCCACAGGCTTCCAGTCACAAAAACAACCTTCGACCATCACCCTCTGCCTTCTGCCACTAAGCCAGTTTTGTATCCAATGTGCCAAGGCACCCTGGATTCCATGGGCTCTTACCTTCTTGACCAGTCTCCTGTGCGGGACTTTATCGAAGGCCTTACTGAAATCCATGTATACCACATCCACTGCGTTACCCTCATCCACACACCTAGTCACCCCCTCAAAAAATTCAATCAAATTAGTCAGACATGATCTTCCCTTGACAAAGCCATGTTGACTATCCCTGATTAATCCTTGCCTCTCCAAGTGGAGACACATTTTGTCCCTCAGGATTTTTTCCAATAATTTTCCTACCACTGATGTTAGGCTCACTGGCCTGTAGTTCCCCGGTTTTTCCCTACTACCCTTCTTGAATAATGGTACTACATTAGCGGTTCTCCAGTCCTCTGGCACATCCCCTGTGGCCAGAGAGGTCCTGAATATATGTGTTAGAGCCCCCGCAATCTCCTCCTTTGCCTCACACAGCAGCCTGGGATACATTTCATCCGGGCCTGGGGATTTATCCATTTTTAGGCCAGCTAAAACCGCCAATACCTCCCCCCGCTCGATGTTAATATGTTCGAGCATATCACAGTCCCCCCGCCCTATTTCTATGTCTACATTGTCCTTCTCCATAGTGAAAACAGACGCAAAAAATTCATTCAGAACCCCTCCTACATCTTCCGGCTCCACACACAGATTGCCACTTTTGTCCCTAATGGGCCCTATTTTTTCCCTAGTTATCCTCTTACCCTTAATATACTTATAAAACATCTTCGGATTTTCCTTTATTTTGCTTGCCAGTGTTATTTCATGGCCCCTCCTTGATCTCCTAATTTCTTTTTTATGTATCCCCTGCACTTTTTGTACTCCTCTAGGGCTTCCTCCGTCTTTAGCCTTTTGTATCTACCAAAAGCCCTCCTTTTTTTCCTAATCCATTCCCGTATATCCCCTGACATCCAAGGTTCCCTGTGGTTTTTGGAACCACCCTTGACCTTTACGGGAACATGTTGCCATTGTATGTTCTCAATCTCCCTTCTGAAAGCCTCCCATTGCTCCGATGCGGATTTTCCTACAAGTAGCTGATCCCAGTCCATTTTGGCCAGATCCTGCCTTATCCTATTAAAATCGGCCTTCCCCCAATTTAGAACCTTTATTTCCGGCCCATCCCTGTCCTTTTCCATGGCCACCTTAAATCTTACCATATTATGGTCACTATCACCAAAGTGCTCACCTACTAGCACTTTTTCCACTTGGCCGGCCACATTCCCGAGAATTAGGTCCAGTACCGCCCCCTCTCTTGTAGGACTTTCTACATGCTGGCTCAAAAAGCTCTCCTGGATGCACTTTAAGAATTCTACACCCTCTGAGCCTTTCACACTCTGACTATCCCAGTTAATATTGGGGAAGTTGAAATCCCCCATTATTATTACCCTATTATTTGCACATTTCTCTGAGATTTGCCTACATATCTGTTCCTCTATCTCCCCCTGACTGTTTGGAGGCCTATAGTACACTCCCAGCAAAGTGCTTGCCCCCTTTTTGTTTTTAAGCTCCACCCATATGGCCTCATTAGAGGACCCTGCTAATATATCATCCCTCCTTACTGCAGTAATTGACTCCTTAATTAATATTGCGACACCCCCTCCTCTTATACCTCCCCCTCTGTCTCGCCTGAAGATTCTGTACCCCGGAATATTGAGCTGCCAGTCTTGCCCTTCCCTCAACCATGTCTCCGTGATAGCAACAATATCATACTCCCATGTGTTTATCAACACCTTCAGTTCATCCACCTTATTCGCAAGACTCCTTGCATTAAAATAGATGCCATCCAGCCTTGCCCTTATATATTTGCCCTTATATATATGTCAACTGGGAATGTTCAATATATGTCAACTGGGAATGTTCAATATGTGTCAACTGGGAATGGTCCATATAAGTCAACTGGGAATGGTCAAGTAATGCCAACTGGGTGTGGTCAATACATGTCTACTGGGAATGGTCAATATATGTCTACTCGGAATGGTCAATATATGTCAACTGGGAATGGTCAATATATGCCAAATGGGAATGGTCAATATATGTCAACTGGGAATGGTCAATATATGTCTACTGGGAATGGTCAATCAATGCCAACTGGGAATGGTCAATATATGTCAACTGGGAATGGTCAATATATGTCAACTGGGAATGGTCAAGTAATGCCAACTGGGAATGGTCAAAATATGTCAACTGGGAATGGTCAATATATGTCAACTGGGAATGTCCAATCAATGCCAACTGGGAATGGTCAATATATGTCAACTGGGAATGGTCAATATATGTCAACAGGGAATGTCCAATCAATGCCAACTGGGAATGGTCAACATATATCGACTGGGAATGGTCAATATATGTCAATTGGCAATGGTCAAGTAATGCCAACTGGGAATTGTCAATATATGTCAACTGAGAATGGTCAATATATGTCATCTGGGATTGGTCAATATATGTCAACTGGGAATGGTCAATATATGTCAGCTGTTAATGGTCAATATATGTCAACTGGGAATGGTCAATATATTTCAACTGGGAATGGTCAATATCTGTCAACTGGGAATGTTCAATCAATGTCAACTGGGAATGGTCAATATATGCCAAATGGGAATGGTCAATATATGTCAACTGGAAATGGTCAATATATATCAACTGGGAATGGTAAATATATGTCAACTGGGAATGGTCAATATATGTCAACTGGGAATGGTCAATATATGTCAACTGGGATGGTCAATATATGTCAACTGGGAATGGTCAATATATGTCAACTGGGAATTGTCAATATATGTCAACTGGGAATGGTCAATATATGTTAATTGGGAATGGTCAACATATGTCAACTGGCAATGGTCAATATATGTCAACTGGGAATGGTCAATATATGTCAATTGGGAATGTTCAATGTATGTCAACTGGGAATGGTCAATATATATCAACTGGGAACGTTCAATATATGTCAACTTGGATTGGTCAATCAATGCTAACTGGGAATGGTCAATATATGTCAACTGGGAATGGCCAATATACGTCAACTGGGAATGGTCAATATATGTCAACTGGGAATGGTCAATATATGTCAAATGGGAATGTTCAATCAATGCCAACTGTGAATGGTCAATATATGTCAACAGGGAATGGTCAATATATGTCAACTGGGAATGGTCAAGCTATGCCAACTGGGAATGGTCAATATATGTCAACTGGGAATGGTCACTATATGTCAACTGGGAATGTTCAATATATGTCAACTGGGAATGGATATATATGTCAACTGGGAATGGTCAATATATGTCAACTGGGAATGGTCAATATATTTCAACTGGAAATGGTCAATATGTCAACTGGGAATGGTCAATATATGTCAACTGGGAATGTTCAATCAATGCCAACTGGGAATGTTCAATATATATCAACTGGGAATGGTCAATATATATCAACTGGGAATGGTCAAGTAATGCCAACTGGGAAAGGTCAATATATGTCAACTGGGAATGGTCAATATATGTCAACTGGGAATGTTCACTATATGTCAACTGCGTATGGTCAAATAATGCCAACTGGGAATGGTCAATATAAGTCAACTGGGAATGGTCAATATATGTCAACAGGGAATGGTCAATATCTGTCAACTGGTAATGTTCAATATATGTCAACTGCGAATGTTCACTATATGTCAACTGGGAATGGTCAAGTAATGCCAACTGGGTGTGGTCCATACATGTCAACTGGGAATGGTCAATATATGTCTACTGGGAATGGTCAATATATGTCAACTGGGAATGGTCAATATATGCCAAATGGGAATGGTCAATATATGTCAACTGGGAATGGTCAATATATATCAACTGGGAATGGTCAATATATGTCAACTGGGAATGGTCAATATATGTCAACAGGGAATGATCAATATATGTCAACTGGGAATGTCAATATACGTCAACTGGGAATGGTCAATAGATGTCAACTGGGAATTGTCAATATATGTCAACTGGGAATTGCCAATATATGTCAACTGGGAATGGTCAATATATGGCAACTGGGAATGGTCAATATTTATCAACTGGAAATGTACAATATATTTCAACTGGGAATGTTCAATATATGTCAACTGGGAATGGTCAATCAATGCCAACTGGGAATGGTCAATATATGTCAACTGGGATTGGTCAATATATGTCAACTGGGAATGGTCAATATATGTCAACTGGGAATGGTCAATAGATGTCAAATGGGAATGTTCAATCAATGCCAACTGTGAATGGTCAATATATGTCAACTGGGAATGGTCAATATATGTCAACTGGGAATGGTCAAGTAATGCCAACTGGGAATGGTCAATATATGTCAACTGGGACTGGTCACTATATGTCAACCGAAAATGTTCAATATATGTCAACTGGGAATGGTCAATATATGTCAACTGGGAATGGTCAATATATGTCAACTGGGAATGGTCAATAGATGTCAAATGGGAATGTTCAATCAATGCCAACTGTGAATGGTCAATATATGTCAACTGGGAATGGTCAATATATGTCAACTGGGTATGGTCAAATAATGCCAACTGGGAATGGTCAATATAAGTCAACTGGGAATGGTCAATATAAGTCAACCGGGAATGGTCAATATATGTCAACTGGGAATTGTCAATATATGTCAGCTGGGAATGTTCAATATATGTCAACTGGGAATGTTCAAAAAATGTCAACTGGGAATGGTGAATATATGTCAACTGGGAATGGTCAAGTAATGCCAACCGGGTGTGGTCAATACATGTCAACTGGGAATGGTCAATATATGTCGACTGGGAATGGTCAATATATGTCAACTGGGAATGTTCAATATATGCCAAATGGGAATGGTCAATATATGTCAAATGGGAATGGTCAATATATATCAACAGGGAATGGTCAATATATGTCAACTGGGAATGGTCAATATATGTCAACTGGAATGGTCAATATACGTCAACTGGGAATGGTCAATAGATGTCAACTGGGAATTGTCAATATATGTAAACTGGAAATGGCCAATATATGTCAACTGGGAATGGTCAATATATGGCAACTGGGAATGGTCAATATTTATCAACTGGGAATGTACAATATATTTCAACTGGGAATGTTCAATATATGTCAACTGGGAATGGTCAATCAATGCCAACTGGGAATTGTCAATATATGTCAACTGGGATTGGTCAATATATGTCAACTGGGAATGGTTAATATATGTCAACTGGGAATGGTCAATATATGTCAAATGGGAATGTTCAAACAATGTCAACTGTGAATGGTCAATATATGTCAACTGGGAATGGTCAATATATGTCAACTGGGAATGGTCAAGTAATGCCAACTGGGAATGGTCAATATATGTCAACTGGGACTGGTCACTATATGTCAACTGGGAATGTTCAATATATGTCAACTGGGAATGGATATATATGTCAACTGGGAATTTGCAATATATTTCAACTGGGAATGTTCAATATATGTCAACTGGGAATGTTCAATATGTGTCAACTGGGAATGGTCCATATAAGTCAACTGGGATAGGTCAAGTAATGCCAACCGGGTGTGGTCAATACATGTCAACTGGGAATGGTCAATATATGTCTACTCGGAATGGTCAATATATGTCAACTGGGAATGGTCAATATATGCCAAATGGGAAAGGTCAATATATGTCAACAGGGAATGGTCAATATATAGCAACTGGGAATGGTCAATATGTGTCAACTGGGAATGGTCAATATATGTCAACTGGGAATGCTCAATATATGTCAACTGGGATGGTCAATATATGTCAACTGGGAATGGTCAATAGATGTCAACTGGGAATTGTCAATACATGTCAACTGGGAATGGCCAATATATGTCAACTGGGAATGTTCAATATATGTCAACTGGGATGGTCAATATATGTCAACTGGGAATGGTCAATATTTATCAACTGGGAATGTACAATATATGTCAACTGGGAATGTTCAATATATGTCAACTGGGAATGGTCAATCAATGCCAACTGGGAATGGTCAGTATATGTCAACTGAGATTGGTCAATATATGTCAACTGGGAATGGTCAATATATGTCAACTGGGAATGGTCAATATATGTCAAATGGGAATGTTCAATCAATGCCAACTGTGAATGGTCAATATATGTCAACTGGGAATGGTCAAGTAATGCCAACTGGGAATGGTCAATATATGTCAACTGGGACTGGTCACTATATGTCAACTGGGAATGTTCAATATATGTCAACTGGGAATGGATATATATGTCAACTGGGAATGGTCAATATATGTCAACTGGGAATGGACAATATATGTCAACTGGGAATGGTCAATATGTCAACTGGGAATGGTCAATATATGTCAACTGGGAATGTTCAATCAATGCCAACTGGGAATGGTCAATATATGTCAACTGGGAATGGTCAATATATGTCAACTGGGAATGGTCAATATATGTCAACTGGGAATGGTCAAGTAATGCCAACTGGGAAAGGTCAACATAATTCAACTGGGAATGGTCAATATATGTCAACTGGGAATGTCCAATCAATGCCAACTGGGAATGGTCAACATATGTCAAATGGGAATGGTCAATATATGTCAACTGGGAATGGTCAATATATGTCAACTGGCAATGGTCAATATATGTCAACTGGGAATGGTCAATATATGTCAGCTGGTAATGGTCAATATATGTCAACTGGGACTGGTCACTATATGTCAACTGGGAATGTTCAATATATGTCAACTGGGAATGGATATATATATCAACTGGGAATGTTCAATATATGTCAACTGGGAATGTTCACTATGTGTCAACTGGGAATGGTCCATATAAGTCAACTGGGAATGGTCAAGTAATGCCAACCGGGTGTGGTCAATACATGTCTACTGGGAATGGTCAATATATGTCTACTCGGAATGGTCAATATATGTCAACTGGGAATGGTCAATATATGCCAAATGGGAATGGTCAATATATGTCAACTGGGAATGGTCAATATATGTCTACTGGGAATGTTCAATCAATGCCAACTGGGAATGGTCAATATATGTCAACTGGGAATGGTCAATATATGTCAACTGGGAATGGTCAAGTAATGCCAACTGGGAATGGTCAAAATATGTCAACTGGGAATGGTCAATATATGTCAACTGGGAATGTCCAATCAATGCCAACTGGGAATGGTCAATATATGTCAACTGGGAATGGTCAATATATGTCAACAGGGAATGTCCAATCAATGCCAACTGGGAATGGTCAACATATATCAACTGGGAATGGTCAATATATGTCAATTGGCAATGGTCAAGTAATGCCAACTGGGAATGGTCAATATATGTCAACTGAGAATGGTCAATATATGTCATCTGGGATTGGTCAATATATGTCAACTGGGAATGGTCAATATATGTCAGCTGTTAATGGTCAATATATGTCAACTGGGCATGTTCAATATATTTCAACTGGGAATGGTCAATATCTGTCAACTGGGAATGTTCAATCAATGCCAACTGGGAATGGTCAATATATATCAAATGGGAATGGTCAATATATGTCAACTGGGAATGGTCAATATACGTCAACTGGGAATGGTCAAGTAATGCCAACTGGGAATGGTCAATATATGTCAACTGGGAATGGTCAATATATGTCAACTGGGAACGGTCATCATATGTCAACTGGGAATGGTCAATATATGTCAGCTGGGAATGGTCAATAGATGTCAACTGGGAATGGTCAATATATGTCAACTGGGAATGGTCAATATATGTCTACTGGGAATGTTCAATCAATGCCAACTGGGAATGGTCAATATATTTCAACTGGGAATGGTCAATATATGTCAACTGCGAATGGTCAAGTAATGCCAACTCGGAATGGTCAATATATGTCAACTGGTAATGGTCAATATATGTCAACTGGGAATGTCCAATCAATGCCAACTGGGAATGGTCAATATATGTCTTCTGGGAATGGTCAATATATGTCAACTGGGAATGTCCAATCAATGCCAACTGGGAATGATCAATATATGTCATCTGGGATTGGTCAACATATGTCAACTGGGAATGGTCAATATATGTCAGCTGTTAATGGTCAATATATGTCAACTGGGAATGGTCAATATTTTTCCACTGGGAATGGTCAATATATGTCAACTGGGAATATTCAATATATGTCAACTGGGAATGTTCAATATATGTCAACTGGAAATGGTCAATATATGTCAACTGGGAATGTTCACTATATGTCAACTGGGTACGGTCAAATAATGCCAACTGGGAATGGTCTATATAAGTCAACTGGGAATGGTCAATATATGTCAACTGGGAATGGTCAATATATGTCAACTGGGAATGGTCAATATATGTCAACTGGGAATGGTCAATATATATCAACTGGGAATGGTCAATATATGTCAACTGGGAATGGTCAATGTATGTCAACTGGGAATTGTCAATATATGTCAACTGGGAATGTTCAATATATGTCAACTGGGAATGTTCAATATATCTCAACTGGGAATGGTCAATATATGTCAACTGGGAATGGTCAAGTAATGCCAACTTGGAATGGTGAATACATGTCAACTGGGAATTGTCAATATATGTCAACTGGGAATGGTCAATATATGCCAAATGGGAATGGTCAATATATGTCAACTGGAAATGGTCAATATATATCAACTGGGAATGGTAAATATATGTCAACTGGGAATGGTCAATATATGTCAACTGGGAATGGTCAATATATGTCAACTGGGATGGTCAATATATGTCAACTGGGAATGGTCAATATATGTCAACTGGGAATTGTCAATATATGTCAACTGGGAATGGTCAATATATGTTAATTGGGAATGGTCAACATATGTCAACTGGCAATGGTCAATATATGTCAACTGGGAATGGTCAATATATGTCAATTGGGAATGTTCACTGTATGTCAACTGGGAATGGTCAATATATATCAACTGGGAATGGTCAATATATGTCAACTGGGAATGGCCAATATACGTCAACTGGGAATGGTCAATATATGTCAACTGGGAATGGTCAATATATGTCAACTGGGAATTGTCAATATATGTCAACTGGGAATGGTCAATATATGTTAATTGGGAATGGTCAACATATGTCAACTGGCAATGGTCAATATATGTCAACTGGGAATGGTCAATATATGTCAATTGGGAATGTTCACTGTATGTCAACTGGGAATGGTCAATATATATCAACTGGGAATGGTCAATATATGTCAATTGGGAATGTTCACTGTATGTCAACTGGGAATGGTCAATATATATCAACTGGGAATGGTCAATATATGTCAACTGGGAATGGCCAATATACGTCAACTGGGAATGGTCAATATATGTCAACTGGGAATGGTCAAGTAATGCCAACTTGGAATGGTGAATACATGTCAACTGGGAATTGTCAATATATGTCAACTGGGAATGGTCAATATATGCCAAATGGGAATGGTCAATATATGTCAACTGGAAATGGTCAATATATATCAACTGGGAATGGTAAATATATGTCAACTGGGAATGGTCAATATATGTCAACTGGGAATGGTCAATATATGTCTACTGGGAATGTTCAATCAATGCCAACTGGGAATGGTCAATATATTTCAACTGGGAATGGTCAATATATGTCAACTGCGAATGGTCAAGTAATGCCAACTCGGAATGGTCAATATATGTCAACTGGTAATGGTCAATATATGTCAACTGGGAATGTCCAATCAAAGCCAACTGGGAATGGTCAATATATGTCTTCTGGGAATGGTCAATATATGTCAACTGGGAATGTCCAATCAATGCCAACTGGGAATGATCAATATATGTCATCTGGGATTGGTCAACATATGTCAACTGGGAATGGTCAATATATGTCAGCTGTTAATGGTCAATATAGGTCAACTGGGAATGGTCAATATTTTTCCACTGGGAATGGTCAATATATGTCAACTGGGAATATTCAATATATGTCAACTGGGAATGTTCAATATATGTCAACTGGAAATGGTCAATATATGTCAACTGGGAATGTTCACTATATGTCAACTGGGTACGGTCAAATAATGCCAACTGGGAATGGTCTATATAAGTCAACTGGGAATGGTCAATATATGTCAACTGGGAATGGTCAATATATGTCAACTGGGAATGGTCAATATATGTCAACTGGGAATGGTCAATATATATCAACTGGGAATGGTCAATATATGTCAACTGGGAATGGTCAATGTATGTCATCTGGGAATTGTCAATATATGTCAACTGGGAATGTTCAATATATGTCAACTGGGAATGTTCAATATATCTCAACTGGGAATGGTCAATATATGTCAACTGGGAATGGTCAAGTAATGCCAACTTGGAATGGTGAATACATGTCAACTGGGAATTGTCAATATATGTCAACTGGGAATGGTCAATATATGCCAAATGGGAATGGTCAATATATGTCAACTGGAAATGGTCAATATATATCAACTGGGAATGGTAAATATATGTCAACTGGGAATGGTCAATATATGTCAACTGGGAATGGTCAATATATGTCAACTGGGATGGTCAATATATGTCAACTGGGAATGGTCAATATATGTCAACTGGGAATTGTCAATATATGTCAACTGGGAATGGTCAATATATGTTAATTGGGAATGGTCAACATATGTCAACTGGCAATGGTCAATATATGTCAACTGGGAATGGTCAATATATGTCAATTGGGAATGTTCACTGTATGTCAACTGGGAATGGTCAATATATATCAACTGGGAATGGTCAATATATGTCAACTGGGAATGGCCAATATACGTCAACTGGGAATGGTCAATATATGTCAACTGGGAATGGTCAATATATGTCAAATGGGAATGTTCAATCAATGCCAACTGTGAATGGTCAATATATGTCAACAGGGAATGGTCAATATATGTCAACTGGGAATGGTCAAGCTATGCCAACTGGGAATGGTCAATATATGTCAACTGGGAATGGTCACTATATGTCAACTGGGAATGTTCAATATATGTCAACTGGGAATGGATATATATGTCAACTGGGAATGGTCAATATATGTCAACTGGGAATGGTCAATATATTTCAACTGGAAATGGTCAATATGTCAACTGGGAATGGTCAATATATGTCAACTGGGAATGTTCAATCAATGCCAACTGGGAATGTTCAATATATATCAACTGGGAATGGTCAATATATATCAACTGGGAATGGTCAAGTAATGCCAACTGGGAAAGGTCAATATATGTCAACTGGGAATGGTCAATATATGTCAACTGGGAATGTTCACTATATGTCAACTGCGTATGGTCAAATAATGCCAACTGGGAATGGTCAATATAAGTCAACTGGGAATGGTCAATATATGTCAACAGGGAATGGTCAATATCTGTCAACTGGTAATGTTCAATATATGTCAACTGGGAATGTTCACTATATGTCAACTGGGAATGGTCAAGTAATGCCAACTGGGTGTGGTCCATACATGTCAACTGGGAATGGTCAATATATGTCTACTGGGAATGGTCAATATATGTCAACTGGGAATGGTCAATATATGCCAAATGGGAATGGTCAATATATGTCAACTGGGAATGGTCAATATATATCAACTGGGAATGGTCAATATATGTCAACTGGGAATGGTCAATATATGTCAACAGGGAATGATCAATATATGTCAACTGGGAATTGTCAATATATGTAAACTGGAAATGGCCAATATATGTCAACTGGGAATGGTCAATATATGGCAACTGGGAATGGTCAATATTTATCAACTGGGAATGTACAATATATTTCAACTGGGAATGTTCAATATATGTCAACTGGGAATGGTCAATCAATGCCAACTGGGAATTGTCAATATATGTCAACTGGGATTGGTCAATATATGTCAACTGGGAATGGTCAATATATGTCAACTGGGAATGGTCAATATATGTCAAATGGGAATGTTCAAACAATGTCAACTGTGAATGGTCAATATATGTCAACTGGGAATGGTCAATATATGTCAACTGGGAATGGTCAAGTAATGCCAACTGGGAATGGTCAATATATGTCAACTGGGACTGGTCACTATATGTCAACTGGGAATGTTCAATATATGTCAACTGGGAATGGATATATATGTCAACTGGGAATTTTCAATATATTTCAACTGGGAATGTTCAATATATGTCAACTGGGAATGTTCAATATGTGTCAACTGGGAATGGTCCATATAAGTCAACTGGGAATGGTCAAGTAATGCCAACCGGGTGTGGTCAATACATGTCAACTGGGAATGGTCAATATATGTCTACTCGGAATGGTCAATATATGTCAACTGGGAATGGTCAATATATGCCAAATGGGAATGGTCAATATATGTCAACAGGGAATGGTCAATATATATCAACTGGGAATGGTCAATATATGTCAACTGGGAATGGTCAATATATGTCAACTGGGAATGCTCAATATATGTCAACTGGGATGGTCAATATATGTCAACTGGGAATGGTCAATAGATGTCAACTGGGAATTGTCAATACATGTCAACTGGGAATGGCCAATATATGTCAACTGGGAATGTTCAATATATGTCAACTGGGATGGTCAATATATGTCAACTGGGAATGGTCAATATTTATCAACTGGGAATGTACAATATATGTCAACTGGGAATGTTCAATATATGTCAACTGGGAATGGTCAATCAATGCCAACTGGGAATGGTCAGTATATGTCAACTGAGATTGGTCAATATATGTCAACTGGGAATGGTCAATATATGTCAACTGGGAATGGTCAATATATGTCAAATGGGAATGTTCAATCAATGCCAACTGTGAATGGTCAATATATGTCAACTGGGAATGGTCAATATATGTCAACTGGGAATGGTCAAGTAATGCCAACTGGGAATGGTCAATATATGTCAACTGGGACTGGTCACTATATGTCAACTGGGAATGTTCAATATATGTCAACTGGGAATGGATATATATGTCAACTGGGAATGGTCAATATATGTCAACTGGGAATGGTCAATATATGTCAACTGGGAATGGTCAATATGTCAACTGGGAATGGTCAATATATGTCAACTGGGAATGTTCAATCAATGCCAACTGGGAATGGTCAATATATGTCAACTGGGAATGGTCAATATATGTCAACTGGGAATGGTCAATATATGTCAACTGGGAATGGTCAAGTAATGCCAACTGGGAAAGGTCAATATAATTCAACTGGGAATGGTCAATATATGTCAACTGGGAATGTCCAATCAATGCCAACTGGGAATGGTCAACATATGTCAAATGGGAATGGTCAATATATGTCAACTGGGAATGGTCAATATATGTCAACTGGCAATGGTCAATATATGTCAACTGGGAATGGTCAATATATGTCAGCTGGTAATGGTCAATATATGTCAACTGGGACTGGTCACTATATGTCAACTGGGAATGTTCAATATATGTCAACTGGGAATGGATATATATATCAACTGGGAATGTTCAATATATGTCAACTGGGAATGTTCAATATGTGTCAACTGGGAATGGTCCATATAAGTCAACTGGGAATGGTCAAGTAATGCCAACCGGGTGTGGTCAATACATGTCTACTGGGAATGGTCAATATATGTCTACTCGCAATGGTCAATATATGTCAACTGGGAATGGTCAATATATGCCAAATGGGAATGGTCTATATATGTCAACTGGGAATGGTCAATATATGTCTACTGGGAATGTTCAATCAATGCCAACTGGGAATGGTCAATATATGTCAACTGGGAATGGTCAATATATGTCAACTGGGAATGGTCAAGTAATGCCAACTGGGAATGGTCAAAATATGTCAACTGGGAATGGTCAATATATGTCAACTGGGAATGTCCAATCATTGCCAACTGGGAATGGTCAATATATGTCAACTGGGAATGGTCAATATATGTCAACAGGGAATGTCCAATCAATACCAACTGGGAATGGTCAACATATATCAACTGGGAATGGTCAATATATGTCAATTGGCAATGGTCAAGTAATGCCAACTGGGAATGGTCAATATATGTCAACTGAGAATGGTCAATATATGTCATCTGGGATTGGTCAATATATGTCAACTGGGAATGGTCAATATATGTCAGCTGTTAATGGTCAATATATGTCAACTGGGCATGGTCAATATATTTCAACTGGGAATGGTCAATATCTGTCAACTGGGAATGTTCAATCAATGCCAACTGGGAATGGTCAATATATATCAAATGGGAATGGTCAATATGTCAACTGGGAATGGTCAATATACGTCAACTGGGAATGGTCAAGTAATGCCAACTGGGAATGGTCAATATATGTCAACTGGGAATGGTCAATATATGTCAACTGGGAACGGTCATCATATGTCAACTGGGAATGGTCAATACATGTCAGCTGGGAATGGTCAATAGATGTCAACTGGGAATGGTCAATATATGTCAACTGGGAATGGTCAATATATGTCTACTGGGAATGTTCAATCAATGCCAACTGGGAATGGTCAATATATTTCAACTGGGAATGGTCAATATATGTCAACTGCGAATGGTCAAGTAATGCCAACTCGGAATGGTCAATATATGTCAACTGGTAATGGTCAATATATGTCAACTGGGAATGTCCAATCAATGCCAACTGGGAATGGTCAATATATGTCTTCTGGGAATGGTCAATATATGTCAACTGGGAATGTCCAATCAATGCCAACTGGGAATGGTCAATATATGTCAACTGGGAATGGTCAATATATGTCAACTGGCAATGGTCAAGTAATGCCAACTGGGAATGGTCAATATATGTCAACTGGGAATGGTCAATATATGTCATCTGGGATTGGTCAACATATGTCCACTGGGAATGGTCAATATATGTCAGCTGTTAATGGTCAATATATGTCAACTGGGAATGGTCAATATATTTCAACTGGGAATGGTCAATATATGTCAACTGGGAATATTCAATATATGTCAACTGGAAATGGTCAATATATGTCAACTGGGAATGTTCACTATATGTCAACTGGGTACGGTCAAATAATGCCAACTGGGAATGGTCTATATAAGTCAACTGGGAATGGTCAATATATGTCAACTGGGAATGGTCAATATATGTCAACTGGGAATGGTCAATATATGTCAACTGGGAATGGTCAATATATATCAACTGGGAATGGTCAATATATGTCAACTGGGAATGGTCAATATATGTCAACTGGGAATTGTCAATATATGTCAACTGGGAATGTTCAATATATGTCAACTGGGAATGTTCAATATATGTCAACTGGGAATGGTCAATATATGTCAACTGGGAATGGTCAAGTAATGCCAACTTGGAATGGTGAATACATGTCAACTGGGAATTGTCAATATATGTCAACTGGGAATGGTCAATATATGCCAAATGGGAATGGTCAATATATGTCAACTGGAAATGGTCAATATATATCAACTGGGAATGGTAAATATATGTCAACTGGGAATGGTCAATATATGTCAACTGGGAATGGTCAATATATGTCAACTGGGATGGTCAATATATGTCAACTGGGAATGGTCAATATATGTCAACTGGGAATTGTCAATATATGTCAACTGGGAATGGTCAATATATGTTAATTGGGAATGGTCAACATATGTCAACTGGCAATGGTCAATATATGTCAACTGGGAATGGTCAATATATGTCAATTGGGAATGTTCAATGTATGTCAACTGGGAATGGTCAATATATATCAACTGGGAACGTTCAATATATGGCAACTTGGATTGGTCAATCAATGCTAACTGGGAATGGTCAATATATGTCAACTGGGAATGGCCAATATACGTCAACTGGGAATGGTCAATATATGTCAACTGGGAATGGTCAATATATGTCAAATGGGAATGTTCAATCAATGCCAACTGTGAATGGTCAATATATGTCAACAGGGAATGGTCAATATATGTCAACTGGGAATGGTCAAGCTATGCCAACTGGGAATGGTCAATATATGTCAACTGGGAATGGTCACTATATGTCAACTGGGAATGTTCAATATATGTCAACTGGGAATGGATATATACGTCAACTGGGAATGGTCAATATATGTCAACTGGGAATGGACAATATATTTCAACTGGAAATGGTCAATATATCAACTGGGAATGGTCAATATATGTCAACTGGGAATGTTCAATCAATGCCAACTGGGAATGTTCAATATATTTCAACTGGGAATGGTCAATATATGTCAACTGGGAATGGTCAAGTAATGCCAACTGGGAAAGGTCAATATATGTCAACTGGGAATGGTCAATATATGTCAACTGGGAATGTTCACTATATGTCAACTGCGCATGGTCAAATAATGCCAACTGGGATTGGTCAATATAAGTCAACTGGGAATGGTCAATATATTTCAACAGGGAATGGTCAATATCTGTCAACTGGTAATGTTCAATATATGTCAACTGGGAATGTTCACTATATGTCAACTGGGAATGGTCAAGTAATGCCAACTGGGTGTGGTCCATACATGTCAACTGGGAATGGTCAATATATGTCTACTGGGAATGGTCAATATATGTCAACTGGGAATGGTCAATATATGCCAAATGGGAATGGTCAATATATGTCAACTGGGAATGGTCAATATATATCAACTGGGAATGGTCAATATATGTCAACTGGGAATGGTCAATATATGTCAACAGGGAATGATCAATATATGTCAACTGGGATGGTCAATATACGTCAACTGGGAATGGTCAATAGATGTCAACTGGGAATTGTCAATATATGTCAACTGGGAATTGCCAATATATGTCAACTGGGAATGGTCAATATATGGCAACTGGGAATGGTCAATATTTATCAACTGGAAATGTACAATATATTTCAACTGGGAATGTTCAATATATGTCAACTGGGAATGGTCAATCAATGCCAACTGGGAATGGTCAATATATGTCAACTGGGATTGGTCAATATATGTCAACTGGGAATGGTCAATATATGTCAACTGGGAATGGTCAATAGATGTCAAATGGGAATGTTCAATCAATGCCAACTGTGAATGGTCAATATATGTCAACTGGGAATGGTCAATATATGTCAACTGGGAATGGTCAAGTAATGCCAACTGGGAATGGTCAATATATGTCAACTGGGACTGGTCACTATATGTCAACCGAAAATGTTCAATATATGTCAACTGGGAATGGTCAATATATGTCAACTGGGAATGGTCAATAGATGTCAAATGGGAATGTTCAATCAATGCCAACTGTGAATGGTCAATATATGTCAACTGGGAATGGTCAATATATGTCAACTGGGTATGGTCAAATAATGCCAACTGGGAATGGTCAATATAAGTCAACTGGGAATGGTCAATATAAGTCAACCGGGAATGGTCAATATATGTCAACTGGGAATTGTCAATATATGTCAACTGGGAATGGTCAATATATGTCAACTGGGTATGGTCAAATAATGCCAACTGGGAATGGTCAAATAATGCCAACTGGGAATGGTCAATATAAGTCAACTGGGAATGTTCAATATATGTCAACTGGGAATGGTCAATCAATGCCAACTGGGAATGGTCAATATATGTCAACTGGGATTGGTCAATATATGTCAACTGGGAATGGTCAATATATGTCAACTGGGAATGGTCAATAGATGTCAAATGGGAATGTTCAATCAATGCCAACTGTGAATGGTCAATATATGTCAACTGGGAATGGTCAATATATGTCAACTGGGAATGGTCAAGTAATGCCAACTGGGAATGGTCAATATATGTCAACTGGGACTGGTCACTATATGTCAACCGAAAATGTTCAATATATGTCAACTGGGAATGGTCAATATATGTCAACTGGGAATGGTCAATAGATGTCAAATGGGAATGTTCAATCAATGCCAACTGTGAATGGTCAATATATGTCAACTGGGAATGGTCAATATATGTCAACTGGGTATGGTCAAATAATGCCAACTGGGAATGGTCAATATAAGTCAACTGAGAATGGTCAATATATGTCAACCGGGAATGGTCAATATATGTCAACTGGGAATTGTCAATATATGTCAGCTGGGAATGTTCAATATATGTCAACTGGGAATGTTAAAAAAATTTCAACTGGGAATGGTGAATATATGTCAACTGGGAATGGTCAAGTAATGCCAACCGGGTGTGGTCAATACATGTCAACTGGGAATGGTCAATATATGTCTACTGGGAATGGTCAATATATGTCAACTGGGAATGGTCAATATATGCCAAATGGGAATGGTCAATATATGTCAAATGGGAATGGTCAATATATATCAACTGGGAATGGTCAATATATGTCAACTGGGAATGGTCAATATATGTCAACTGGGAATGGTCAATATATGTCAACTGGAATGGTCAATATACGTCAACTGGGAATGGTCAATAGATGTCAACTGGGAATTGTCAATATATGTAAACTGGAAATGGCCAATATATGTCAACTGGGAATGGTCAATATATGGCAAATGGGAATGGTCAATATTTATCAACTGGGAATGTACAATATATTTCAACTGGGAATGTTCAATATATGTCAACTGGGAATGGTCAATCAATGCCGACTGGGAATTGTCAATATATGTCAACTGGGATTGGTCAATATATGTCAACTGGGAATGGTCAATATATGTCAACTGGGAATGGTCAATATATGTCAAATGGGAATGTTCAAACAATGTCAACTGTGAATGGTCAATATATGTCAACTGGGAATGGTCAATATATGTCAACTGGGAATGGTCAAGTAATGCCAACTGGGAATGGTCAATATATGTCAACTGGGACTGGTCACTATATGTCAACTGGGAATGTTCAATATATGTCAACTGGGAATGGATATATATGTCAACTGGGAATTTTCAATATATTTCAACTGGGAATGTTCAATATATGTCAACTGGGAATGTTCAATATGTGTCAACTGGGAATGGTCCATATAAGTCAACTGGGAATGGTCAAGTAATGCCAACCGTGTATGGTCAATACATGTCAACTGGGAATGGTCAATATATGTCTACTCGGAATGGTCAATATATGTCAACTGGGAATGGTCAATATGTCAACTGGGAATGGTCAATATATGTCAACTGGGAATGTTCAATCAATGCCAACTGGGAATGGTCAATATATGTCAACTGGGAATGGTCAATATATGTCAACTGGGAATGGTCAATATATGTCAACTGGGAATGGTCAAGTAATGCCAACTGGGAAAGGTCAATATAATTCAACTGGGAATGGTCAGTATATGTCAACTGGGAATGTCCAATCAATGCCAACTGGGAATGGTCAACATATGTCAAATGGGAATGGTCAATATATGTCAACTGGGAATGGTCAATATATGTCAACTGGCAATGGTCAATATATGTCAACTGGGAATGGTCAATATATGTCAGCTGGTAATGGTCAATATATGTCAACTGGGACTGGTCACTATATGTCAACTGGGAATGTTCAATACATGTCAACTGGGAATGGATATATATGTCAACTGGGAATGGTCAATATATGTCAACTGGGAATGGTCAATATATGTCAACTGGGAATGGTCAATATGTCAACTGGGAATGGTCAATATATGTCAACTGGGAATTTTGAATATATGTCAACTGGGAATGTTCAATATATGTCAACTGGGAATGTTCAATATGTGTCAACTGGGAATGGTCCATATAAGTCAACTGGGAATGGTCAAGTAATGCCAACCGGGTGTGGTCAATACATGTCTACTGGGAATGGTCAATATATGTCTACTCGGAATGATCAATATATGTCAACTGGGAATGGTCAATATATGCCAAATGGGAATGGTCAATATATGTCAACTGGGAATGGTCAATATATGTCTACTGGGAATGTTCAATCAATGCCAACTGGGAATGGTCAATATATGTCAACTGGGAATGGTCAATATATGTCAACTGGGAATGGTCAAGTAATGCCAACTGGGAATGGTCAAAATATGTCAACTGGGAATGGTCAATATATGTCAACTGGGAATGTCCAATCAATGCCAACTGGGAATGGTCAATATATGTCAAATGGGAATGGTCAATATATGTCAACAGGGAATGTCCAATCAATGCCAACTGGGAATGGTCAACATATATCAACTGGGAATGGTCAATATATGTCAATTGGCAATGGTCAAGTAATGCCAACTGGGAATGGTCAATATATGTCAACTGAGAATGGTCAATATTTGTCATCTGGGATTGGTCAATATATGTCAACTGGGAATGGTCAATATATGTCAGCTGTTAATGGTCAATATATGTCAACTGGGAATGGTCAATATATTTCAACTGGGAATGGTCAATATCTGTCAACTGGGAATGTTCAATCAATGTCAACTGGGAATGGTCAATATATGCCAAATGGGAATGGTCAATATATGTCAACTGGAAATGGTCAATATATATCAACTGGGAATGGTAAATATATGTCAACTGGGAATGGTCAATATATGTCAACTGGGAATGGTCAATATATGTCAACTGGGATGGTCAATATATGTCAACTGGGAATGGTCAATATATGTCAACTGCGAATTGTCAATATATGTCAACTGGGAATGGTCAATAAATGTTAATTGGGAATGGTCAACATATGTCAACTGGCAATGGTCAATATATGTCAACTGGGAATGGTCAATATATGTCAATTGGGAATGTTCAATGTATGTCAACTGGGAATGGTCAATATATATCAACTGGGAACGTTCAATATATGTCAACTTGGATTGGTCAATCAATGCTAACTGGGAATGGTCAATATATGTCAACTGGGAATGGCCAATATACGTCAACTGGGAATGGTCAATATATGTCAACTGGGAATGGTCAATATATGTCAAATGGGAATGTTCAATCAATGCCAACTGTGAATGGTCAATATATGTCAACAGGGAATGGTCAATATATGTCAACTGGGAATGGTCAAGCTATGCCAACTGGGAATGGTCAATATATGTCAACTGGGAATGGTCACTATATGTCAACTGGGAATGTTCAATTTATGTCAACTGGGAATGGATATATATGTCAACTGGGAATGGTCAATATATGTCAACTGGGAATGGTCAATATATTTCAACTGGAAATGGTCAATATGTCAACTGGGAATGGTCAATATATGTCAACTGGGAATGTTCAATCAATGCCAACTGGGAATGTTCAATATATATCAACTGGGAATGGTCAATATATATCAACTGGGAATGGTCAAGTAATGCCAACTGGGAAAGGTCAATATATGTCAACTGGGAATGGTCAATATATGTTAACTGGGAATGTTCACTATATGTCAACTGCGTATGGTCAAATAATGCCAACTGGGAATGGTCAATATAAGTCAACTGGGAATGGTCAATATATGTCAACAGGGAATGGTCAATATCTGTCAACTGGTAATGTTCAATATATGTCAACTGGGAATGTTCACTATATGTCAACTGGGAATGGTCAAGTAATGCCAACTGGGTGTGGTCCATACATGTCAACTGGGAATGGTCAATATATGTCTACTGGGAATGGTCAATATATGTCAACTGGGAATGGTCAATATATGCCAAATGGGAATGGTCAATATATGTCAACTGGGAATGGTCAATATATATCAACTGGGAATGGTCAATATATGTCAACTGGGAATGGTCAATATATGTCAACAGGGAATGATCAATATATGTCAACTGGGATGGTCAATATACGTCAACTGGGAATGGTCAATAGATGTCAACTGGGAATTGTCAATATATGTCAACTGGGAATTGCCAATATATGTCAACTGGGAATGGTCAATATATGGCAACTGGGAATGGTCAATATTTATCAACTGGAAATGTACAATATATTTCAACTGGGAATGTTCAATATATGTCAACTGGGAATGGTCAATCAATGCCAACTGGGAATGGTCAATATATGTCAACTGGGATTGGTCAATATATGTCAACTGGGAATGGTCAATATATGTCAACTGGGAATGGTCAATAGATGTCAAATGGGAATGTTCAATCAATGCCAACTGTGAATGGTCAATATATGTCAACTGGGAATGGTCAATATATGTCAACTGGGAATGGTCAAGTAATGCCAACTGGGAATGGTCAA
The DNA here is from genome assembly GCF_052327205.1 of Somniosus microcephalus. Taxonomy (NCBI): domain Eukaryota; kingdom Metazoa; phylum Chordata; class Chondrichthyes; order Squaliformes; family Somniosidae; genus Somniosus; species Somniosus microcephalus. The sequence continues at coordinate 26,632,704 of NW_028225182.1, read as the reverse complement.
TATATGTCAACTGGGACTGGTCACTATATGTCAACCGAAAATGTTCAATATATGTCAACTGGGAATGGTCAATATATGTCAACTGGGAATGGTCAATATATGTCAACTGGGAATGGTCAATAGATGTCAAATGGGAATGTTCAATCAATGCCAACTGTGAATGGTCAATATATGTCAACTGGGAATGGTCAATATATGTCAACTGGGTATGGTCAAATAATGCCAACTGGGAATGGTCAATATAAGTCAACTGGGAATGGTCAATATAAGTCAACCGGGAATGGTCAATATATGTCAACTGGGAATAGCCAATATATGTCAGCTGGGAATGTTCAATATATGTCAACTGGGAATGTTCAAAAAATGTCAACTGGGAATGGTGAATATATGTCAACTGGGAATGGTCAAGTAATGCCAACCGGGTGTGGTCAATACATGTCAACTGGGAATGGTCAATATATGTCTACTGGGAATGGTCAATATATGTCAACTGGGAATGGTCAATATATGCCAAATGGGAATGGTCAATATATGTCAAATGGGAATGGTCAATATATGTCAACTGGGAATTTTGAATATATGTCATAGAGTCATAGAGTCATAGAGTAATACAGCACGGTTAGAGGCCCTTCGGCCCATCGTGTCCGCGCCGGCCATCAAGCCCTGTCTAATCTAATCCCATATTCCAGCATTTGGCCCGTAGCCTTGTATGCTATGTCATTTCAAGTGCACATCCAAATGCTTCTTAAATGTTGTGAGGGTTTCTGCCTCCACAATCCTTTCAGGCAGTGAGTACCAGACTCCAACCACCCTCTGGGTGAAAAAGTTCTTTCTCAAATCCCCTCTAAACCTCCCGCCCTTTACCTTGAATCTATGCCCCCTAGTTATCGACCCCTCTACTAAGGGAAAAAGCTCCTCAGCATCCATCCTATCTATGCCCCTCATAATTTTGTACACCTCAATCATGTCCCCCCTCAGCCTCCTCAGCTCCAAGGAAAACAAACCCAACCTGCCCAGTCTCTCTTCATAGCTGAAGCGCTCCAGCCCTGGTAACATCCTGGTGAACCTCCTCTGCACCCTCTCTAATGCGATCACATCCTTCCTGTAGTGTGGCGACCAGAACTGCACACAATATTCCAGCTGTGGCCTAACCAGTGTTTTATACAGCTCCATCATAACCTCCTTGCTCTTATATTCAATGCCTCGGCTAATGAAGGCAAGTATCCCATATGCCTTTTTTACCACCTCATCCACCTGTTCCGCCGCCTTCAGGGATCTGTGTACTTGCACACCCAGATCCCTCTGACCCTCCGTCTTGCCTAGGGTCTTTCCATTCATTGTGTATTCCTTTGCCTTGTTAGTCCCCCCAAAGTGCATCACCTCGCACTTTTCCGGGTTAAATTCCATTTGCCACTGTTCCGCCCATCTGACCAACCCATCTATATCGTCCTGCAGACTGAGGCTACCCTCCTCGCTATTTACCACCCTACCAATTTTTGTATCATCCGCGAACTTACTGATCATACCCTTTACATTCATATCCAAGTCATTAATGTAGACCACAAACAGCAAGGGACCCAGCACCGATCCCTGTGGTACCCCACTGGCCACAGGCTTCCAGTCACAAAAACAACCTTCGACCATCACCCTCTGCCTTCTGCCACTAAGCCAGTTTTGTATCCAATGTGCCAAGGCACCCTGGATTCCATGGGCTCTTACCTTCTTGACCAGTCTCCTGTGCGGGACTTTATCGAAGGCCTTACTGAAATCCATGTATACCACATCCACTGCGTTACCCTCATCCACACACCTAGTCACCCCCTCAAAAAATTCAATCAAATTAGTCAGACATGATCTTCCCTTGACAAAGCCATGTTGACTATCCCTGATTAATCCTTGCCTCTCCAAGTGGAGACACATTTTGTCCCTCAGGATTTTTTCCAATAATTTTCCTACCACTGATGTTAGGCTCACTGGCCTGTAGTTCCCCGGTTTTTCCCTACTACCCTTCTTGAATAATGGTACTACATTAGCGGTTCTCCAGTCCTCTGGCACATCCCCTGTGGCCAGAGAGGTCCTGAATATATGTGTTAGAGCCCCCGCAATCTCCTCCTTTGCCTCACACAGCAGCCTGGGATACATTTCATCCGGGCCTGGGGATTTATCCATTTTTAGGCCAGCTAAAACCGCCAATACCTCCCCCCGCTCGATGTTAATATGTTCGAGCATATCACAGTCCCCCCGCCCTATTTCTATGTCTACATTGTCCTTCTCCATAGTGAAAACAGACGCAAAAAATTCATTCAGAACCCCTCCTACATCTTCCGGCTCCACACACAGATTGCCACTTTTGTCCCTAATGGGCCCTATTTTTTCCCTAGTTATCCTCTTACCCTTAATATACTTATAAAACATCTTCGGATTTTCCTTTATTTTGCTTGCCAGTGTTATTTCATGGCCCCTCCTTGATCTCCTAATTTCTTTTTTATGTATCCCCTGCACTTTTTGTACTCCTCTAGGGCTTCCTCCGTCTTTAGCCTTTTGTATCTACCAAAAGCCCTCCTTTTTTTCCTAATCCATTCCCGTATATCCCCTGACATCCAAGGTTCCCTGTGGTTTTTGGAACCACCCTTGACCTTTACGGGAACATGTTGCCATTGTATGTTCTCAATCTCCCTTCTGAAAGCCTCCCATTGCTCCGATGCGGATTTTCCTACAAGTAGCTGATCCCAGTCCATTTTGGCCAGATCCTGCCTTATCCTATTAAAATCGGCCTTCCCCCAATTTAGAACCTTTATTTCCGGCCCATCCCTGTCCTTTTCCATGGCCACCTTAAATCTTACCATATTATGGTCACTATCACCAAAGTGCTCACCTACTAGCACTTTTTCCACTTGGCCGGCCACATTCCCGAGAATTAGGTCCAGTACCGCCCCCTCTCTTGTAGGACTTTCTACATGCTGGCTCAAAAAGCTCTCCTGGATGCACTTTAAGAATTCTACACCCTCTGAGCCTTTCACACTCTGACTATCCCAGTTAATATTGGGGAAGTTGAAATCCCCCATTATTATTACCCTATTATTTGCACATTTCTCTGAGATTTGCCTACATATCTGTTCCTCTATCTCCCCCTGACTGTTTGGAGGCCTATAGTACACTCCCAGCAAAGTGCTTGCCCCCTTTTTGTTTTTAAGCTCCACCCATATGGCCTCATTAGAGGACCCTGCTAATATATCATCCCTCCTTACTGCAGTAATTGACTCCTTAATTAATATTGCGACACCCCCTCCTCTTATACCTCCCCCTCTGTCTCGCCTGAAGATTCTGTACCCCGGAATATTGAGCTGCCAGTCTTGCCCTTCCCTCAACCATGTCTCCGTGATAGCAACAATATCATACTCCCATGTGTTTATCAACACCTTCAGTTCATCCACCTTATTCGCAAGACTCCTTGCATTAAAATAGATGCCATCCAGCCTTGCCCTTATATATTTGCCCTTATATATATGTCAACTGGGAATGTTCAATATATGTCAACTGGGAATGTTCAATATGTGTCAACTGGGAATGGTCCATATAAGTCAACTGGGAATGGTCAAGTAATGCCAACTGGGTGTGGTCAATACATGTCTACTGGGAATGGTCAATATATGTCTACTCGGAATGGTCAATATATGTCAACTGGGAATGGTCAATATATGCCAAATGGGAATGGTCAATATATGTCAACTGGGAATGGTCAATATATGTCTACTGGGAATGGTCAATCAATGCCAACTGGGAATGGTCAATATATGTCAACTGGGAATGGTCAATATATGTCAACTGGGAATGGTCAAGTAATGCCAACTGGGAATGGTCAAAATATGTCAACTGGGAATGGTCAATATATGTCAACTGGGAATGTCCAATCAATGCCAACTGGGAATGGTCAATATATGTCAACTGGGAATGGTCAATATATGTCAACAGGGAATGTCCAATCAATGCCAACTGGGAATGGTCAACATATATCGACTGGGAATGGTCAATATATGTCAATTGGCAATGGTCAAGTAATGCCAACTGGGAATTGTCAATATATGTCAACTGAGAATGGTCAATATATGTCATCTGGGATTGGTCAATATATGTCAACTGGGAATGGTCAATATATGTCAGCTGTTAATGGTCAATATATGTCAACTGGGAATGGTCAATATATTTCAACTGGGAATGGTCAATATCTGTCAACTGGGAATGTTCAATCAATGTCAACTGGGAATGGTCAATATATGCCAAATGGGAATGGTCAATATATGTCAACTGGAAATGGTCAATATATATCAACTGGGAATGGTAAATATATGTCAACTGGGAATGGTCAATATATGTCAACTGGGAATGGTCAATATATGTCAACTGGGATGGTCAATATATGTCAACTGGGAATGGTCAATATATGTCAACTGGGAATTGTCAATATATGTCAACTGGGAATGGTCAATATATGTTAATTGGGAATGGTCAACATATGTCAACTGGCAATGGTCAATATATGTCAACTGGGAATGGTCAATATATGTCAATTGGGAATGTTCAATGTATGTCAACTGGGAATGGTCAATATATATCAACTGGGAACGTTCAATATATGTCAACTTGGATTGGTCAATCAATGCTAACTGGGAATGGTCAATATATGTCAACTGGGAATGGCCAATATACGTCAACTGGGAATGGTCAATATATGTCAACTGGGAATGGTCAATATATGTCAAATGGGAATGTTCAATCAATGCCAACTGTGAATGGTCAATATATGTCAACAGGGAATGGTCAATATATGTCAACTGGGAATGGTCAAGCTATGCCAACTGGGAATGGTCAATATATGTCAACTGGGAATGGTCACTATATGTCAACTGGGAATGTTCAATATATGTCAACTGGGAATGGATATATATGTCAACTGGGAATGGTCAATATATGTCAACTGGGAATGGTCAATATATTTCAACTGGAAATGGTCAATATGTCAACTGGGAATGGTCAATATATGTCAACTGGGAATGTTCAATCAATGCCAACTGGGAATGTTCAATATATATCAACTGGGAATGGTCAATATATATCAACTGGGAATGGTCAAGTAATGCCAACTGGGAAAGGTCAATATATGTCAACTGGGAATGGTCAATATATGTCAACTGGGAATGTTCACTATATGTCAACTGCGTATGGTCAAATAATGCCAACTGGGAATGGTCAATATAAGTCAACTGGGAATGGTCAATATATGTCAACAGGGAATGGTCAATATCTGTCAACTGGTAATGTTCAATATATGTCAACTGCGAATGTTCACTATATGTCAACTGGGAATGGTCAAGTAATGCCAACTGGGTGTGGTCCATACATGTCAACTGGGAATGGTCAATATATGTCTACTGGGAATGGTCAATATATGTCAACTGGGAATGGTCAATATATGCCAAATGGGAATGGTCAATATATGTCAACTGGGAATGGTCAATATATATCAACTGGGAATGGTCAATATATGTCAACTGGGAATGGTCAATATATGTCAACAGGGAATGATCAATATATGTCAACTGGGATGGTCAATATACGTCAACTGGGAATGGTCAATAGATGTCAACTGGGAATTGTCAATATATGTCAACTGGGAATTGCCAATATATGTCAACTGGGAATGGTCAATATATGGCAACTGGGAATGGTCAATATTTATCAACTGGAAATGTACAATATATTTCAACTGGGAATGTTCAATATATGTCAACTGGGAATGGTCAATCAATGCCAACTGGGAATGGTCAATATATGTCAACTGGGATTGGTCAATATATGTCAACTGGGAATGGTCAATATATGTCAACTGGGAATGGTCAATAGATGTCAAATGGGAATGTTCAATCAATGCCAACTGTGAATGGTCAATATATGTCAACTGGGAATGGTCAATATATGTCAACTGGGAATGGTCAAGTAATGCCAACTGGGAATGGTCAATATATGTCAACTGGGACTGGTCACTATATGTCAACCGAAAATGTTCAATATATGTCAACTGGGAATGGTCAATATATGTCAACTGGGAATGGTCAATATATGTCAACTGGGAATGGTCAATAGATGTCAAATGGGAATGTTCAATCAATGCCAACTGTGAATGGTCAATATATGTCAACTGGGAATGGTCAATATATGTCAACTGGGTATGGTCAAATAATGCCAACTGGGAATGGTCAATATAAGTCAACTGGGAATGGTCAATATAAGTCAACCGGGAATGGTCAATATATGTCAACTCGGAATTGTCAATATATGTCAGCTGGGAATGTTCAATATATGTCAACTGGGAATGTTCAAAAAATGTCAACTGGGAATGGTGAATATATGTCAACTGGGAATGGTCAAGTAATGCCAACCGGGTGTGGTCAATACATGTCAACTGGGAATGGTCAATATATGTCGACTGGGAATGGTCAATATATGTCAACTGGGAATGTTCAATATATGCCAAATGGGAATGGTCAATATATGTCAAATGGGAATGGTCAATATATATCAACAGGGAATGGTCAATATATGTCAACTGATAATGGTCAATATATGTCAACTGGAATGGTCAATATACGTCAACTGGGAATGGTCAATAGATGTCAACTGGGAATTGTCAATATATGTAAACTGGAAATGGCCAATATATGTCAACTGGGAATGGTCAATATATGGCAACTGGGAATGGTCAATATTTATCAACTGGGAATGTACAATATATTTCAACTGGGAATGTTCAATATATGTCAACTGGGAATGGTCAATCAATGCCAACTGGGAATTGTCAATATATGTCAACTGGGATTGGTCAATATATGTCAACTGGGAATGGTTAATATATGTCAACTGGGAATGGTCAATATATGTCAAATGGGAATGTTCAAACAATGTCAACTGTGAATGGTCAATATATGTCAACTGGGAATGGTCAATATATGTCAACTGGGAATGGTCAAGTAATGCCAACTGGGAATGGTCAATATATGTCAACTGGGACTGGTCACTATATGTCAACTGGGAATGTTCAATATATGTCAACTGGGAATGGATATATATGTCAACTGGGAATTTGCAATATATTTCAACTGGGAATGTTCAATATATGTCAACTGGGAATGTTCAATATGTGTCAACTGGGAATGGTCCATATAAGTCAACTGGGATAGGTCAAGTAATGCCAACCGGGTGTGGTCAATACATGTCAACTGGGAATGGTCAATATATGTCTACTCGGAATGGTCAATATATGTCAACTGGGAATGGTCAATATATGCCAAATGGGAAAGGTCAATATATGTCAACAGGGAATGGTCAATATATAGCAACTGGGAATGGTCAATATGTGTCAACTGGGAATGGTCAATATATGTCAACTGGGAATGCTCAATATATGTCAACTGGGATGGTCAATATATGTCAACTGGGAATGGTCAATAGATGTCAACTGGGAATTGTCAATACATGTCAACTGGGAATGGCCAATATATGTCAACTGGGAATGTTCAATATATGTCAACTGGGATGGTCAATATATGTCAACTGGGAATGGTCAATATTTATCAACTGGGAATGTACAATATATGTCAACTGGGAATGTTCAATATATGTCAACTGGGAATGGTCAATCAATGCCAACTGGGAATGGTCAGTATATGTCAACTGAGATTGGTCAATATATGTCAACTGGGAATGGTCAATATATGTCAACTGGGAATGGTCAATATATGTCAAATGGGAATGTTCAATCAATGCCAACTGTGAATGGTCCATATATGTCAACTGGGAATGGTCAAGTAATGCCAACTGGGAATGGTCAATATATGTCAACTGGGACTGGTCACTATATGTCAACTGGGAATGTTCAATATATGTCAACTGGGAATGGATATATATGTCAACTGGGAATGGTCAATATATGTCAACTGGGAATGGACAATATATGTCAACTGGGAATGGTCAATATGTCAACTGGGAATGGTCAATATATGTCAACTGGGAATGTTCAATCAATGCCAACTGGGAATGGTCAATATATGTCAACTGGGAATGGTCAATATATGTCAACTGGGAATGGTCAATATATGTCAACTGGGAATGGTCAAGTAATGCCAACTGGGAAAGGTCAACATAATTCAACTGGGAATGGTCAATATATGTCAACTGGGAATGTCCAATCAATGCCAACTGGGAATGGTCAACATATGTCAAATGGGAATGGTCAATATATGTCAACTGGGAATGGTCAATATATGTCAACTGGCAATGGTCAATATATGTCAACTGGGAATGGTCAATATATGTCAGCTGGTAATGGTCAATATATGTCAACTGGGACTGGTCACTATATGTCAACTGGGAATGTTCAATATATGTCAACTGGGAATGGATATATATATCAACTGGGAATGTTCAATATATGTCAACTGGGAATGTTCACTATGTGTCAACTGGGAATGGTCCATATAAGTCAACTGGGAATGGTCAAGTAATGCCAACCGGGTGTGGTCAATACATGTCTACTGGGAATGGTCAATATATGTCTACTCGGAATGGTCAATATATGTCAACTGGGAATGGTCAATATATGCCAAATGGGAATGGTCAATATATGTCAACTGGGAATGGTCAATATATGTCTACTGGGAATGTTCAATCAATGCCAACTGGGAATGGTCAATATATGTCAACTGGGAATGGTCAATATATGTCAACTGGGAATGGTCAAGTAATGCCAACTGGGAATGGTCAAAATATGTCAACTGGGAATGGTCAATATATGTCAACTGGGAATGTCCAATCAATGCCAACTGGGAATGGTCAATATATGTCAACTGGGAATGGTCAATATATGTCAACAGGGAATGTCCAATCAATGCCAACTGGGAATGGTCAACATATATCAACTGGGAATGGTCAATATATGTCAATTGGCAATGGTCAAGTAATGCCAACTGGGAATGGTCAATATATGTCAACTGAGAATGGTCAATATATGTCATCTGGGATTGGTCAATATATGTCAACTGGGAATGGTCAATATATGTCAGCTGTTAATGGTCAATATATGTCAACTGGGCATGTTCAATATATTTCAACTGGGAATGGTCAATATCTGTCAACTGGGAATGTTCAATCAATGCCAACTGGGAATGGTCAATATATATCAAATGGGAATGGTCAATATATGTCAACTGGGAATGGTCAATATACGTCAACTGGGAATGGTCAAGTAATGCCAACTGGGAATGGTCAATATATGTCAACTGGGAATGGTCAATATATGTCAACTGGGAACGGTCATCATATGTCAACTGGGAATGGTCAATATATGTCAGCTGGGAATGGTCAATAGATGTCAACTGGGAATGGTCAATATATGTCAACTGGGAATGGTCAATATATGTCTACTGGGAATGTTCAATCAATGCCAACTGGGAATGGTCAATATATTTCAACTGGGAATGGTCAATATATGTCAACTGCGAATGGTCAAGTAATGCCAACTCGGAATGGTCAATATATGTCAACTGGTAATGGTCAATATATGTCAACTGGGAATGTCCAATCAATGCCAACTGGGAATGGTCAATATATGTCTTCTGGGAATGGTCAATATATGTCAACTGGGAATGTCCAATCAATGCCAACTGGGAATGATCAATATATGTCATCTGGGATTGGTCAACATATGTCAACTGGGAATGGTCAATATATGTCAGCTGTTAATGGTCAATATATGTCAACTGGGAATGGTCAATATTTTTCCACTGGGAATGGTCAATATATGTCAACTGGGAATATTCAATATATGTCAACTGGGAATGTTCAATATATGTCAACTGGAAATGGTCAATATATGTCAACTGGGAATGTTCACTATATGTCAACTGGGTACGGTCAAATAATGCCAACTGGGAATGGTCTATATAAGTCAACTGGGAATGGTCAATATATGTCAACTGGGAATGGTCAATATATGTCAACTGGGAATGGTCAATATATGTCAACTGGGAATGGTCAATATATATCAACTGGGAATGGTCAATATATGTCAACTGGGAATGGTCAATGTATGTCAACTGGGAATTGTCAATATATGTCAACTGGGAATGTTCAATATATGTCAACTGGGAATGTTCAATATATCTCAACTGGGAATGGTCAATATATGTCAACTGGGAATGGTCAAGTAATGCCAACTTGGAATGGTGAATACATGTCAACTGGGAATTGTCAATATATGTCAACTGGGAATGGTCAATATATGCCAAATGGGAATGGTCAATATATGTCAACTGGAAATGGTCAATATATATCAACTGGGAATGGTAAATATATGTCAACTGGGAATGGTCAATATATGTCAACTGGGAATGGTCAATATATGTCAACTGGGATGGTCAATATATGTCAACTGGGAATGGTCAATATATGTCAACTGGGAATTGTCAATATATGTCAACTGGGAATGGTCAATATATGTTAATTGGGAATGGTCAACATATGTCAACTGGCAATGGTCAATATATGTCAACTGGGAATGGTCAATATATGTCAATTGGGAATGTTCACTGTATGTCAACTGGGAATGGTCAATATATATCAACTGGGAATGGTCAATATATGTCAACTGGGAATGGCCAATATACGTCAACTGGGAATGGTCAATATATGTCAACTGGGAATGGTCAATATATGTCAACTGGGAATTGTCAATATATGTCAACTGGGAATGGTCAATATATGTTAATTGGGAATGGTCAACATATGTCAACTGGCAATGGTCAATATATGTCAACTGGGAATGGTCAATATATGTCAATTGGGAATGTTCACTGTATGTCAACTGGGAATGGTCAATATATATCAACTGGGAATGGTCAATATATGTCAATTGGGAATGTTCACTGTATGTCAACTGGGAATGGTCAATATATATCAACTGGGAATGGTCAATATATGTCAACTGGGAATGGCCAATATACGTCAACTGGGAATGGTCAATATATGTCAACTGGGAATGGTCAAGTAATGCCAACTTGGAATGGTGAATACATGTCAACTGGGAATTGTCAATATATGTCAACTGGGAATGGTCAATATATGCCAAATGGGAATGGTCAATATATGTCAACTGGAAATGGTCAATATATATCAACTGGGAATGGTAAATATATGTCAACTGGGAATGGTCAATATATGTCAACTGGGAATGGTCAATATATGTCTACTGGGAATGTTCAATCAATGCCAACTGGGAATGGTCAATATATTTCAACTGGGAATGGTCAATATATGTCAACTGCGAATGGTCAAGTAATGCCAACTCGGAATGGTCAATATATGTCAACTGGTAATGGTCAATATATGTCAACTGGGAATGTCCAATCAATGCCAACTGGGAATGGTCAATATATGTCTTCTGGGAATGGTCAATATATGTCAACTGGGAATGTCCAATCAATGCCAACTGGGAATGATCAATATATGTCATCTGGGATTGGTCAACATATGTCAACTGGGAATGGTCAATATATGTCAGCTGTTAATGGTCAATATAGGTCAACTGGGAATGGTCAATATTTTTCCACTGGGAATGGTCAATATATGTCAACTGGGAATATTCAATATATGTCAACTGGGAATGTTCAATATATGTCAACTGGAAATGGTCAATATATGTCAACTGGGAATGTTCACTATATGTCAACTGGGTACGGTCAAATAATGCCAACTGGGAATGGTCTATATAAGTCAACTGGGAATGGTCAATATATGTCAACTGGGAATGGTCAATATATGTCAACTGGGAATGGTCAATATATATCAACTGGGAATGGTCAATATATGTCAACTGGGAATGGTCAATGTATGTCATCTGGGAATTGTCAATATATGTCAACTGGGAATGTTCAATATATGTCAACTGGGAATGTTCAATATATCTCAACTGGGAATGGTCAATATATGTCAACTGGGAATGGTCAAGTAATGCCAACTTGGAATGGTGAATACATGTCAACTGGGAATTGTCAATATATGTCAACTGGGAATGGTCAATATATGCCAAATGGGAATGGTCAATATATGTCAACTGGAAATGGTCAATATATATCAACTGGGAATGGTAAATATATGTCAACTGGGAATGGTCAATATATGTCAACTGGGAATGGTCAATATATGTCAACTGGGATGGTCAATATATGTCAACTGGGAATGGTCAATATATGTCAACTGGGAATTGTCAATATATGTCAACTGGGAATGGTCAATATATGTTAATTGGGAATGGTCAACATATGTCAACTGGCAATGGTCAATATATGTCAACTGGGAATGGTCAATATATGTCAATTGGGAATGTTCACTGTATGTCAACTGGGAATGGTCAATATATATCAACTGGGAATGGTCAATATATGTCAACTGGGAATGGCCAATATACGTCAACTGGGAATGGTCAATATATGTCAACTGGGAATGGTCAATATATGTCAAATGGGAATGTTCAATCAATGCCAACTGTGAATGGTCAATATATGTCAACAGGGAATGGTCAATATATGTCAACTGGGAATGGTCAAGCTATGCCAACTGGGAATGGTCAATATATGTCAACTGGGAATGGTCACTATATGTCAACTGGGAATGTTCAATATATGTCAACTGGGAATGGATATATATGTCAACTGGGAATGGTCAATATATGTCAACTGGGAATGGTCAATATATTTCAACTGGAAATGGTCAATATGTCAACTGGGAATGGTCAATATATGTCAACTGGGAATGTTCAATCAATGCCAACTGGGAATGTTCAATATATATCAACTGGGAATGGTCAATATATGTCAACTGGGAATGGTCAAGTAATGCCAACTGGGAAAGGTCAATATATGTCAACTGGGAATGGTCAATATATGTCAACTGGGAATGTTCACTATATGTCAACTGCGTATGGTCAAATAATGCCAACTGGGAATGGTCAATATAAGTCAACTGGGAATGGTCAATATATGTCAACAGGGAATGGTCAATATCTGTCAACTGGTAATGTTCAATATATGTCAACTGGGAATGTTCACTATATGTCAACTGGGAATGGTCAAGTAATGCCAACTGGGTGTGGTCCATACATGTCAACTGGGAATGGTCAATATATGTCTCCTGGGAATGGTCAATATATGTCAACTGGGAATGGTCAATATATGCCAAATGGGAATGGTCAATATATGTCAACTGGGAATGGTCAATATATATCAACTGGGAATGGTCAATATATGTCAACTGGGAATGGTCAATATATGTCAACAGGGAATGATCAATATATGTCAACTGGGAATTGTCAATATATGTAAACTGGAAATGGCCAATATATGTCAACTGGGAATGGTCAATATATGGCAACTGGGAATGGTCAATATTTATCAACTGGGAATGTACAATATATTTCAACTGGGAATGTTCAATATATGTCAACTGGGAATGGTCAATCAATGCCAACTGGGAATTGTCAATATATGTCAACTGGGATTGGTCAATATATGTCAACTGGGAATGGTCAATATATGTCAACTGGGAATGGTCAATATATGTCAAATGGGAATGTTCAAACAATGTCAACTGTGAATGGTCAATATATGTCAACTGGGAATGGTCAATATATGTCAACTGGGAATGGTCAAGTAATGCCAACTGGGAATGGTCAATATATGTCAACTGGGACTGGTCACTATATGTCAACTGGGAATGTTCAATATATGTCAACTGGGAATGGATATATATGTCAACTGGGAATTTTCAATATATTTCAACTGGGAATGTTCAATATATGTCAACTGGGAATGTTCAATATGTGTCAACTGGGAATGGTCCATATAAGTCAACTGGGAATGGTCAAGTAATGCCAACCGGGTGTGGTCAATACATGTCAACTGGGAATGGTCAATATATGTCTACTCGGAATGGTCAATATATGTCAACTGGGAATGGTCAATATATGCCAAATGGGAATGGTCAATATATGTCAACAGGGAATGGTCAATATATATCAACTGGGAATGGTCAATATATGTCAACTGGGAATGGTCAATATATGTCAACTGGGAATGCTCAATATATGTCAACTGGGATGGTCAATATATGTCAACTGGGAATGGTCAATAGATGTCAACTGGGAATTGTCAATACATGTCAACTGGGAATGGCCAATATATGTCAACTGGGAATGTTCAATATATGTCAACTGGGATGGTCAATATATGTCAACTGGGAATGGTCAATATTTATCAACTGGGAATGTACAATATATGTCAACTGGGAATGTTCAATATATGTCAACTGGGAATGGTCAATCAATGCCAACTGGGAATGGTCAGTATATGTCAACTGAGATTGGTCAATATATGTCAACTGGGAATGGTCAATATATGTCAACTGGGAATGGTCAATATATGTCAAATGGGAATGTTCAATCAATGCCAACTGTGAATGGTCAATATATGTCAACTGGGAATGGTCAATATATGTCAACTGGGAATGGTCAAGTAATGCCAACTGGGAATGGTCAATATATGTCAACTGGGACTGGTCACTATATGTCAACTGGGAATGTTCAATATATGTCAACTGGGAATGGATATATATGTCAACTGGGAATGGTCAATATATGTCAACTGGGAATGGTCAATATATGTCAACTGGGAATGGTCAATATGTCAACTGGGAATGGTCAATATATGTCAACTGGGAATGTTCAATCAATGCCAACTGGGAATGGTCAATATATGTCAACTGGGAATGGTCAATATATGTCAACTGGGAATGGTCAATATATGTCAACTGGGAATGGTCAAGTAATGCCAACTGGGAAAGGTCAATATAATTCAACTGGGAATGGTCAATATATGTCAACTGGGAATGTCCAATCAATGCCAACTGGGAATGGTCAACATATGTCAAATGGGAATGGTCAATATATGTCAACTGGGAATGGTCAATATATGTCAACTGGCAATGGTCAATATATGTCAACTGGGAATGGTCAATATATGTCAGCTGGTAATGGTCAATATATGTCAACTGGGACTGGTCACTATATGTCAACTGGGAATGTTCAATATATGTCAACTGGGAATGGATATATATATCAACTGGGAATGTTCAATATATGTCAACTGGGAATGTTCAATATGTGTCAACTGGGAATGGTCCATATAAGTCAACTGGGAATGGTCAAGTAATGCCAACCGGGTGTGGTCAATACATGTCTACTGGGAATGGTCAATATATGTCTACTCGCAATGGTCAATATATGTCAACTGGGAATGGTCAATATATGCCAAATGGGAATGGTCTATATATGTCAACTGGGAATGGTCAATATATGTCTACTGGGAATGTTCAATCAATGCCAACTGGGAATGGTCAATATATGTCAAATGGGAATGGTCAATATATGTCAACTGGGAATGGTCAAGTAATGCCAACTGGGAATGGTCAAAATATGTCAACTGGGAATGGTCAATATATGTCAACTGGGAATGTCCAATCATTGCCAACTGGGAATGGTCAATATATGTCAACTGGGAATGGTCAATATATGTCAACAGGGAATGTCCAATCAATACCAACTGGGAATGGTCAACATATATCAACTGGGAATGGTCAATATATGTCAATTGGCAATGGTCAAGTAATGCCAACTGGGAATGGTCAATATATGTCAACTGAGAATGGTCAATATATGTCATCTGGGATTGGTCAATATATGTCAACTGGGAATGGTCAATATATGTCAGCTGTTAATGGTCAATATATGTCAACTGGGCATGGTCAATATATTTCAACTGGGAATGGTCAATATCTGTCAACTGGGAATGTTCAATCAATGCCAACTGGGAATGGTCAATATATATCAAATGGGAATGGTCAATATATGTCAACTGGGAATGGTCAATATACGTCAACTGGGAATGGTCAAGTAATGCCAACTGGGAATGGTCAATATATGTCAACTGGGAATGGTCAATATATGTCAACTGGGAACGGTCATCATATGTCAACTGGGAATGGTCAATACATGTCAGCTGGGAATGGTCAATAGATGTCAACTGGGAATGGTCAATATATGTCAACTGGGAATGGTCAATATATGTCTACTGGGAATGTTCAATCAATGCCAACTGGGAATGGTCAATATATTTCAACTGGGAATGGTCAATATATGTCAACTGCGAATGGTCAAGTAATGCCAACTCGGAATGGTCAATATATGTCAACTGGTAATGGTCAATATATGTCAACTGGGAATGTCCAATCAATGCCAACTGGGAATGGTCAATATATGTCTTCTGGGAATGGTCAATATATGTCAACTGGGAATGTCCAATCAATGCCAACTGGGAATGGTCAATATATGTCAACTGGGAATGGTCAATATATGTCAACTGGCAATGGTCAAGTAATGCCAACTGGGAATGGTCAATATATGTCAACTGGGAATGGTCAATATATGTCATCTGGGATTGGTCAACATATGTCAACTGGGAATGGTCAATATATGTCAGCTGTTAATGGTCAATATATGTCAACTGGGAATGGTCAATATATTTCAACTGGGAATGGTCAATATATGTCAACTGGGAATATTCAATATATGTCAACTGGAAATGGTCAATATATGTCAACTGGGAATGTTCACTATATGTCAACTGGTACGGTCAAATAATGCCAACTGGGAATGGTCTATATAAGTCAACTGGGAATGGTCAATATATGTCAACTGGGAATGGTCAATATATGTCAACTGGGAATGGTCAATATATGTCAACTGGGAATGGTCAATATATATCAACTGGGAATGGTCAATATATGTCAACTGGGAATGGTCAATATATGTCAACTGGGAATTGTCAATATATGTCAACTGGGAATGTTCAATATATGTCAACTGGGAATGTTCAATATATGTCAACTGGGAATGGTCAATATATGTCAACTGGGAATGGTCAAGTAATGCCAACTTGGAATGGTGAATACATGTCAACTGGGAATTGTCAATATATGTCAACTGGGAATGGTCAATATATGCCAAATGGGAATGGTCAATATATGTCAACTGGAAATGGTCAATATATATCAACTGGGAATGGTAAATATATGTCAACTGGGAATGGTCAATATATGTCAACTGGGAATGGTCAATATATGTCAACTGGGATGGTCAATATATGTCAACTGGGAATGGTCAATATATGTCAACTGGGAATTGTCAATATATGTCAACTGGGAATGGTCAATATATGTTAATTGGGAATGGTCAACATATGTCAACTGGCAATGGTCAATATATGTCAACTGGGAATGGTCAATATATGTCAATTGGGAATGTTCAATGTATGTCAACTGGGAATGGTCAATATATATCAACTGGGAACGTTCAATATATGGCAACTTGGATTGGTCAATCAATGCTAACTGGGAATGGTCAATATATGTCAACTGGGAATGGCCAATATACGTCAACTGGGAATGGTCAATATATGTCAACTGGGAATGGTCAATATATGTCAAATGGGAATGTTCAATCAATGCCAACTGTGAATGGTCAATATATGTCAACAGGGAATGGTCAATATATGTCAACTGGGAATGGTCAAGCTATGCCAACTGGGAATGGTCAATATATGTCAACTGGGAATGGTCACTATATGTCAACTGGGAATGTTCAATATATGTCAACTGGGAATGGATATATACGTCAACTGGGAATGGTCAATATATGTCAACTGGGAATGGACAATATATTTCAACTGGAAATGGTCAATATATCAACTGGGAATGGTCAATATATGTCAACTGGGAATGTTCAATCAATGCCAACTGGGAATGTTCAATATATTTCAACTGGGAATGGTCAATATATGTCAACTGGGAATGGTCAAGTAATGCCAACTGGGAAAGGTCAATATATGTCAACTGGGAATGGTCAATATATGTCAACTGGGAATGTTCACTATATGTCAACTGCGCATGGTCAAATAATGCCAACTGGGATTGGTCAATATAAGTCAACTGGGAATGGTCAATATATTTCAACAGGGAATGGTCAATATCTGTCAACTGGTAATGTTCAATATATGTCAACTGGGAATGTTCACTATATGTCAACTGGGAATGGTCAAGTAATGCCAACTGGGTGTGGTCCATACATGTCAACTGGGAATGGTCAATATATGTCTACTGGGAATGGTCAATATATGTCAACTGGGAATGGTCAATATATGCCAAATGGGAATGGTCAATATATGTCAACTGGGAATGGTCAATATATATCAACTGGGAATGGTCAATATATGTCAACTGGGAATGGTCAATATATGTCAACAGGGAATGATCAATATATGTCAACTGGGATGGTCAATATACGTCAACTGGGAATGGTCAATAGATGTCAACTGGGAATTGTCAATATATGTCAACTGGGAATTGCCAATATATGTCAACTGGGAATGGTCAATATATGGCAACTGGGAATGGTCAATATTTATCAACTGGAAATGTACAATATATTTCAACTGGGAATGTTCAATATATGTCAACTGGGAATGGTCAATCAATGCCAACTGGGAATGGTCAATATATGTCAACTGGGATTGGTCAATATATGTCAACTGGGAATGGTCAATATATGTCAACTGGGAATGGTCAATAGATGTCAAATGGGAATGTTCAATCAATGCCAACTGTGAATGGTCAATATATGTCAACTGGGAATGGTCAATATATGTCAACTGGGAATGGTCAAGTAATGCCAACTGGGAATGGTCAATATATGTCAACTGGGACTGGTCACTATATGTCAACCGAAAATGTTCAATATATGTCAACTGGGAATGGTCAATATATGTCAACTGGGAATGGTCAATAGATGTCAAATGGGAATGTTCAATCAATGCCAACTGTGAATGGTCAATATATGTCAACTGGGAATGGTCAATATATGTCAACTGGGTATGGTCAAATAATGCCAACTGGGAATGGTCAAATAATGCCAACTGGGAATGGTCAATATAAGTCAACCGGGAATGGTCAATATATGTCAACTGGGAATTGTCAATATATGTCAACTGGGAATGGTCAATATATGTCAACTGGGTATGGTCAAATAATGCCAACTGGGAATGGTCAAATAATGCCAACTGGGAATGGTCAATATAAGTCAACTGGGAATGTTCAATATATGTCAACTGGGAATGGTCAATCAATGCCAACTGGGAATGGTCAATATATGTCAACTGGGATTGGTCAATATATGTCAACTGGGAATGGTCAATATATGTCAACTGGGAATGGTCAATAGATGTCAAATGGGAATGTTCAATCAATGCCAACTGTGAATGGTCAATATATGTCAACTGGGAATGGTCAATATATGTCAACTGGGAATGGTCAAGTAATGCCAACTGGGAATGGTCAATATATGTCAACTGGGACTGGTCACTATATGTCAACCGAAAATGTTCAATATATGTCAACTGGGAATGGTCAATATATGTCAACTGGGAATGGTCAATAGATGTCAAATGGGAATGTTCAATCAATGCCAACTGTGAATGGTCAATATATGTCAACTGGGAATGGTCAATATATGTCAACTGGGTATGGTCAAATAATGCCAACTGGGAATGGTCAATATAAGTCAACTGGGAATGGTCAATATAAGTCAACCGGGAATGGTCAATATATGTCAACTGGGAATTGTCAATATATGTCAGCTGGGAATGTTCAATATATGTCAACTGGGAATGTTAAAAAAATTTCAACTGGGAATGGTGAATATATGTCAACTGGGAATGGTCAAGTAATGCCAACCGGGTGTGGTCAATACATGTCAACTGGGAATGGTCAATATATGTCTACTGGGAATGGTCAATATATGTCAACTGGGAATGGTCAATATATGCCAAATGGGAATGGTCAATATATGTCAAATGGGAATGGTCAATATATATCAACTGGGAATGGTCAATATATGTCAACTGGGAATGGTCAATATATGTCAACTGGGAATGGTCAATATATGTCAACTGGAATGGTCAATATACGTCAACTGGGAATGGTCAATAGATGTCAACTGGGAATTGTCAATATATGTAAACTGGAAATGGCCAATATATGTCAACTGGGAATGGTCAATATATGGCAAATGGGAATGGTCAATATTTATCAACTGGGAATGTACAATATATTTCAACTGGGAATGTTCAATATATGTCAACTGGGAATGGTCAATCAATGCCGACTGGGAATTGTCAATATATGTCAACTGGGATTGGTCAATATATGTCAACTGGGAATGGTCAATATATGTCAACTGGGAATGGTCAATATATGTCAACTGGGAATGGTCAATATATGTCAACTGGGAATGGTCAATATATGTCAACTGGAATGGTCAATATACGTCAACTGGGAATGGTCAATAGATGTCAACTGGGAATTGTCAATATATGTAAACTGGAAATGGCCAATATATGTCAACTGGGAATGGTCAATATATGGCAAATGGGAATGGTCAATATTTATCAACTGGGAATGTACAATATATTTCAACTGGGAATGTTCAATATATGTCAACTGGGAATGGTCAATCAATGCCGACTGGGAATTGTCAATATATGTCAACTGGGAATGGTCAATATATGTCAACTGGGACTGGTCACTATATGTCAACTGGGAATGTTCAATATATGTCAACTGGGAATGGATATATATGTCAACTGGGAATTTTCAATATATTTCAACTGGGAATGTTCAATATATGTCAACTGGGAATGTTCAATATGTGTCAACTGGGAATGGTCCATATAAGTCAACTGGGAATGGTCAAGTAATGCCAACCGTGTGTGGTCAATACATGTCAACTGGGAATGGTCAATATATGTCTACTCGGAATGGTCAATATATGTCAACTGGGAATGGTCAATATGTCAACTGGGAATGGTCAATATATGTCAACTGGGAATGTTCAATCAATGCCAACTGGGAATGGTCAATATATGTCAACTGGGAATGGTCAATATATGTCAACTGGGAATGGTCAATATATGTCAACTGGGAATGGTCAAGTAATGCCAACTGGGAAAGGTCAATATAATTCAACTGGGAATGGTCAGTATATGTCAACTGGGAATGTCCAATCAATGCCAACTGGGAATGGTCAACATATGTCAAATGGGAATGGTCAATATATGTCAACTGGGAATGGTCAATATATGTCAACTGGCAATGGTCAATATATGTCAACTGGGAATGGTCAATATATGTCAGCTGGTAATGGTCAATATATGTCAACTGGGACTGGTCACTATATGTCAACTGGGAATGTTCAATACATGTCAACTGGGAATGGATATATATGTCAACTGGGAATGGTCAATATATGTCAACTGGGAATGGTCAATATATGTCAACTGGGAATGGTCAATATGTCAACTGGGAATGGTCAATATATGTCAACTGGGAATTTTGAATATATGTCAACTGGGAATGTTCAATATATGTCAACTGGGAATGTTCAATATGTGTCAACTGGGAATGGTCCATATAAGTCAACTGGGAATGGTCAAGTAATGCCAACCGGGTGTGGTCAATACATGTCTACTGGGAATGGTCAATATATGTCTACTCGGAATGATCAATATATGTCAACTGGGAATGGTCAATATATGCCAAATGGGAATGGTCAATATATGTCAACTGGGAATGGTCAATATATGTCTACTGGGAATGTTCAATCAATGCCAACTGGGAATGGTCAATATATGTCAACTGGGAATGGTCAATATATGTCAACTGGGAATGGTCAAGTAATGCCAACTGGGAATGGTCAAAATATGTCAACTGGGAATGGTCAATATATGTCAACTGGGAATGTCCAATCAATGCCAACTGGGAATGGTCAATATATGTCAAATGGGAATGGTCAATATATGTCAACAGGGAATGTCCAATCAATGCCAACTGGGAATGGTCAACATATATCAACTGGGAATGGTCAATATATGTCAATTGGCAATGGTCAAGTAATGCCAACTGGGAATGGTCAATATATGTCAACTGAGAATGGTCAATATTTGTCATCAGGGATTGGTCAATATATGTCAACTGGGAATGGTCAATATATGTCAGCTGTTAATGGTCAATATATGTCAACTGGGAATGGTCAATATATTTCAACTGGGAATGGTCAATATCTGTCAACTGGGAATGTTCAATCAATGTCAACTGGGAATGGTCAATATATGCCAAATGGGAATGGTCAATATATGTCAACTGGAAATGGTCAATATATATCAACTGGGAATGGTAAATATATGTCAACTGGGAATGGTCAATATATGTCAACTGGGAATGGTCAATATATGTCAACTGGGATGGTCAATATATGTCAACTGGGAATGGTCAATATATGTCAACTGCGAATTGTCAATATATGTCAACTGGGAATGGTCAATAAATGTTAATTGGGAATGGTCAACATATGTCAACTGGCAATGGTCAATATATGTCAACTGGGAATGGTCAATATATGTCAATTGGGAATGTTCAATGTATGTCAACTGGGAATGGTCAATATATATCAACTGGGAACGTTCAATATATGTCAACTTGGATTGGTCAATCAATGCTAACTGGGAATGGTCAATATATGTCAACTGGGAATGGCCAATATACGTCAACTGGGAATGGTCAATATATGTCAACTGGGAATGGTCAATATATGTCAAATGGGAATGTTCAATCAATGCCAACTGTGAATGGTCAATATATGTCAACAGGGAATGGTCAATATATGTCAACTGGGAATGGTCAAGCTATGCCAACTGGGAATGGTCAATATATGTCAACTGGGAATGGTCACTATATGTCAACTGGGAATGTTCAATTTATGTCAACTGGGAATGGATATATATGTCAACTGGGAATGGTCAATATATGTCAACTGGGAATGGTCAATATATTTCAACTGGAAATGGTCAATATGTCAACTGGGAATGGTCAATATATGTCAACTGGGAATGTTCAATCAATGCCAACTGGGAATGTTCAATATATATCAACTGGGAATGGTCAATATATATCAACTGGGAATGGTCAAGTAATGCCAACTGGGAAAGGTCAATATATGTCAACTGGGAATGGTCAATATATGTCAACTGGGAATGTTCACTATATGTCAACTGCGTATGGTCAAATAATGCCAACTGGGAATGGTCAATATAAGTCAACTGGGAATGGTCAATATATGTCAACAGGGAATGGTCAATATCTGTCAACTGGTAATGTTCAATATATGTCAACTGGGAATGTTCACTATATGTCAACTGGGAATGGTCAAGTAATGCCAACTGGGTGTGGTCCATACATGTCAACTGGGAATGGTCAATATATGTCTACTGGGAATGGTCAATATATGTCAACTGGGAATGGTCAATATATGCCAAATGGGAATGGTCAATATATGTCAACTGGGAATGGTCAATATATATCAACTGGGAATGGTCAATATATGTCAACTGGGAATGGTCAATATATGCCAAATGGGAATGGTCAATATATGTCAACTGGGAATGGTCAATATATATCAACTGGGAATGGTCAATATATGTCAACTGGGAATGGTCAATATATGTCAACAGGGAATGATCAATATATGTCAACTGGGATGGTCAATATACGTCAACTGGGAATGGTCAATAGATGTCAACTGGGAATTGTCAATATATGTCAACTGGGAATTGCCAATATATGTCAACTGGGAATGGTCAATATATGGCAACTGGGAATGGTCAATATTTATCAACTGGAAATGTACAATATATTTCAACTGGGAATGTTCAATATATGTCAACTGGGAATGGTCAATCAATGCCAACTGGGAATGGTCAATATATGTCAACTGGGATTGGTCAATATATGTCAACTGGGAATGGTCA
The DNA here is from genome assembly GCF_052327205.1 of Somniosus microcephalus. Classification (NCBI taxonomy): domain Eukaryota; kingdom Metazoa; phylum Chordata; class Chondrichthyes; order Squaliformes; family Somniosidae; genus Somniosus; species Somniosus microcephalus. The sequence goes on along the minus strand of NW_028225182.1, from coordinate 26,608,630 downwards.
ATATATGTCAACTGGGAATGGTCAATAGATGTCAAATGGGAATGTTCAATCAATGCCAACTGTGAATGGTCAATATATGTCAACTGGGAATGGTCAATATATGTCAACTGGGAATGGTCAAGTAATGCCAACTGGGAATGGTCAATATATGTCAACTGGGACTGGTCACTATATGTCAACCGAAAATGTTCAATATATGTCAACTGGGAATGGTCAATATATGTCAACTGGGAATGGTCAATATATGTCAACTGGGAATGGTCAATAGATGTCAAATGGGAATGTTCAATCAATGCCAACTGTGAATGGTCAATATATGTCAACTGGGAATGGTCAATATATGTCAACTGGGTATGGTCAAATAATGCCAACTGGGAATGGTCAATATAAGTCAACTGGGAATGGTCAATATAAGTCAACCGGGAATGGTCAATATATGTCAACTGGGAATAGCCAATATATGTCAGCTGGGAATGTTCAATATATGTCAACTGGGAATGTTCAAAAAATGTCAACTGGGAATGGTGAATATATGTCTACTGGGAATGGTCAAGTAATGCCAACCGGGTGTGGTCAATACATGTCAACTGGGAATGGTCAATGTATGTCTACTGGGAATGGTCAATATATGTCAACTGGGAATGGTCAATATATGCCAAATGGGAATGGTCAATATATGTCAAATGGGAATGGTCAATATATATCAACTGGGAATGGTCAATATATGTCAACTGGGAATGGTCAATATATGTCAACTGGGAATGGTCAATATCTGTCAACTGGAATGGTCAATATACGTCAACTGGGAATGGTCAATAGATGTCAACTGGGAATTGTCAATATATGTAAACTGGAAATGGCCAATATATGTCAACTGGGAATGGTCAATATATGGCAACTGGGAATGGTCAATATTTATCAACTGGGAATGTACAATATATTTCAACTGGGAATGTTCAATATATGTCAACTGGGAATGGTCAATCAATGCCAACTGGGAATTGTCAATATATGTCAACTGGGATTGGTCAATATATGTCAACTGGGAATGGTCAATATATGTCAACTGGGAATGGTCAATATATGTCAAATGGGAATGTTCAAACAATGTCAACTGTGAATGGTCAATATATGTCAACTGGGAATGGTCAATATATGTCAACTGGGAATGGTCAAGTAATGCCAACTGGGAATGGTCAATATATGTCAACTGGGACTGGTCACTATATGTCAACTGGGAATGTTCAATATATGTCAACTGGGAATGGATATATATGTCAACTGGGAATTTTCAATATATTTCAACTGGGAATGTTCAATATATGTCAACTGGGAATGTTCAATATGTGTCAACTGGGAATGGTCCATATAAGTCAACTGGGAATGGTCAAGTAATGCCAACCGGGTGTGGTCAATACATGTCAACTGGGAATGGTCAATATATGTCTACTCGGAATGGTCAATATATGTCAACTGGGAATGGTCAATATATGCCAAATGGGAATGGTCAATATATGTCAACAGGGAATGGTCAATATATATCAACTGGGAATGGTCAATATATGTCAACTGGGAATGGTCAATATATGTCAACTGGGAATGCTCAATATATGTCAACTGGGATGGTCAATATATGTCAACTGGGAATGGTCAATAGATGTCAACTGGGAATTGTCAATACATGTCAACTGGGAATGGCCAATATATGTCAACTGGGAATGTTCAATATATGTCAACTGGGATGGTCAATATATGTCAACTGGGAATGGTCAATATTTATCAACTGGGAATGTACAATATATGTCAACTGGGAATGTTCAATATATGTCAACTGGGAATGGTCAATCAATGCCAACTGGGAATGGTCAGTATATGTCAACTGAGATTGGTCAATATATGTCAACTGGGAATGGTCAATATATGTCAACTGGGAATGGTCAATATATGTCAAATGGGAATGTTCAATCAATGCCAACTGTGAATGGTCAATATATGTCAACTGGGAATGGTCAATATATGTCAACTGGGAATGGTCAAGTAATGCCAACTGGGAATGGTCAATATATGTCAACTGGGACTGGTCACTATATGTCAACTGGGAATGTTCAATATATGTCAACTGGGAATGGTCAATATATGTCAACTGGGAATGGTCAATATATGTCAACTGGGAATGGTCAAGTAATGCCAACTGGGAAAGGTCAATATAATTCAACTGGGAATGGTCAATATATGTCAACTGGGAATGTCCAATCAATGCCAACTGGGAATGGTCAACATATGTCAAATGGGAATGGTCAATATATGTCAACTGGGAATGGTCAATATATGTCAACTGGCAATGGTCAATATATGTCAACTGGGAATGGTCAATATATGTCAGCTGGTAATGGTCAATATATGTCAACTGGGACTGGTCACTATATGTCAACTGGGAATGTTCAATATATGTCAACTGGGAATGGATATATATGTCAACTGGGAATGTTCAATATATGTCAACTGGGAATGTTCAATATGTGTCAACTGGGAATGGTCCATATAAGTCAACTGGGAATGGTCAAGTAATGCCAACCGGGTGTGGTCAATACATGTCTACTGGGAATGGTCAATATATGTCTACTCGGAATGGTCAATATATGTCAACTGGGAATGGTCAATATATGCCAAATGGGAATGGTCAATATATGTCAACTGGGAATGGTCAATATATGTCTACTGGGAATGTTCAATCAATGCCAACTGGGAATGGTCAATATATGTCAACTGGGAATGGTCAATATATGTCAACTGGGAATGGTCAAGTAATGCCAACTGGGAATGGTCAAAATATGTCAACTGGGAATGGTCAATATATGTCAACTGGGAATGTCCAATCAATGCCAACTGGGAATGGTCCATATATGTCAACTGGGAATGGTCAATATATGTCAACAGGGAATGTCCAATCAATGCCAACTGGGAATGGTCAACATATATCAACTGGGAATGGTCAATATATGTCAATTGGCAATGGTCAAGTAATGCCAACTGGGAATGGTCAATATATGTCAACTGAGAATGGTCAATATATGTCATCTGGGATTGGTCAATATATGTCAACTGGGAATGGTCAATATATGTCAGCTGTTAATGGTCAATATATGTCAACTGGGCATGCTCAATATATTTCAACTGGGAATGGTCAATATCTGTCAACTGGGAATGTTCAATCAATGCCAACTGGGAATGGTCAATATATATCAAATGGGAATGGTCAATATATGTCAACTGGGAATGGTCAATATACGTCAACTGGGAATGGTCAAGTAATGCCAACTGGGAATGGTCAATATATGTCAACTGGGAATGGTCAATATATGTCAACTGGGAACGGTCATCATATGTCAACTGGGAATGGTCAATATATGTCAGCTGGGAATGGTCAATAGATGTCAACTGGGAATGGTCAATATATGTCAACTGGGAATGGTCAATATATGTCTACTGGGAATGTTCAATCAATGCCAACTGGGAATGGTCAATATATTTCAACTGGGAATGGTCAATATATGTCAACTGCGAATGGTCAAGTAATGCCAACTCGGAATGGTCAATATATGTCAACTGGTAATGGTCAATATATGTCAACTGGGAATGTCCAATCAATGCCAACTGGGAATGGTCAATATATGTCTTCTGGGAATGGTCAATATATGTCAACTGGGAATGTCCAATCAATGCCAACTGGGAATGGTCAATATATGTCAACTGGGAATGGTCAATATATGTCAACTGGCAATGGTCAAGTAATGCCAACTGGGAATGGTCAATATATGTCAACTGGGAAAGGTCAATATATGTCATCTGGGATTGGTCAACATATGTCAACTGGGAATGGTCAATATATGTCAGCTGTTAATGGTCAATATATGTCAACTGGGAATGGTCAATATATTTCAACTGGGAATGGTCAATATATGTCAACTGGGAATGTTCAATCAATGCCAACTGGGAATGGTCAATATATATCAAATGGGAATGGTCAATACATGTCAACTGGGAATTGTCAATATATGTCAACTGGGAATGTTCAATATATGTCAACTGGGAATGTTCAATATATGTCAACTGGGAATGGTCCATATAAGTCAACTGGGAATGGTCAAGTAATGCCAACCGCGTGTGGTCAATACATGTCAACTGGGAATGGTCAATATATGTCTACTGGGAATGGTCAATATATTTCAACTGGGAATGGTCAATATATGCCAAATGGGAATGGTCCATATATGTCAACTGGGAATGGTCAATATATATCAACTGGGAATGGTCAATATATGTCATCTGGGATTGGTCAATATATGTGAACTGGGAATGGTCAATATTTATCAACTGGGATTGTACAATATATGTCAACTGGGAATGTTCAATATATGTCAACTGGGAATGGTCAATCAATGCCAACTGGGAATTGTCAATATATGTCAACTGGGATTGGTCAATATATATCTACTGGGAATGGTCAATATATGTCAACTGGGAATGGTCAATATATGCCAAATGGGAATGGTCAATATATGTCAAATGGGAATGGTCAATATATATCAACTGGGAATGGTCAATATATGTCAACTGGGAATGGTCAATATATGTCAACTGGGAATGGTCAATATATGTCAACTGGAATGGTCAATATAAGTCAACTGGGAATGGTCATTAGATGTCAACTGGGAATTGTCAATATATGTCAACTGGAAATGGCCAATATATGTCAACTGGGATTGGTCAATATATGGCAACTGGGAATGGTCAATATTTATCAACTGGGAATGTACAATATATGTCAACTGGGAATGTTCAATATATGTCAACTGGGAATGGTCAATCAATGCCAACTGGGAATTGTCAATATATGTCAACTGGGATTGGTCAATATATGTCAACTGGGAATGGTCAATATATGTCAACTGGGAATGGTCAATATATGTCAAATGGGAATGTTCAAACAATGCCAACTGTGAATGGTCAATATATGTCAACTGGGAATGGTCAATATATGTCAACTGGGAATGGTCAAGTAATGCCAACTGGGAATGGTCAAAATATGTCAACTGGGACGGGTCACTATATGTCAACTGGGAATGTTCAATATATGTCAACTGGGAATGGATATATATGTCAACTGGGAATGGTCAATATATGTCAACTGGGAATGGTCAATATATGTCAACTGGGAATGGTCAATATGTCAACTGGGAATGGTCAATATATGTCAACTGGGAATTTTCAATATATGTCAACTGGGAATGTTCAATATATGTCAACTGGGAATGTTACATATGAGTCAACTGGGAATGGTCCATATAAGTCAACTGGGAATGGTCAAGTAATGCCAACCGGGTGTGGTCAATACATGTCAACAGGGAATGGTCAATATATGTCAACTGGGAATGGTCAAATAATGCCAACTGGAAATGGTCAATGTATGTCAACTGGAAATGGTCAGTAAATGTCAATTGGGAATGGTCAATATATGTCAACTGGGAATGGTTAACATATGTCAACTGGGAATGTTCAAAATATGTCACCAGGGAATGGTCAACACATGTCAACTGGGAATGGTCAATATATGTCAACTGGGAAAGGTCAAGTAATGCCAATTGGGAATGGTCAATATATGTCAACTGGGAATGGTCAGTATATGTCAACTGGGAATGGTCAATATATGTCAACTGGGAATGGTCAACATATGTCAACTGGGAACGGTCAATATATATCAACTGGGACAGGTCAATATATGTCAACTGGGAATGGTCAATATATATCAACCGGGAATGGTCAATATATGTCAACTGGGAATGGTCGATATATGTCAACTGGGAATGATCAATATATGTCAACTGGGGATGTTCAATCAATGCCAAATGGGAATGGTCAATATATGTCAACTGGGAATGGTCAATATATGTCAACTGGGAATGTTCAATTAATGCCAACTGGGAATGGTCAATATATGTCAACTGGGAATGATCAATATATGTCAACTGCGAATGGTCAATATATGTCAACTGGGAATGATCAATATATGTCAACTGCGAATGGTCAATATATGGCAACTGGGTATGGTGAATATATTTCAACTGGGAATGTTCAATATATGTCAACTCGGAATGTTCAATCAATGCCAAATGGGAATGGTCAATATATGTCAACTGGGAATGGTCAATATATGTCAACTGGAATGGTCAATATACATCAACTGGGAATGGTCAATATATGTCAACTGGGAATGTTCAATTAATGCCAACTGGGAATGGTCAATATATGTCAACTGGGAATGGTCAATATATGTCAACTGGAATGGTCAATATACATCAACTGGGAATGGTCAATAGATGTCAACTGGGAATTGTCAATATATGTCAAATGGGAATGGCCAATATATGTCAACTGGGAATGGTTAATATATGGCAACTGGGAATGGTCAATATTTATCAACTGGGAATATACAATATATGTCAACTGGGAATGTTCAATATATGTCAACTGGGAATGGTCAATCAATGCCAATTGTGATTGGTCAATATATGTCAACTGGGAATGGTCAATATATGTCAACTGGGAATGGTAAAGTAATGCCAACTGGGAATGGTCAATATATGTCAACTGGGACTGGTCAGTATATGTCAACTGGGAATGTTCAATATATGTCAACTCGGAATGGTCAATATATGTCAACTGGGAATGTTCACTATATGTCAACTGGGTATGGTCAAATAATGCCAACTGGGAATGGTCAATATAAATCAACTGGGAATGATCAATATAAGTCAACCAGGAATGGTCAATATATGTCAACTGGGAATTGTCAATATATGTCAACTGGGAATGTTCAATATATGTCAACTGGGAATGTTCAATATATTCAACTGGGAATGGTCAATCTATGTCAACTGTGAATGGTCAAGTAATGCCAACCGGGTGTGGTCAATCAATGCCAACTGGGAATGGTCAATATATGTCTACTGGGAATGGTCAATATATTTCAACTGGGAATGGTCAATATATGCCAAATGGGAACGGTCAATATATTTCAACAGGGAATGGTCAATATATATCAACTGGGAATGGTCAATATATGTCAACTGGGAATGGTCAATATATGTCAACTGGGATTGTTCAATATATGTCAACTGGGATGGTCAATGTACGTCAACTGGGAATGGTCAATAGATGTCAACTGGGAATTGTCAATATATGTCAACTGGGAATGGCCAATATATGTCAACTGGGAATGGTCAATATATGGCAACTGGGAATGGTCAATATTTATCAACTGGGAATGTACAATATATGTCAACTGGGAATGTTCAATATATGTCAACTGGGAATGGTCAATATATGTCAACTGGGAACGGTCAATATATGTCAACTGGGAATGGTCAACAAATGTCAACTGGGTATGGTCAAGTAATGCCAACTGGGAATGGTCAATATATTTCAACTGGGAATGGTCAATATATGTCAACTGGGAATGGTCAATATATGTCAACTGGGAATGGTCAAATAATGCCAACTGGGAATGGTCAATGTATGTCAACTGGAAATGGTCAGTAAATGTCAATTGGGAATGGTGAATATATGTCAACTGGGAATGGTTAATATATGTCAACTGGGAATGTTCAAACTATATCAACAGGGAATGGTCAATACATGTCAACTGGGAATGGTCAATATATGTCAACTGGGAATGGGCAAGTAATGCCAATTGGGAATGGTCAATATATGTCAACTGGGAATGGTCAATATATGTCAACTGGGAATGGTCAATATATGTCAACTGGGAATGGACAATATATTTCAACTGGGAATGGTCATTATATTTCATAGATACATAGATACATAGAAGATAGGAGCAGGAGTAGGCCATTCGGCCCTTCGTGCCTGCTCCGCCATTCGATGAGATCATGGCTGATCCTTTAATTCAGTATCCCGTCCCCGCCTTCTCTCCGTAACCCTTAACCCCTTTTGCCCGTAGAAATATATCTAATTCCCTCTTAAATATATTTAATGAGCTGGCGTACACTGCCCTCTGTGGCAATGAGTTCCACAGGTTCACCACTCTCTGAGTGAAGAAATTCCCCCTCATCTCTGTCCTAAATGGTTTAGCCCTTATCCTTAAATTATGTCCTCTAGTTCTGTTCTCACCCGCCAAGGGAAACATTCCTTCTGCATCCAGTCTGTCTAGACCTGTCAGAATTTTATACACTTCTATGAGGTCCCCTCTCAATCTTCTAAACTCCAGTGTGTACATCCCTAAACTACATAGTCTCTCCTCATAGGTCATTCCCGCCATTCCTGGTATCAGCCTGGTGAATCGCCGCTGCACCCCCTCCATGGCAAGAACATCCTTCCTCAGATGAGGCGACCAAAACTGTACACAGTACTCGAGGTGTGGTCTCACCAGTGCCCTGTACAGCTGCAGCAAGGTATCCCTGTTCCTGTATTCTAACCCTTTTGCTATGAAGGCCAGCATACCGTTTGCCTTCTTGACCGCCTGTTGCACCTGCATGCTCGCCTTCAGTGACTGGTGTACAAGAACACCCAGGTCTCTCTGTACTTCCCCCTCTCCCAATCTATTGCCATTTAAATAATAATTTGCCCTCCCGTTCCTGCACCCAAGGTGGATAACTTCGCACTTGTCCACATTATAGTGCATCTGCCATTTATCCGCCCAATCGCCCAGTCTGTCCAAATCGCTCTGGAGCTTCCTGGTCTCTTCCTCTGAGCCCACCCCCCCTCCTAGTTTAGTGTCGTCTGCAAATTTGGAAATGCTGCATCCGACTCCCTGATCCAGGTCATTAATGTAAATTGTGAACAGCTGGGGGCCCAGGACAGATCCCTGTGGTACCCCACTTGTTACTGCCTGCCATTCAGAAAATGAGCCGTTTATTTCAACTGGGGATGGTCAATATATGTCAACTGGGAATGGTCAATATATATCAACTGGGACTGGTCAATATATGTCAACTGGGAATGGTCAATATATGTCAACTGGGAAAGTTCAATATATGTCAACTAGGAATGGTCAATATATGTCAACTGGGAATGGTAAATATACGTCAACTGTGAATATTCAATCAATGCCAACTGGGAATGGTCAATATATGTCAACTGGGAATGATCAATATATGTCAACTGCGAATGGTCAATATATGGCAACTGGGAATGGTCAATATATGTCAACTGGGAATGTTCAATATATGTCAACTTGGAATGTTCAATCAATGCCAACTATGAATGGCCAATATATGTCAACTGGGAATGGTCAATATATATCAACTGGGAATGGTCAATATATGTCAACTGGGAATGGTCAATATATGTCAACTGGGGATGTTCAATCAATGCCAACTGGGAATGGTCAATATATGTCAACTGGGAATGGTCAATATATGTCAACTGGGAATGTTCAATCAATGCCAACTGGGAATGGTCAATATATGTCAACTGGGAATGGTCAATATATGTGAACTGGGAATGTTCAATATATGTCAACTGGGAATGTTCAATATATGTCAACAGGAAATGGTCAATATATGTCAACTGGGAATGGTCAATATATTTCAACTGGGAATGGCCAATATATGTCAACTGGGAATGTTCAATATATGTCAACTGGGAATGTTCAATATATTTCAACTGGGAATGGCCAATATATGTCAACTGGGAATGTTCAATATATGTCAACTGGGTATGGTCAAGTAATGCCAACTGGGAATGGTCAATATAAGTCAACTGGGAATGGTCAATATATGTCAACTGAGAATGGTCAATATATGTCAACTGGGAATTGTCAATATATGTCAACTGGGAATGGTCAAGTAATGCCAACTGGGAATGGTCAATATATGTCAACTGGGAATGGTCAATATATGTCAGCTGGGAATGGTCAATATATGTCAACATGGAATAGTCATTAAATGTCAACTGGGAACGGTCAATAAATGTCAATTGGAATGGTCAATATATATCAACTGGGACTGGTCACTCTATTTCAACTGGGAATAGTCAATATATGTCAACTGGAAATGATCTATATATGTCTACTGGGAATGGTTAATATATGTCAACTGGGAATGGTCAATATATGTCAACTGGGAATGGTCAAGTAATGCCAACTGGGAATGGTCAATATATGTCAACTGGGAATGGTCAATATATGTCAACTGAGAATGGTCAATATATGTCAACTGGGAATGGTCAATATATGTCAACTGGGAATGGCCATTATATGTCAACTGGGGATGGTCAATATATGTCAACTGGGAATGGTCAATATATATCAAATGGGAATGGCCAATATATGTCAACTGGGAATGGTCAATATATGTCAACTGGGACTGGTCAATATATGTCAACTGGGAATGGTCAATATATGTCAACTGGGAATGGTCAATATATGTCAACTGGGAAAGTTCAATATATGTCAACTAGGAATGGTTAATATATGTCAAATGGGAATGGTCAATATATGTCAACTGGGAATATTCAATCAATGCCAACTGGGAATGGCCAATATATGTCAACTGGGAATGATCAATATATGTCAACTCCGAATGTTCACTATATGTCAACTGGGTATGGTCAAGTAATGCCAACTGGGAATGGTCAATATAAGTCAACTGGGAATGGTCAATATATGTCAACTGGGAATGGTCAATATATATGTCAACTGGGAATGGTCAATATATCTCAACTGGGAATGGTTAAGTAATGCCAACTGGGAATGGTCAATATATGTCAACTGGGAATGGTCAATATATGTCAACTGGGACTGGTCAATATATGTCAACTGGGAATGATCAATATATGTCAACTGCGAATGGTCAATATATGGCAACAGGGAATGGTCAATATATGTCAACTGGGAATGTTCAATATATATCAACTCGGAATGTTCAATCAATGCCAACTGGGAATGGCCAATATATGTCAACTGGGAATGCTCAATATATGTCAACAGGGAATGGTCAATATACGTCAACTGGGAATGGTCAATATATGTCAACTGGGGATGTTCAATCAATGCCAACTGAGAATGGTCAATATATGTCAATTGGGAATGGTCAATATATGTCAACTGGGAATGTTCAATCAATGCCAACTGAGAATGGTCAATATATGTCAACTGGGAATGGTCAATATATGCCAACTGGGAATGTTCAATATATGTCAACTGGGAATGTTCAATATATGTCAACTGGAAATGGTCAATATATGTCAACTCGGAATAGTCAATATATGTCAACTGGAAATGGCCAATATATGTCAACTGGGAATGTTCAATATATGTCAACTGGGAATGGTCAATATATGTCAACTGGGAATGTTCTCTATATGTCAACTGGGTATGGTCAAGTAATGCCAAATGGAAATGGTCAATATAAGTCAAATGGGAATGGTCAATATATGTCAACTGGGAATGATCAATATACTTCAACTGGGAATGGTGAATATATGTCAACTGGGAATGGTCAAGTAATGCCAACTGGGAATGATCAATATATTTCAACTGGGAATGGTCAATATATGTCAGCTGGGAATGGTCAATATATGTCAACTGGGAATGGTCATTATATGTCAACTGGGAATGGTCAATATATGTCAATTGGAATGGTCAATATATATCAACTGGGACTGGTCAATATATGTCAACTGGGAATGGTCAATATATGTCAACTGGAAATGGTCAATATATTTGAACTGGAAAAGTTCAATGTAGGTCAACTAGGAATGATCAATATATGTCAACTGGGAATTGTCAATATATGTCCACTGGGAATATTCAATCAATGCCAACTGGGAATGGTCAATATATGTCAACTGGGAATGGTCACTATAGGTCAACTGGGAATGGTCAATATATGGCAACTGGGAATGGTCAATATATGTCAACTGGGGATGTTCAATATATGTCAACTGGGAATGTTCAATCAATGCCAACTGGGAATGGTCAATATATGTCAACTGGGAACGGTCAATATATGTCAACTGGGAATGTTCAATATATGTCAACTGGGAATGTTCAATATATGTCAACTGGGAATGGTCAATATATGTCAACTGGGAATGTTCACTATATGTCAACTGGGTATGGTCAAGTAATGCCAATTGGGAATGGTCAATATAAGTCAACTGGGAATGGTCAATATATGTCAACTGGGAATGGTCAATATATGTCAACTGGGAATGGTCAATATATCTCAACTGGGAATGGTCAAGTAATGCCAACTGGGAATGGTCAATATATGTGAACTGGGAATGTTCAATATATGTCAGCTGGGAATGGTCAATATATGTCAACTGGGAATGGTCATTATATGTCAACTGGGAATGGTCAATATATGTCAATTGGAATGGTCAATATATATCATCTGGGACTGGTCAATATATGTCATCTGGGAATGGTCAATATATGTCAACTGGGAATATTCAATCAATACCCACTGGGAATGGTCAATATATGTCAACTGGGAATGATCAATATATGTCAACTGCGAATGGTCAATATATGGCAACTGGGAATGGTCAATATATGTCAACTGGGAATGTTCAATATATATCAACTCGGAATGTTCAATCAATGCCAACTGGGAATGGCCAATATATGTCAAATGGGAATGGTCAATATATGTCAACAGGGAATGATCAATATACGTCAACTGGGAATGGTCAATATATGTCAACTGTGGATGTTCAATCAATGCCAACTGGGAATGGTCAATATATGTCAATTGGGAATGGTCAATATATGTCAACTGGGAATGTTCAATCAATGCCAACTGAGAATGGTCAATATATGTCAACTGGGAATGGTCAATATCTGCCAACTGGGAATGTTCAATATATGTCAACTGGAAATGGTCAATATATGTCAACTCGGAATAGTCAATATATGTCAACTGGAAATGGCCAATATATGTCAACAGGGAATGTTCAATATATGTCAACTGGGAATGGTCAATATATGTCAACTGGGAATGTTCTCTATTATTTCAACTGGGTATGGTCAAGTAATGCCAAATGGAAATGGTCAATATAAGTCAAATGGGAATGGTCAATATATGTCAACTGGGAATGATCAATATATGTCAACTGGGAATGGTGAATATATGTCAACTGGGAATGGTCAAGTAATGCCAACTGGGAATGGTCAATATATTTCAACTGGGAATGATCAATATATGTCAGCTGGGAATGGTCAATATATGTCAGCTGGGAATGGTAATTATATGTCAACTGGGAAAGGTCAATATATGTCAATTGGAATGGTCAATATATATCAACTGGGACTGGTCAATATATGTCAACTGGGAATGGTCAATATATGTCAACTGGAAATGGTCAATATATTTGAACTGGGAAAGTTCAATGTAGGTCAACTAGGAATGGTCAATATATGTCAACTGGGAATTGTCAATATATGTCAACTGGGAATATTCAATCAATGCCAACTGGGAATGATCAATATATGTCAACTGGGAATGGTCACTATAGGTCAACTGGGAATGGTCAATATATGGCAACTGGGAATGGTCAATATATGTCAACTGGGAATGTTCAATATATGTCAACTGGGAATGTTCAATCAATGCCAACTGGGAATGGTCAATATATGTCAACTGGGAATGGTAAATACATGTCAACTGGGAATGTTCAATATATGTCAACTGGGAATGGTCAATATATGTCAACTGGGAATGTTCACTATATGTCAACTGGGTATGGTCAAGTAATGCCGACTGGGAATGGTCAATATAAGTCAACTGGGAATGGTCAATATATGACAACTGGGAATATTCAATATATGTCAACTGGAATGGTCAATATATGTCAACTGGGAATGTTCAAGTAATGCCAAATGGGCATGGTCAATATAAGTCAACTGGGAATGGTTAATATATGTCAACTGGGAATGTTCAATATATGTCAACTGGAATGGTCAATATATGTCAACTGCGAATGGTAAAGTAATGCCAACTGGGAATGGTCAATATATGTCAACTGGGAATGGTCAATATATTTGAACTGGGAAAGTTCAATGTAGATCAAATAGGAATGGTCAATATATGTCAACAGGGAATTGCCAATATATGTCAACTGGGAATATTCAATCAATGCCAACTGGGAATGGTCAATATATGTCAAATGGAATGGTCAATATAGGTCAACTGGGAATGGTCAATATATGGCAACTGGGAATGGTCAATATATGTCAACTGGGAATGTTCAATATATGTCAACTGGGAATGTTCAATCAATGCCAACTGGGAATGGTCAATATATGTCAACTGGGAATGGTCAATACATGTCAACTGGGAATGTTCAATATATGTCAACTGGAATGGTCAATATATGTCAACTGGGAATGTTCAAGTAATGCCAACTGGGCATGGTCAATATAAGTCAACTGGGAATGGTCAATATATGTCAACTGGGAATGTTCAATATATGTCAACTGGAATGGTCAATATATGTCAACTGGGAATGGTAAAGTAATGCCAACTGGGAATGGTCAATATATGTCAACTGGGAATGGTCTATATATGTCAACTGGGAATGGTCAATATATGTCAACTGGGAATGGTCAATATATGTCAACTGGGAATGGTCATTATATGTCAACTGGGAATGGTCAATATATGTCAACTGGGAATGGTCAATATATATCAACTGGGACTGGTCAATATATGTCAACTGGGAATGTTCAATATATGTCAACTGGGAATGGTCAATATATGTCAACTGGGAAAGTTCAATATATGTCAACTAGGAATGGTCAATATATGTCAAGTGGGAATGGTCAATATATGTCAACTGGGAATATTCAATCAATGTCAACTGGGAATGGTCAATATATGTCAACTGGGAATGGTCAATATATGGCAACTGGGAATGGTCAATATATATCAACTGGGAATGTTCAATATATGTCAACTGGGAATGTTCAATCAATGCCAACGGGAAATGGCCAATATATGTCAACTGGGAATGGTCAATATATGTCAACTGGCAATGGTCAATATATGTCAACTGGGAGTGGTCAATATATGTCAACTGGGGATGTTCAATCAATGACAACTGGGAAGGGTCAATATATTTCAACTGGGAATGGTCAAGGAATGCCAACTGGGAATGGTCAATATATGTCAACTGGAAATGGTCAAAATATGTCAACTGGGAATGTTCAATATATGTCAACTGGGAATGGATATATATGTCAACAGGGAATGGTCAATATATGTCAACTGGGAATGGTCAATATATGTTAACTGTCAATGGTCAATATATCAACTGGGAATGGTCAATATATGTCAACTGGGAATGTTCAATCAATGCCAACTGGGAATGGTCAATATATGTCAACTGGGAATGGTCAATATGTGTCAACTGGGAATGGTCAAGTAATGCCAACTGGGAAAGGTCAATATATGTCAACTGGGAATGGTCAACATATGTCAACTGGGAATGTTCAATATATGTCAACTGGGAATGGTCAATATATGTCAACTGGGAATGTTCACTATATGTCAACTGGGTATGGTCAAATAATGCCAACTGGGAATGGTCAATATAAGTCAACTGGGAATGGTCAGTATATGTCAACCGGGAATGGTCAATATATGTCAACTGGGAATGGTCAATATATGTCAACTGGGAATGGTCAATATATGTCAACTGGGAATGGTCAATATATGTCAACTGGGAAAGGTCAATATATGTCAACTGGGAATTGTCAATATATGTCAACTGGGAATGTTCAATATATGTTAACTGGGAATGTTCAATATATGTCAACTGGGAATGGTCAATATATGTCAACTGGGAATGGTCAAATAATGCCAACCGGGTGTGGTCAATACATATCAACTGGCAATGGTCAATATATGTCGACTGGGAAGGGTCAATATATGTCAACTGGGAATGGTCAATATATGCCAAATGGGAATAGTCAATATATGTCAACTGGGAATGGTCAATATATATCATCTGGTAATGGTCAATATATGTCAACTGGGAATGGTCAATATATGTCAACTGGGAATGGTCAATATATGTCAATTGGGAATGTTCAATATATGTCAACTGGGAATGGTCAATATATATCAACTGGGAATGTTCAATATATGTCAACTGGGAATGGTCAATCAATGCCAACTGGGAATGGTCAATATATGTCAACTGGGAATGGTCAATGAATGTCAACTGGGAATGGTCAATATATGTCAACTGGGAATGGTCAATATATGTCAAATGAGAATGTTCAATCAATGCCAACTGTGAATGGTCAATATATGTCAACTGGGAATGGTCAATATATGTCAACTGGGAATGGTCAAGTAATGCCAACTGGGAATAGTCAATATATGTCAACTGGGAATGGTCACTATATGTCAACTGGGAAGGTTCAATATATGTCAACTGGGAATGTTCTCTATTATTTCAACTGGGTATGGTCAAGTAATGCCAAATGGAAATGGTCAATATAAGTCAAATGGGAATGGTCAATATATGTCAACTGGGAATGATCAATATATGTCAACTGGGAATGGTGAATATATGTCAACTGGGAATGGTCAAGTAATGCCAACTGGGAATGGTCAATATATTTCAACTGGGAATGATCAATATATGTCAGCTGGGAATGGTCAATATATGTCAGCTGGGAATGGTAATTATATGTCAACTGGGAAAGGTCAATATATGTCAATTGGAATGGTCAATATATATCAACTGGGACTGGTCAATATATGTCAACTGGGAATGGTCAATATATGTCAACTGGAAATGGTCAATATATTTGAACTGGGAAAGTTCAATGTAGGTCAACTAGGAATGGTCAATATATGTCAACTGGGAATTGTCAATATATGTCAACTGGGAATATTCAATCAATGCCAACTGGGAATGATCAATATATGTCAACTGGGAATGGTCACTATAGGTCAACTGGGAATGGTCAATATATGGCAACTGGGAATGGTCAATATATGTCAACTGGGAATGTTCAATATATGTCAACTGGGAATGTTCAATCAATGCCAACTGGGAATGGTCAATATATGTCAACTGGGAATGGTAAATACATGTCAACTGGGAATGTTCAATATATGTCAACTGGGAATGGTCAATATATGTCAACTGGGAATGTTCACTATATGTCAACTGGGTATGGTCAAGTAATGCCGACTGGGAATGGTCAATATAAGTCAACTGGGAATGGTCAATATATGACAACTGGGAATATTCAATATATGTCAACTGGAATGGTCAATATATGTCAACTGGGAATGTTCAAGTAATGCCAAATGGGCATGGTCAATATAAGTCAACTGGGAATGGTTAATATATGTCAACTGGGAATGTTCAATATATGTCAACTGGAATGGTCAATATATGTCAACTGCGAATGGTAAAGTAATGCCAACTGGGAATGGTCAATATATGTCAACTGGGAATGGTCAATATATTTGAACTGGGAAAGTTCAATGTAGATCAAATAGGAATGGTCAATATATGTCAACTGGGAATTGCCAATATATGTCAACTGGGAATATTCAATCAATGCCAACTGGGAATGGTCAATATATGTCAAATGGAATGGTCAATATAGGTCAACTGGGAATGGTCAATATATGGCAACTGGGAATGGTCAATATATGTCAACTGGGAATGTTCAATATATGTCAACTGGGAATGTTCAATCAATGCCAACTGGGAATGGTCAATATATGTCAACTGGGAATGGTCAATACATGTCAACTGGGAATGTTCAATATATGTCAACTGGAATGGTCAATATATGTCAACTGGGAATGTTCAAGTAATGCCAACTGGGCATGGTCAATATAAGTCAACTGGGAATGGTCAATATATGTCAACTGGGAATGTTCAATATATGTCAACTGGAATGGTCAATATATGTCAACTGGGAATGGTAAAGTAATGCCAACTGGGAATGGTCAATATATGTCAACTGGGAATGGTCTATATATGTCAACTGGGAATGGTCAATATATGTCAACTGGGAATGGTCAATATATGTCAACTGGGAATGGTCATTATATGTCAACTGGGAATGGTCAATATATGTCAACTGGGAATGGTCAATATATATCAACTGGGACTGGTCAATATATGTCAACTGGGAATGGTCAATATATGTCAACTGGGAAAGTTCAATATATGTCAACTAGGAATGGTCAATATATGTCAAGTGGGAATGGTCAATATATGTCAACTGGGAATATTCAATCAATGTCAACTGGGAATGGTCAATATATGTCAACTGGGAATGGTCAATATATGGCAACTGGGAATGGTCAATATATATCAACTGGGAATGTTCAATATATGTCAACTGGGAATGTTCAATCAATGCCAACGGGAAATGGCCAATATATGTCAACTGGGAATGGTCAATATATGTCAACTGGCAATGGTCAATATATGTCAACTGGGAGTGGTCAATATATGTCAACTGGGGATGTTCAATCAATGACAACTGGGAAGGGTCAATATATTTCAACTGGGAATGGTCAAGGAATGCCAACTGGGAATGGTCAATATATGTCAACTGGAAATGGTCAAAATATGTCAACTGGGAATGTTCAATATATGTCAACTGGGAATGGATATATATGTCAACAGGGAATGGTCAATATATGTCAACTGGGAATGGTCAATATATGTTAACTGTCAATGGTCAATATATCAACTGGGAATGGTCAATATATGTCAACTGGGAATGTTCAATCAATGCCAACTGGGAATGGTCAATATATGTCAACTGGGAATGGTCAATATATGTCAACTGGGAATGGTCAAGTAATGCCAACTGGGAAAGGTCAATATATGTCAACTGGGAATGGTCAACATATGTCAACTGGGAATGTTCAATATATGTCAACTGGGAATGGTCAATATATGTCAACTGGGAATGTTCACTATATGTCAACTGGGTATGGTCAAATAATGCCAACTGGGAATGGTCAATATAAGTCAACTGGGAATGGTCAATATATGTCAACCGGGAATGGTCAATATATGTCAACTGGGAATGGTCAATATATGTCAACTGGGAATGGTCAATATATGTCAACTGGGAATGGTCAATATATGTCAACTGGGAAAGGTCAATATATGTCAACTGGGAATTGTCAATATATGTCAACTGGGAATGTTCAATATATGTTAACTGGGAATGTTCAATATATGTCAACTGGGAATGGTCAATATATGTCAACTGGGAATGGTCAAATAATGCCAACCGGGTGTGGTCAATACATATCAACTGGCAATGGTCAATATATGTCGACTGGGAAGGGTCAATATATGTCAACTGGGAATGGTCAATATATGCCAAATGGGAATAGTTAATATATGTCAACTGGGAATGGTCAATATATATCATCTGGTAATGGTCAATATATGTCAACTGGGAATGGTCAATATATGTCAACTGGGAATGGTCAATATATGTCAATTGGGAATGTTCAATATATGTCAACTGGGAATGGTCAATATATATCAACTGGGAATGTTCAATATATGTCAACTGGGAATGGTCAATCAATGCCAACTGGGAATGGTCAATATATGTCAACTGGGAATGGTCAATGAATGTCAACTGGGAATGGTCAATATATGTCAACTGGGAATGGTCAATATATGTCAAATGAGAATGTTCAATCAATGCCAACTGTGAATGGTCAATATATGTCAACTGGGAATGGTCAATATATGTCAACTGGGAATGGTCAAGTAATGCCAACTGGGAATAGTCAATATATGTCAACTGGGAATGGTCACTATATGTCAACTGGGAAGGTTCAATATATGTCAACTGGTAATGGATATATATGTCAACTGGGAATGGTCAATATATGTCAACTGGGAATGGTCAATATATGCCAACTGGGAATGGTCAATATGTCAGCTGGGAATGGTCAATATATGTCAATGGGAATGGTCAAGTAATGCCAACTGGGAAAGGTCAATATATGTCAACTGGGAATGGTCAGTATATGTCAACTGGGAATGTCCAATCAATGCCAACTGGGAATGGTCAACATATGTCAACTGGGAATGGTCAATATATGTCAACTGGGAATGGTCAAGTAATGCCAACTGGGAATGGTCAATATATGTCAACTGGGAATGGTCAATATATGTCAACTGGGAATGGTCAATATATGTCAACTGGGAACGGTCAATATATGTCAGCTGGTAATGGTCAATACATGCCAACTGGGAATGGTCAATATATGTCAACTGTGAATGGTCAATATATGTCAACTGGGAATATTCAATCAATGCCAACTGGGAATGATCAATATATGTCAACTGGGAATGGTCACTATAGGTCAACTGGGAATGGTCAATATATGGCAACTGGGAATGGTCAATATATGTCAACTGGGAATGTTCAATATATGTCAACTGGGAATGTTCAATCAATGCCAACTGGGAATGGTCAATATATGTCAACTGGGAATGGTAAATACATGTCAACTGGGAATGTTCAATATATGTCAACTGGGAATGGTCAATATATGTCAACTGGGAATGTTCACTATATGTCAACTGGGTATGGTCAAGTAATGCCGACTGGGAATGGTCAATATAAGTCAACTGGGAATGGTCAATATATGACAACTGGGAATATTCAATATATGTCAACTGGGAATGGTCAATATATGTCAACTGGGAATGTTCAAGTAATGCCAAATGGGCATGGTCAATATCAGTCAACTGGGAATGGTTAATATATGTCAACTGGGAATGTTCAATATATGTCAACTGGAATGGTCAATATATGTCAACTGCGAATGGTAAAGTAATGCCAACTGGGAATGGTCAATATATGTCAACTGGGAATGGTCAATATATTTGAACTGGGAAAGTTCAATGTAGATCAAATAGGAATGGTCAATATATGTCAACTGGGAATTGCCAATATATGTCAACTGGGAATATTCAATCAATGCCAACTGGGAATGGTCAATATATGTCAAATGGAATGGTCAATATAGGTCAACTGGGAATGGTCAATATATGGCAACTGGGAATGGTCAATATATGTCAACTGGGAATGTTCAATATATGTCAACTGGGAATGTTCAATCAATGCCAACTGGGAATGGTCAATATATGTCAACTGGGAATGGTCAATACATGTCAACTGGGAATGTTCAATATATGTCAACTGGAATGGTCAATATATGTCAACTGGGAATGGTAAAGTAATGCCAACTGGGAATGGTCAATATATGTCAACTGGGAATGGTCTATATATGTCAACTGGGAATGGTCAATATATGTCAACTGGGAATGGTCAATATATGTCAGCTGGTAATGGTCAATACATGCCAACTGGGAATGGTCAATATATGTCAACTGTGAATGGTCAATATATGTCAACTGGGAATGTTCAATCAATGCCAACCTGGAATGGTCAATATATGTCAACTGGGAATGTTCAATATATGTCAACTGGGAATGGTCAATATATGTCAACTGGGAATGGTCAATATATGTCAGAATTGCAATTTTCAATATATCTCCACTGGGAATTGTCAATATATGACAACTGGGAATGGTCAATATATGTCAAAAGTTATGGTCAATATATGTCAACTGGCAATGGTCAATATATGTCAACTGGGAATGGTCAATATATGTCAACTGGGAATGGTCAATATAT
This sequence comes from Somniosus microcephalus, assembly GCF_052327205.1. Taxonomy (NCBI): domain Eukaryota; kingdom Metazoa; phylum Chordata; class Chondrichthyes; order Squaliformes; family Somniosidae; genus Somniosus; species Somniosus microcephalus. Next base: position 26,586,879 of record NW_028225182.1, on the reverse strand, counting down.
GTCAATTGGGAATGTTCAATATATGTCAACTGGGAATGGTTAATATATTTCATCCGGGAATGTTCAATATATGTCAACTGGGAATGGTCAATCATTGCCAACTGGGAATGGTCAATATATGTCAACTGGGAATGGTCAATATATGGCAACTGGGAATGGTCAATATATATCAACTGGGAATGTTCAATATATGTCAACTGGGAATGTTCAATCAATGCCAACTGGGAATGGCCAATATATGTCAACTGGGAATGGTCAATATATGTCAACTGGGAATGGTCAATATATGTCAACTGGGAGTGGTCAATATATGTCAACTGGGGTTGTTCAATCAATGACAACTGGGAAGGGTCAATATATTTCAACTGGGAATGGTCAAGGAATGCCAACTGGGAATGGTCAATATATGTCAACTGGAAATGGTCACTATATGTCAACTGGGAATGTTCAATATATGTCAACTGGGAATGGATATATATGTCAACAGGGAATGGTCAATATATGTCAACTGGGAATGGTCAATATATGTTAACTGTCAATGGTCAATATATCAACTGGGAATGGTCAATATATGTCAACTGGGAATGTTCAATCAATGCCAACTGGGAATGGTCAATTTTTGTCAACTGGGAATGGTCAATATATGTCAACTGGGAATGGTCAAGTAATGCCAACTGGGAAAGGTCAATATATGTCAACTGGGAATGGTCAACATATGTCAACTGCGAATGTTCAATATATGTCAACTGGGAATGGTCAATATATGTCAACTGGGAATGTTCACTATATGTCAACTGGGTATGGTCAAATAATGCCAGCTGGGAATGGTCAATATAAGTCAACTGGGAATGGTCAATATATGTCAACCGGGAATGGTCAATATATGTCAACTGGGAATGGTCAATATATGTCAACTGGGAATGGTCAATATATGTCAACTGGGAATGGTCAATATATGTCAACTGGGAAAGGTCAATATATGTCAACTGGGAATTGTCAATATATGTCAACTGGGAATGTTCAATATATGTTAACTGGGAATGTTCAATATATGTCAACTGGGAATGGTCAATATATGTCAACTGGGAATGGTCAAATAATGCCAACAGGGTGTGGTCAATACATATCAACTGGCAATGGTCAATATATGTCGACTGGGAAGGGTCAATATATGTCAACTGGGAATGGTCAATATATGCCAAATGGGAATAGTCGATATATGTCAACTGGGAATGGTCAATATATATCATCTGGTAATGGTCAATATATGTCAACTGGGAATGGTCAATCAATGCCAACTGGGAATGGTCAATATATGTCAACTGGGAATGGTCAATGAATGTCAACTGGGAATGGTCAATATATGTCAACTGGGAATGGTCAATATATGTCAAATGGGAATGTTCAATCAATGCCAACTGTGAATGGTCAATATATGTCAACTGGGAATGGTCAATATAGGTCAACTGGGAATGGTCAAGTAATGCCAACTGGGAATAGTCAATATATGTCAACTGGGAATGGTCACTATATGTCAACTGGGAATGTTCAATATATGTCAACTGGTAATGGATATATATGTCAACTGGGAATGGTCAATATATGTCAACTGGGAATGGTCAATATATGCCAACTGGGAATGGTCAATATGTCAGCTGGGAATGGTCAATATATGTCAATGGGAATGGTCAAGTAATGCCAACTGGGAAAGGTCAATATATGTCAACTGGGAATGGTCAGTATATGTCAACTGGGAATGTCCAATCAATGCCAACTGGGAATGGTCAACATATGTCAACTGGGAATGGTCAATATATGTCAACTGGGAATGGTCAAGTAATGCCAACTGGGAATGGTCAATATATGTCAACTGGGAATGGTCAATATATGTCAACTGGGAATGGTCAATATATGTCAACTGGGAACGGTCAATATATGTCAGCTGGTAATGGTCAATACATGCCAACTGGGAATGGTCAATATATGTCAACTGTGAATGGTCAATATATGTCAACTGGGAATATTCAATCAATGCCAACTGGGAATGATCAATATATGTCAACTGGGAATGGTCACTATAGGTCAACTGGGAATGGTCAATATATGGCAACTGGGAATGGTCAATATATGTCAACTGGGAATGTTCAATATATGTCAACTGGGAATGTTCAATCAATGCCAACTGGGAATGGTCAATATATGTCAACTGGGAATGGTAAATACATGTCAACTGGGAATGTTCAATATATGTCAACTGGGAATGGTCAATATATGTCAACTGGGAATGTTCACTATATGTCAACTGGGTATGGTCAAGTAATGCCGACTGGGAATGGTCAATATAAGTCAACTGGGAATGGTCAATATATGACAACTGGGAATATTCAATATATGTCAACTGGGAATGGTCAATATATGTCAACTGGGAATGTTCAAGTAATGCCAAATGGGCATGGTCAATATAAGTCAACTGGGAATGGTAAAGTAATGCCAACTGGGAATGGTCAATATATGTCAACTGGAATGGTCAATATATGTCAACTGCGAATGGTAAAGTAATGCCAACTGGGAATGGTCAATATATGTCAACTGGGAATGGTCAATATATTTGAACTGGGAAAGTTCAATGTAGATCAAATAGGAATGGTCAATATATGTCAACTGGGAATTGCCAATATATGTCAACAGGGAATATTCAATCAATGCCAACTGGGAATGGTCAATATATGTCAAATGGAATGGTCAATATAGGTCAACTGGGAATGGTCAATATATGGCAACTGGGAATGGTCAATATATGTCAACTGGGAATGTTCAATATATGTCAACTGGGAATGTTCAATCAATGCCAACTGGGAATGGTCAATATATGTCAACTGGGAATGGTCAATACATGTCAACTGGGAATGTTCAATATATGTCAACTGGAATGGTCAATATATGTCAACTGGGAATGGTAAAGTAATGCCAACTGGGAATGGTCAATATATGTCAACTGGGAATGGTCTATATATGTCAACTGGGAATGGTCAATATATGTCAACTGGGAATGGTCAATATATGTCAGCTGGTAATGGTCAATACATGCCAACTGGGAATGGTCAATATATGTCAACTGTGAATGGTCAATATATGTCAACTGGGAATGTTCAATCAATGCCAACCTGGAATGGTCAATATATGTCAACTGGGAATGTTCAATATATGTCAACTGGGAATGGTCAATATATGTCAACTGGGAATGGTCAATATATGTCAGAATTGCAATTTTCAATATATCTCCACTGGGAATTGTCAATATATGACAACTGGGAATGGTCAATATATGTCAAAAGTTATGGTCAATATATGTCAACTGGCAATGGTCAATATATGTCAACTGGGAATGGTCAATATATGTCAACTGGGAATGGTCAATATATGTCAATTGGGAATGTTCAATATATGTCAACTGGGAATGGTTAATATATTTCATCCGGGAATGTTCAATATATGTCAACTGGGAATGGTCAATCATTGCCAACTGGGAATGGTCAATATATGTCAACTGGGAATGGTCAATATATGGCAACTGGGAATGGTCAATATATATCAACTGGGAATGTTCAATATATGTCAACTGGGAATGTTCAATCAATGCCAACTGGGAATGGCCAATATATGTCAACTGGGAATGGTCAATATATGTCAACTGGGAATGGTCAATATATGTCAACTGGGAGTGGTCAATATATGTCAACTGGGGTTGTTCAATCAATGACAACTGGGAAGGGTCAATATATTTCAACTGGGAATGGTCAAGGAATGCCAACTGGGAATGGTCAATATATGTCAACTGGAAATGGTCACTATATGTCAACTGGGAATGTTCAATATATGTCAACTGGGAATGGATATATATGTCAACAGGGAATGGTCAATATATGTCAACTGGGAATGGTCAATATATGTTAACTGTCAATGGTCAATATATCAACTGGGAATGGTCAATATATGTCAACTGGGAATGTTCAATCAATGCCAACTGGGAATGGTCAATTTTTGTCAACTGGGAATGGTCAATATATGTCAACTGGGAATGGTCAAGTAATGCCAACTGGGAAAGGTCAATATATGTCAACTGGGAATGGTCAACATATGTCAACTGGGAATGTTCAATATATGTCAACTGGGAATGGTCAATATATGTCAACTGGGAATGTTCACTATATGTCAACTGGGTATGGTCAAATAATGCCAACTGGGAATGGTCAATATAAGTCAACTGGGAATGGTCAATATATGTCAACCGGGAATGGTCAATATATGTCAACTGGGAATGGTCAATATATGTCAACTGGGAATGGTCAATATATGTCAACTGGGAATGGTCAATATATGTCAACTGGGAAAGGTCAATATATGTCAACTGGGAATTGTCAATATATGTCAACTGGGAATGTTCAATATATGTTAACTGGGAATGTTCAATATATGTCAACTGGGACTGGTCAATATATGTCAACTGGGAATGGTCAAATAATGCCAACAGGGTGTGGTCAATACATATCAACTGGCAATGGTCAATATATGTCGACTGGGAAGGGTCAATATATGTCAACTGGGAATGGTCAATATATGCCAAATGGGAATAGTCGATATATGTCAACTGGGAATGGTCAATATATATCATCTGGTAATGGTCAATATATGTCAACTGGGAATGGTCAATCAATGCCAACTGGGAATGGTCAATATATGTCAACTGGGAATGGTCAATGAATGTCAACTGGGAATGGTCAATATATGTCAACTGGGAATGGTCAATATATGTCAAATGGGAATGTTCAATCAATGCCAACTGTGAATGGTCAATATATGTCAACTGGGAATGGTCAATATAGGTCAACTGGGAATGGTCAAGTAATGCCAACTGGGAATAGTCAATATATGTCAACTGGGAATGGTCACTATATGTCAACTGGGAATGTTCAATATATGTCAACTGGTAATGGATATATATGTCAACTGGGAATGGTCAATATATGTCAACTGGGAATGGTCAATATATGCCAACTGGGAATGGTCAATATGTCAGCTGGGAATGGTCAATATATGTCAATGGGAATGGTCAAGTAATGCCAACTGGGAAAGGTCAATATATGTCAACTGGGAATGGTCAGTATATGTCAACTGGGAATGTCCAATCAATGCCAACTGGGAATGGTCAACATATGTCAACTGGGAATGGTCAATATATGTCAACTGGGAATGGTCAAGTAATGCCAACTGGGAATGGTCAATATATGTCAACTGGGAATGGTCAATATATGTCAACTGGGAATGGTCAATATATGTCAACTGGGAACGGTCAATATATGTCAGCTGGTAATGGTCAATACATGCCAACTTGGAATGGTCAATATATGGAATGGTCAGTAATCTTGTTGTACGGGGACCCTTGGGTCAGAGCGATCATAACATGATCGATTTCTCACTCGAAATGGAGAGCGAAGAAATTGACTCAGAGACTAAGGTCCTGAATTTAAACAAGGGGAATTATGATGCCATGAGACGGGAACTGAGTAGGTCTGATTGGACAACGTTCCTGGGAGGACTGGAGGTAGATAAACAATGGCAAACATTTAAAGATAGAATGACAAAATTGCAAAAATTGTTTATACCAATCTGGCATAAAAGGAAATCTAAAAAGGTGACTCAACCGTGGATAACAGGGGAAATTAGAGACAGCATAAAATCCAAAGATAGGGCGTATAAAATAGCCAAAAAAAGCGCCAGAGCGGAAGATTGGGAACAGTTTAAGATAGAGCAAAGGAGGGCAAAGGGCATGATCAAGAGGGGCAAAATAGCTTACGAAAACAAGCTGGCGGAAAATATAAAAACTAACTCCAAAAGCTTTTATAAATATATCAAAAGGAAAAGACTGGTGAAAACCAAAGTTGGTCCATTGCAGTCAGATACGGGGGAATATATAATGGGAAATAAGGAAATGGCAGATCAACTAAATGCATACTTTGGGTCAGTCTTTACGAAGGAAGACACAAAAAACCTCCCTGGGATATCGGGAAAAATAGGGACATTGGCAAAGGAGGAACTGACGCAAATCAATATCTCTAAGGATATGGTGTTAAGGAAGCTAAAGGGATTGAAGGTGGACAAATCCCCAGGGCCTGATAACATGCATCCTAGGGTACTGAAGGAGGTGGCCCTAGAGATAGCGGATGCACTAAGGATGATTTTTCAGAATTCATTAGACTCGGGAACAGTGCCGATGGATTGGAGGGTAGCTAACGTTACCCCACTATTCAAAAAGGGGGGTAGGGAAAAAGCAGGTAATTACAGACCTGTAAGCCTTACATCAGTTGTGGGCAAAATGCTGGAGTCCATCATTAAGGATGAAATAGCGGAGCACTTAGCAAATGGGGACAGGATAGGACAGAGTCAACATGGATTTACAAAGGGTAAATCGTGCTTGACTAATCTATTGGAATTTTTTGAGGGAGTAACTGGTAGAATAGATGGGGGAGAGCCAGTAGATGTGGTGTACCTGGACTTCCAAAAGGCCTTCGATAAGGTCCCACATAAAAGATTAGCATGGAAAATTGAGGCTCATGGGTAAAGGGGAAAGTTTTGGCGTGGATAGGGAACTGGCTGTCAGATAGAAAACAGAGAGTTGGAATAAACGGCTCATTTTCTGAATGGCAGGCAGTAACAAGTGGGGTACCACAGGGATCTGTCCTGGGCCCCCAGCTGTTCACAATTTACATTAATGACCTGGATCAGGGAGTCGGATGCAGCATTTCCAAATTTGCAGACGACACTAAACTAGGAGGGGGGGTGGGCTCAGAGGAAGAGACCAGGAAGCTCCAGAGCGATTTGGACAGACTGGGCGATTGGGCGGATAAATGGCAGATGCACTATAATGTGGACAAGTGCGAAGTTATCCACCTTGGGTGCAGGAACGGGAGGGCAAATTATTATTTAAATGGCAATAGATTGGGAGAGGGGGAAGTACAGAGAGACCTGGGTGTTCTTGTACACCAGTCACTGAAGGCGAGCATGCAGGTGCAACAGGCGGTCAAGAAGGCAAACGGTATGCTGGCCTTCATAGCAAAAGGGTTAGAATACAGGAACAGGGATACCTTGCTGCAGCTGTACAGGGCACTGGTGAGACCACACCTCGAGTACTGTGTACAGTTTTGGTCGCCTCATCTGAGGAAGGATGTTCTTGCCATGGAGGGGGTGCAGCGGCGATTCACCAGGCTGATACCAGGAATGGCGGGAATGACCTATGAGGAGAGACTATGTAGTTTAGGGATGTACACACTGGAGTTTAGAAGATTGAGAGGGGACCTCATAGAAGTGTATAAAATTCTGACAGGTCTAGACAGACTGGATGCAGAAGGAATGTTTCCCTTGGCGGGTGAGAACAGAACTAGAGGACATAATTTAAGGATAAGGGCTAAACCATTTAGGACAGAGATGAGGGGGAATTTCTTCACTCAGAGAGTGGTGAACCTGTGGAACTCATTGCCACAGAGGGCAGTGTACGCCAGCTCATTAAATATATTTAAGAGGGAATTAGATATATTTCTACGGGCAAAAGGGGTTAAGGGTTACGGAGAGAAGGCGGGGACGGGATACTGAATTAAAGGATCAGCCATGATCTCATCGAATGGCGGAGCAGGCACGAAGGGCCGAATGGCCTACTCCTGCTCCTATCTTCTATGTATCTATGTATATGTCAACTGTGAATGGTCAATATATGTCAACTGGGAATGTTCAATCAATGCCAACCTGGAATGGTCAATATATGTCAACTGGGAATGTTCAATATATGTCAACTGGGAATGGTCAATATATGTCAACTGGGAATGGTCAATATATGTCAGAATTGCAATTTTCAATATATCTCCACTGGGAATTGTCAATATATGACAACTGGGAATGGTCAATATATGTCAAAAGTTATGGTCAATATATGTCAACTGGCAATGGTCAATATATGTCAACTGGGAATGGTCAATATATGTCAACTGGGAATGGTCAATATATGTCAATTGGGAATGTTCAATATATGTCAACTGGGAATGGTTAATATATTTCATCCGGGAATGTTCAATATATGTCAACTGGGAATGGTCAATCATTGCCAACTGGGAATGGTCAATATATGTCAACTGGGAATGGTCGATATATGTCAACTGGGAATGGTCAATATATGTCAACTGGGAATGGTAAATATATGTCAACTGGGAATGTTCAATCAATGCCAACTGTGAATGGTCAATATATGTCAACTGGGAATGGTCAATATATGTCAACTGGGAATGGTCAATTAATGCCAACTGGGAATGTTCAATATATGTCAACTGGGAATGGTCACTATATGTCAACTGGGAATGTTCAATAAATGTCAACTGGGAATGGATATATATGTCAACTTGGAATGGTCAATATATGTCAACTGGGAATGGTCGATATATGTAAACTGGGAATGGTCAATATGTCAACTAGGAATGGTCAATATATGTCAACTGGGAATGTTCAATCAATGCCAAGTTGGAATGGTCAATATATGTCAACTGGGAATGGTCAATATATGTCAACTGGGAATGGTCAAGTAATGCCAACTGGTAATGGTCAATATATGTCAACTGGTAATGGTCAATATATGTCAACTGGGAATGTTCAATATATGTTAGCTGGGAATGGTCAATAAATGTCAACTGGAAATGGTCAATATATGTCAACTGCGAATGCTCAATATATCTCAACTGGGATTGGTCATTATATGTCAACTGGGAATTGTCAATATATGTCAACTGGGAATGGTCAATATATATCAACTTGGACTTGTCAATATATGTCAATTGGGATAGGTCAATATATGTCAACTGGGAATGGTCAATATATGTCAACTGGGAAAGATCAATATATGTCAACTAGGAATGGTCAATATATGTCAACTGGGAATGGTCAATATATATCAACTGTGAGTATTAAATCAATGCCAACTGTGAATGGTCAATATATGGCAACTGGGAATGATAAATATATGTCAACTGGGAATGGTCAACATATGTGAACTGGGAATGGTCAATATTTGTCAACTGGGAATGGTCATTATATGTCAACTGGGAATGGTCAATATATGTCAACTGGGAATGGTCAATATATATCAACTGGGACTGGTCTATGTATGTCAACTGGGAATGGTCAATATATGTCAACTGGGAATGGTCAATATATGTCAACTGGGAAAGTTCAATATATGTCAACTTGGAATGGTCAATATATGTCAACTGGGAATGGTCAATATATGTCAACTGAGAATATCCAACCAATGCCAACTGGGAATGGTCAATATATGTCAACTGGGAACGGTCAATATATGTCAACTGGGAATGGTCAATATATGGCAAATGGGAATGGTCAAAATATATCAACTGGGAATGTTCAATATATGTCAACTGGGAATTTTCAACCAATGCCAACTGGGAATGGCCAATATTTGTCAACTGGGAATGGTCAATATATGTGAACTGGGAATGGTCAATATATGTCAACTGGGAATGGTCAATATATGTCAACTGGGGATGTTCAGTCAATGCCAACTGGGAATGGTCAATATATGTCAACTGGGAATGGACACTATGTGTCAAATGTGAATGTTCAATCAATGGCAACTGGGAATGGTCAATATATGCCAATTGGGAATGTTCAATATATGTCAACTGGGAACGTTCAATATATGTCAACTGGGAATGGTCAATATATGTCAACTGGGAATGTTCACTATATGTCAACTGTGTATGGTCAAGTAATGCCAACTGGGAATGGTGAATATAAGTCAACTGGGAATGGTCAATATATGCCATCCGGGCATGGTCAATATATGTCAAAGTGGAATGGTCAATATATGTCAACTGGGAATGGTCAATATATGTCAACTGGGAATGGTCAATATATGTCAACTGGGAATGGTCAATATATGTCAACTGGGAATTGTCAATATATGTCAACTGGGAATGTTCAATATATGTCAACTGGGAATGTTCAATATATGTCAACTGGGAATGGTCAATATATGTCAACTGGGAATGTTCAATATATGTCAACATTGCAATTTTCAATATATGCCAACTGGGAATTGTCAATATATGACAACTGTGAATGGTCAATATATGTCAAAGGTTATGGTCAATATATGTCAACTGGCAATGGTCAATATATGTCAACTGGGAATGGTCAATATATGTCAAATGGGAATGGTCAATATATGTCAATTGGGAATGTACAATATATGTCAACTGGGAATGGTCAATATATTTCATCCGGGAATGTTCAATATATGTCAACTGGGAATGGTCAATCAATGCCAACTGGGAATGGTCAATATATGTCAACTGGGAATGGTCAATATATGTCAACTGGGAATGGTCAATATATGTCATTTGGGAATATTCAATATATGTCAACTGGGAATGGTCAATATATTTCATCTGGGAATGTTCAATATATGTCAACGGGGAATGGTCAATCAATGCCAACTGGGAATGGTCAATATATGTCAACTTGGAATGGTCAATTAATGCCAACTGGGAATGTTCAATATATGTCAACTGCGAATGGTCACTATATGTAAACTGGGAATGGTCAATATGTCAGCTGGGAATGGTCAATATATGTCAACTGGGAATGTTCAATCAATGCCAACTGGGAATGGTCAATATATGTCAACTGGGAATGGTCAATATATGTCAACTGGGAATGGTCAAGTAATGCCAACTGGTAATGGTCAATATATATCAACTGGGAATGGTCAATATATGGCAACTGGGAATGTCCAATCAATGCAAACTGGGAATGGTCAACATATGTCAACTGGGAATGGTCAATATATGTCAACTGGGAATGGTCAAGTAAGGCCAACAGGGAATGATCAATATATGTCAACTGGGAATGGTCAATACATGTCAACTGGGAATGGTCAATATATGTCAACTGGGAATGGTCAATATATGTCAGCTGGTAATGGTCAATATATGTCAACTGGGAATAGTCAATATGTGTCAACTGGGAATGGTCAATATATGTCAACAAGGAATGTTCAATCAATGCCAACTGGGAATGGTGAATATATGTCAACTGGGAATGGTCAATACGTGTCAACTGGTAATGGTCAATGTATGTCAGCTGGGAATGGTCAATATATGTCAACTGGGAATGGTCAATATATGTCAACTGGCAATGGTCAATATATGTCAACTGGGAATGGTCAATATATATCAACTGGGAATGGTCAATATATGTCATCAGGGAATGTTCAATATATGTCAACTGGGAATAGTCAATATGTGTCAACTGGGAATGTTCAATATATGTCAACTGGGAATGTTCAATAAATGCCAACTGTGAATGGTCAATATATGTCAACTGGGAATGGTCAATATATGTCAACTGGGAATGGTCAAGTAATGCCAACTGGGAATGGTCAATATATGTCAACAGGGAATTGTCACTATATGTCAACTGGGAATTTTCAATATATGTCAACTGGGAATGGATATATATGTCAACAGGTAATGGTCAAGATATGTCAACTGGGAATGGTCAATATATGTCAACTGGGAATGGTCAATATATGTCAACTGGGAACGGTCAATATATGTCAACTGGGAATGGTCATTATATATCAACTGGGAATGGTCATTATATATCAACTGGGAAGGGTCAATATATTTCAACTGGGAATGGTCAATATATTTCAACTTGTACTGGTCAATATATGTCAACCTGTACTGGTCAATATATATCAAATGGGAATGGTCAATATATGTCAACTGGGAATGGTCAATATATGTCAACTGGGAAAGTTCAATATATGTCAACTAGGAATGGTCAATATATGTCAACTGGGAATGGTCAATATATGTCAACTGGGAATATTCAATCAATGCCAACTGGGAATGGTCAATATATATCAACTGGGAATGGTCAATATATATCAACTGGGAATGTTCTATCAATGCCAACTGGGAATGGCCAATATATGTCAACTGGGAATGGTCAATATATGTCAACTGGGAATGGTCAATATGTCAACTGGGGATGTTCAATCAATACCAACTGGGAATGGTCAATATATGTCAATTGGGAATGGTCAATATATGTCAACTGGGAATGGTCAATATATGTTACTGGGAATGGTCAATATATGTCAACTGGGAATGTTCAATCAATGCCAACTGGGAATGGTCAATATAAGTCAACTGGAAATGGTCAATATATGTCAACAGTGAATGTTCTAAATATGTCAACTGGCAATGTTCAATATATGTCAACTGGAAGTGGTCAATATATGTCAACTGGCAAAGGTCAATATATCTCAACTGGGAATGGCCAATATATGTCAACTGGGAATGTTCAATATATGTCAACTGGGAATGTTCAATATATGTCAACTGGGAATGGTCAATATATGTCAACTGGGAATGGTCACTATATGTCAACTGTGTATGTTCAAGTAATGCCAACTGGGAATGGTCAATATACGTCAACTGGGAATGGTCAATATATGTCAACCAGGAATGGTCAATATATGTCAGCTGGGAATGGTCAATATATGTCAACTGGGAATGGTCAATATATGTCAACTGCGAATGGTCAACATGTCAACTGGGAATGGTCAATCTATGTCAACTGGGAATGTTCAATATATGTCAGCTGGTAATGGTCAATATATGTCAACTGGGAATGGTCAATATATGACAGCTGGGAATGGTCAATATATGTCTACTGGGAATGGTCAATATATCTCAACTGGGAATGGTCAATATATGCCAACTGGGAATGGTCAATATATGTCAACTGGGAATGGTCAATATATGTCAACTGGGTATGGTAAATATATTTCAACTGGGAATGGTCAATATATGTCAACTGGGAATGGTCAATATATGTCAACTGGTAATGGTCAATATATGTCAACTGGGAATGTTCAATATATGTTAGCTGTGAATGGTCAATAAATGTCAACTGGAAATGGTCAATACATGTCAACTGGGAATGCTCAATATATGTCAACTGGGAATGGTCATTATATATCAACTGGGAATTGTCAATAAATGTCAACTGGTAATGGTCAATATATATCAACTTGGACTTGTCAATATATGTCAACAGGATTGGGTCAAAATATGTCAACTGGGAATGGTCAATATATATCAACTGGGAGTATTAAATCAATGCCAACTGCGAATGGTCAATATATTCCAACTGGGAATGATAAATATATGTCAACTGGGAATGGTCAACATATGTGAACTGGGAATGGTCAATATTTGTCATCTGGGAATGGTCATTATATGTCAACTGGGAATGGTCAATATATTTCAACTGGGAATGGTCAACATATATCAACTGGGACTGGTCTATATATGTCAACTGGGAATGGTAAATATATTTCAACTGGGAATGGTCAATATATGTCAACTGGGAAAGTTCAATATATGTCAACTTGGAATGGCCAATAAATGTCAATTGGGAATGGTCAATATATGTCAACTGGGAATATCCAATCAATGCCAACTGGGAATGGTCAATGTATGTCAACTGGGAATGGTCAATATATGTCATCTGGGAATGGTCAATATATGGCAAATTGGAATGCTCAAAATATATCAACTGGGAATGTTCAATATATGTCAACTGGGAATGTTCAACCAATGCCTACTGGGAATGGTCAATATATGTCAACTGGGAATGGTCAATATATGTCAACTGTGGATGTTCAATCAATGCCAACTGGGAATGGTCAATGTATGTCAACTGGGAATGGTCAATATGTGTCAACTGTGAATGTTCAATCAATGCCAACTGTGAATGTTCAATATATGTCAACTGGGGACGTTCAATATATGTCAACTGGGAATGGTCAATATATGTCAACTGGGAATGTTCACTATATGTCAACTGTGTATGGTCAAGTAATGCCAACTGGGAATGGTGAATATAAGTCAACTGGGAATGGTCAATATATGCCATCCGGGCATGGTCAATATATGTCAAAGGGGAATGGTCACAATATGTCAACTGGGAATGGTCAATATATGTCAACTGGGAATGGTCAATATATGTCAACTGGGAATGGTCAATATATGTCAACTGGGAATTGTCAATATATGTCAACCGGGAATGTTCAATATATGTCAACTGGGAATGTTCAATATATGTCAACTGGGAATGGTCAATATATGTCAACTGGGAATGGTCAATATATGTCAAAATTGCAATTTTCAATATATGTCCACTGGGAATTGTCAATATATGACAACTGGGAATGGTCAATATATGTCAAAAGTTATGGTCAATATATGTCAACTGGCAATGGTCAATATATGTCAACTGGGAATGGTCAATATATGTTAACTGGGAATGGTCAATATATGTCAATTGGGAATGTTCAATATATGTCAACTGGGAATGGTCAATATATTTCATCTGGGAATGTTCAATATATGTCAACTGGGAATGGTCAATCATTGCCAACTGGGAATGGTCAATATATGTCAACTGGGAATGGTCAATATATGTCAACTGTGAATGGTCTATATATGTCAACTGGGAATGGTAAATATATGTCAACTGGGAATGTTCAATCAATTCCAACTGTAAATGGTCAATATATGTCAACTGGGAATGGTCAATATATGTCAACTGGGAATGGTCAATTAATGCCAACTGGGAATGTTCAATATATGTCAACTGGGAATGGTCACTATATGTCAACTGGGAATGTTCAATATATGTCAACTGGGAATGGATATATATGTCAACTAGGAATGGTCAATATATGTCAACTGGGAATGGTCAATATATGTAAACTGGGAATGGTCAATATGTCAACTGGGAACGGTCAATATATGTCAACTGGGAATGTTCAATCAATGCCAACTGGGAATGGTCAATATATGTCAACTTGGAATGGTCAAGTAATGCCAACTGGTAATGGTCAATATATGTCAACTGGTAATGGTCAATATATGTCAACTGGGAATGTTCAATATATGTTAGCTGGGAATGGTCAATAAATGTCAACTGGAAATGGTCAATATATGTCAACTGGGAATGCTCAATATATGTCAACTGGGAATGGTCATTACATATCAACTGGGAATTGTCAATATATGTCAACTGGGAATGGTTAATATATATCAACTTGGACTTGTCAATATATGTCAACTGGGAATGGTCAATATATGTCAACTGGGAATGGTCAATATATGTCAACTGGGAATGATCAATATATGTCAACTAGGAATGGTCAATATATGTCAACTGGGAATGGTCAATATATATC
The DNA here is from genome assembly GCF_052327205.1 of Somniosus microcephalus. Taxonomy (NCBI): domain Eukaryota; kingdom Metazoa; phylum Chordata; class Chondrichthyes; order Squaliformes; family Somniosidae; genus Somniosus; species Somniosus microcephalus. The sequence continues at coordinate 26,571,515 of NW_028225182.1, read as the reverse complement.
AACTGTGAGTATTAAATCAATGCCAACTGCGAATGGTCAATATATGTCAACTGGGAATGATAACTATATGTCAACTGGGAATGGTCAACATATGTGAACTGGGAATGGTCAATATTTGTCAACTGGGAATGGTCATTATGTGTCAACTGGGAATGGTCAATATATGTCAACTGGGAATGGTCAATATATATTAACTGGGACTGGTCTATATATGTCAACTGGGAATGGTCAATATATGTCAACTGGGAATGGTCAATATATGTCAACTGGGAAAGTTCAATATATGTCAACTTGGAATGGTCAATATATGTCAACTGCGAATGGTCAATATATGTCAACTGGGAATATCCAATCAAAGCCAACTGGGAATGGTCAATATATGTCAACTGGGAACGGTCAATATATGTCAACTGGGAATGGTCAATATATGGCAAATGGGAATGGTCAAAATATATCAACTGGGAATGTTAAATATAAGTCAACTGGGAATGTTCAACCAATGCCAACTGGGAATGGCCAATATTTGTCAACTGGGAATGGTCAATATATGTCAACTGGGAATGGTCAATATATGTCAACTGGGAATGGTCAATATATGTCAACTGGGGATGTTCAATCAATGCCAACTGGGAATTGTCAATATATGTCAACTGGGAATGGTCAATATGTGTCAACTGTGAATGTTCAATCAATGCCAACTGGGAATGGTCAATTTATGCCAACTGGGAATGTTCAATATATGTCAACTGGCAACGTTTAATATATGTCAACTGGGAATGGTCAAATTATGTCAACTGGGAATGTTCACTATATGTCAGCTGTGTATGGTCAAGTAATGCCAACTGGGAATGGTCAATATATGCCAACCGGGCATGGACAATATATGTCAAAGGGGAGTGGTCAATATATATCAACTGGGAATGTTCAATATATGTCAACTGGGAATGTTCAACCAATGCCTACTGGGAATGGTCAATATATGTCAACTGGGAATGGTCAATATATGTCAACTGTGGATGTTCAATCAATGCCAACTGGGAATGGTCAATGTATGTCAACTGGGAATGGTCAATATGTGTCAACTGTGAATGTTCAATCAATGCCAACTGTGAATGTTCAATATATGTCAACTGGGGACGTTCAATATATGTCAACTGGGAATGGTCAATATATGTCAACTGGGAATGTTCACTATATGTCAACTGTGTATGGTCAAGTAATGCCAACTGGGAATGGTGAATATAAGTCAACTGGGAATGGTCAATATATGCCATCCGGGCATGGTCAATATATGTCAAAGGGGAATGGTCACTATATGTCAACTGGGAATGGTCAATATATGTCAACTGGGAATGGTCAATATATGTCAACTGGGAATGGTCAATATATGTCAACTGGGAATTGTCAATATATGTCAACCGGGAATGTTCAATATATGTCAACTGGGAATGTTCAATATATGTCAACTGGGAATGGTCAATATATGTCAACTGGGAATGGTCAATATATGTCAAAATTGCAATTTTCAATATATGTCCACTGGGAATTGTCAATATATGACAACTGGGAATGGTCAATATATGTCAAAAGTTATGGTCAATATATGTCAACTGGCAATGGTCAATATATGTCAACTGGGAATGGTCAATATATGTTAACTGGGAATGGTCAATATATGTCAATTGGGAATGTTCAATATATGTCAACTGGGAATGGTCAATATATTTCATCCGGGAATGTTCAATATATGTCAACTGGGAATGGTCAATCATTGCCAACTGGGAATGGTCAATATATGTCAACTGGGAATGGTCAATATATGTCAACTGTGAATGGTCTATATATGTCAACTGGGAATGGTAAATATATGTCAACTGGGAATGTTCAATCAATTCCAACTGTAAATGGTCAATATATGTCAACTGGGAATGGTCAATATATGTCAACTGGGAATGGTCAATTAATGCCAACTGGGAATGTTCAATATATGTCAACTGGGAATGGTCACTATATGTCAACTGGGAATGTTCAATATATGTCAACTGGGAATGGATATATATGTCAACTAGGAATGGTCAATATATGTCAACTGGGAATGGTCAATATATGTAAACTGGGAATGGTCAATATGTCAACTGGGAATGGTCAATATATGTCAACTGGGAATGTTCAATCAATGCCAACTGGGAATGGTCAATATATGTCAACTGGTAATGGTCAATATATGTCAACTGGGAATGTTCAATATATGTTAGCTGGGAATGGTCAATAAATGTCAACTGGAAATGGTCAATATATGTCAACTGGGAATGCTCAATATATGTCAACTGGGAATGGTCATTACATATCAACTGGGAATTGTCAATATATGTCAACTGGGAATGGTTAATATATATCAACTTGGACTTGTCAATATATTTCAACTGGGAATGGTCAATATATGTCAACTGGGAATGGTCAATATATGTCAACTGGGAAAGATCAATATATGTCAACTAGGAATGGTCAATATATGTCAACTGGGAATGGTCAATATATATCAACTGTGAGTATTAAATCAATGCCAACTGCGAATGGTCAATATATGTCAACTGGGAATGATAACTATATGTCAACTGGGAATGGTCAACATATGTGAACTGGGAATGGTCAATATTTGTCAACTGGGAATGGTCATTATATGTCAACTGGGAATGGTCAATATATGTCAACTGGGAATGGTCAATATATATTAACTGGGACTGGTCTATATATGTCAACTGGGAATGGTCAATATATGTCAACTGGGAATGGTCAATATATGTCAACTGGGAAAGTTCAATATATGTCAACTTGGAATGGTCAATATATGTCAACTGCGAATGGTCAATATATGTCAACTGGGAATATCCAATCAAAGCCAACTGGGAATGGTCAATATATGTCAACTGGGAACGGTCAATATATGTCAACTGGGAATGGTCAATATATGGCAAATGGGAATGGTCAAAATATATCAACTGGGAATGTTAAATATAAGTCAACTGGGAATGTTCAACCAATGCCAACTGGGAATGGCCAATATTTGTCAACTGGGAATGGTCAATATATGTCAACTGGGAATGGTCAATATATGTCAACTGGGAATGGTCAATATATGTCAACTGGGGATGTTCAATCAATGCCAACTGGGAATTGTCAATATATGTCAACTGGGAATGGTCAATATGTGTCAACTGTGAATGTTCAATCAATGCCAACTGGGAATGGTCAATATATGCCAACTGGGAATGTTCAATATATGTCAACTGGGAACGTTTAATATATGTCAACTGGGAATGGTCAAATTATGTCAACTGGGAATGTTCACTATATGTCAGCTGTGTATGGTCAAGTAATGCCAACTGGGAATGGTGAATATCAGTCAACTGGGAATGGTCAATATATGCCATCCGGGCATGGACAATATATGTCAAAGGGGAGTGGTCAATATATGTCAACTGGGAATGGTCAATATATGTCAACTGGGAATGGTCAATATATGTCAACTGGGAATGGTCAATATATGTCAACTGGGAATATGTCAATATATGTCAACTGGGAATGTTCAATATATGTCAACTGGGAATGTTCAATATATGTCAACTGGGAATGGTCAATATATGTCAACTGGGAATGTTCAATATATGTCAACATTGCAATTTTCAATATATGTCAACTGGGAATTGTCAATATATGACAACTGGGAATGGTCAATATATGTCAAAAGTTATGGTCAATATATGTCAACTGGCAATGGTCAATATATGTCAACTGGGAATGGTCAATATATGTCAACTGGGAATGGTCAATATATGTCAATTGGGAATGTTCAATATATGTCAACTGGGAATGGTCAATATATTTCATCCGGGAATGTTCAATATATGTCAACTGGGAATGGTCAGTCAATGCCAACTGGGAATGGTCAATATATGTCAACTGTAAATGGTCAATATATGTCAACTGGGAATGGTCAATATATGTCAACTGGGAATGGTCAATATATGTCAATTGGGAATGTACAATATATGTCAACTGGGAATGGTCAATATATTTCATCTGGGAATGTTCAAAATATGTCAACTGGGAATGTCCAATCAATGCCAACTGCGAATGGTCAACATATGTCAACTGGGAATGGTCAATATATGTCAACTGGGAATGGTCAATATATGTCAATTGGGAATGTTCAATATATGTCAACTGGGAATGGTCAATATATTTCATCCGGGAATGTTCAATATATGTCAACTGGGAATGGTCAATCATTGCCAACTGGGAATGGTCAATATATGTCAACTGGGAATGGTCGATATATGTCAACTGGGAATGGTCAATATATGTCAACTGGGAATGGTAAATATATGTCAACTGGGAATGTTCAATCAATGCCAACTGTGAATGGTCAATATATGTCAACTGGGAATGGTCAATATATGTCAACTGGGAATGGTCAATTAATGCCAACTGGGAATGTTCAATATATGTCAACTGGGAATGGTCACTATATGTCAACTGGGAATGTTCAATAAATGTCAACTGGGAATGGATATATATGTCAACTTGGAATGGTCAATGTATGTCAACTGGGAATGGTCGATATATGTAAACTGGGAGTGGTCAATATGTCAACTGGGAATGGTCAATATATGTCAACTGGGAATGTTCAATCAATGCCAAGTTGGAATGGTCAATATATGTCAACTGGGAATGGTCAATATATGTCAACTGGGAATGGTCAAGTAATGCCAACTGGTAATGGTCAATATATGTCAACTGGTAATGGTCAATATATGTCAACTGGGAATGTTCAATATATGTTAGCTGGGAATGGTGAATAAATGTCAACTGGAAATGGTCAATATATGTCAACTGGGAATGCTCAATATATCTCAACTGGGATTGGTCATTATATGTCAACTGGGAATTGTCAATATATGTCAACTGGGAATGGTCAATATATATCAACTTGGACTTGTCAATATATGTCAATTGGGATTGGTCAATATATGTCAACTGGGAATGGTCAATATATGTCAACTGGGAAAGATCAATATATGTCAACTAGGAATGGTCAATATATGTCAACTGGGAATGGTCAATATATATCAACTGTGAGTATTAAATCAATGCCAACAGCGAATGGTCAATATATGGCAACTGGGAATGATAAATATATGTCAACTGGGAATGGTCAACATATGTGAACTGGGAATGGTCAATATTTGTCAACTGGGAATGGTCATTATATGTCAACTGGGAAAATTCAATATATGTCAACTGGGAATGGTCAATATATATCAACTGGGACTGGTCTATGTATGTCAACTGGGAATGGTCAATATATGTCAACTGGGAATGGTCAATATATGTCAACTGGGAAAGTTCAATATATGTCAACTTGGAATGGTCAATATATGTCAACTGGGAATGGTCAATACATGTCAACTGAGAATATCCAATCAATGCCAACTGGGAATGGTCAATATATGTCAACTGGGAACGGTCAATATATGTCAACTGGGAATGGTCAATATATGGCAAATGGGAATGGTCAAAATATATCAACTGGGAATGTTCAATATATGTCAACTGGGAATTTTCAACCAATGCCAACTGGGAATGGCCAATATTTGTCAACTGGGAATGGTCAATATATGTCAACTGGGAATGGTCAATATATGTCAACTGGGAATGGTCAATATATGTCAACTGGGGATGTTCAATCAATGCCAACTGGTAATGGTCAATATATGTCAACTGGGAATGGTCACTATGTGTCAAATGTGAATGTTCAATCAATGCCAACTGGGAATGGTCAATATATGCCAATTGGGAATGTTCAATATATGTCAACTGGGAACGTTCAATATATGTCAACTGGGAATGGTCAATATATGTCAACTGGGAATGTTCACTATATGTCAACTGTGTATGGTCAAGTAATACCAACTGGGAATGGTGAATATAAGTCAACTGGGAATGGTCAATATATGCCATCCGGGCATGGTCAATATATGTCAAAGGGGAATGGTCAATATATGTCAACTGGGAATGGTCAATATATGTCAACTGGGAATGGTCAATATATGTCAACTGGGAATGGTCAATATATGTCAACTGGGAATTGTCAATATATGTCAACTGGGAATGTTCAATATATGTCAACTGGGAATGTTCAATATATGTCAACTGGGAATGGTCAATATATGTCAACTGGGAATGTTCAATATATGTCAACATTTCAATTTTCAATATATGTCAACTGGGAATTGTCAATATATGACAACTGTGAATGGTCAATATATGTCAAAGGTTATGGTCAATATATGTCAACTGGCAATGGTCAATATATGTCAACTGGGAATGGTCAATATATGTCAACTGGGAATGGTCAATATATGTCAATTGGGAATGTACAATATATGTCAACTGGGAATGGTCAATATATTTCATCCGGGAATGTTCAATATATGTCAACTGGGAATGGTCAATCAATGCCAACTGGGAATGGTCAATATATGTCAACTGGGAATGGTCAATATATGTCAACTGGGAAAGATCAATATATGTCATTTGGGAATATTCAATATATGTCAACTGGGAATGGTCAATATATTTCATCTGGGAATGTTCAATATATGTCAACGGGGAATGGTCAATCAATGCCAACTGGGAATGGTCAATATATGTCAACTTGGAATGGTCAATTAATGCCAACTGGGAATGTTCAATATATGTCAACTGGGAATGGTCACTATATGTCAACTGGGAATGTTCAATATATGTCAACTGGGAATGGATATATATGTCAACTAGGAATGGACAATATATGTCAACTGGGAATGGTCAATATATGTAAACTGGGAATGGTCAATATGTCAGCTGGGAATGGTCAATATATGTCAACTGGGAATGGTCAATATATGTCAACTGGGAATGGTCAAGTAATGCCAACTGGTAATGGTCAATATATGTCAACTGGGAATGGTCAATATATGGCAACTGGGAATGTCCAATCAATGCAAACTGGGAATGGTCAACATATGTCAACTGGGAATGGTCAATATATGTCAACTGGGAATGGTCAAGTAATGCCAACAGGGAATGATCAATATATATCAGCTGGGAATGGTCAATATATGTCAACTGGGAATGGTCAATATATGTCAACTGGGAATGGTCAATATATGTCAGCTGGTAATGGTCAATATATGTCAACTGGGAATAGTCAATATGTGTCAACTGGGAATGGTCAATATATGTCAACTGGGAATGTTCAATCAATGCCAACTGGGAATGGTGAATATATGTCAACTGGGAATGGTCAATACATGTCAACTGGTAATGGTCAATATATGTCAGCTGGGAATGGTCAATATATGTCAACTGGGAATGGTCAATATATGTCAACTGGCAATGGTCAATATATGTCAACTGGGAATGGTCAATATATGTCAACTGGGAATGGTCAATATATGTCATCAGGGAATGTTCAATATATGTCAACTGGGAATAGTCAATATGTGTCAACTGGGAATGTTCAATATATGTCAACTGGGAATGTTCAATCAATGCCAACTGTGAATGGTCAATATATTTCAACTGGGAATGGTCAATATATGTCAACTGGGAATGGTCAAGTAATGCCAACTGGGAATGGTCAATATATGTCAACAGGGAATTGTCACTATATGTCAACTGGGAATTTTCAATATATGTCAACTGGGAATGGATATATATGTCAACAGGGAATGGTCAAGATATGTCAACTGGGAATGGTCAATATATGTCAACTGGGAATGGTCAATATATGTCAACTGGGAACGGTCAATATATGTCAACTGGGAATGGTCATTATATATCAACTGGGAATGATCATTATATATCAACTGGGAAGGGTCAATATATTTCAACTGGGAATGGTCAATATATATCAACTTGTACTGGTCAATATATGTCAACCTGTACTGGTCAATATATATCAAATGGGAATGGTCAATATATGTCAACTGGGAACGGTCAATATATGTCAACTGGGAAAGTTCAATATATGTCAACTAGGAATGGTCAATATATGTCAACTGGGAATGGTCAATATATGTCAACTGGGAATATTCAATCAATGCCAACTGGGAATGGTCAATATATATCAACTGGGAATGGTCAATATATGTCAACTGGGAATGTTCTATCAATGCCAACTGGGAATGGCCAATATATGTCAACTGGGAATGGTCAATATATGTCAACTGGGAATGGTCAATATATGTCAACTGGGAATGGTCAATATGTCAACTGGGGATGTTCAATCAATACCAACTGGGAATGGTCAATATATGTCAACTGGGAATGGTCATTATATATCAACTGGGAATTGTCAATAAATGTCAACTGGTAATGGTCAATATATATCAACTTGGACTTGTCAATATATGTCAACTGGAAATGGTCAATATATGTCAACTGGGAATGGTCAATATATGTCAACTGGGAATATTCAATCAATGCCAACTGGGAATGGTCAATATATATCAACTGGGAATGGTCAATATATGTCAACTGGGAATGTTCTATCAATGCCAACTGGGAGTGGCCAATATATGTCAACTGGGAATGGTCAATATATGTCAACTGGGAATGGTCAATATATGTCAACTGGGAATGGTCAATATGTCAACTGGGGATGTTCAATCAATACCAACTGGGAATGGTCAATATATGTCAACTGGGAATGGTCAATATATGTCAACTGGGAATGTTCAATCAATGCCAACTGGGAATGGTCAATATAAGTCAACTGGGAATGGTCAATATATGTCAACAGTGAATGTTCTAAATATGTCAACTGGCAATGTTCAATATATGTCAACTGGAAGTGGTCAATATATGTCAACTGGCAAAGGTCAATATATCTCAACTGGGAATGGCCAATATATGTCAACTGGGAATGTTCAATATATGTCAACTGGGAATGTTCAATATATGTCAACTGGGAATGGTCAATATATGTCAACTGGGAATGGTCACTATATGTCAACTGTGTATGGTCAAGTAATGCCAACTGGGAATGGTCAATATACGTCAACTGGGAATGGTCAATATATGTCAACCAGGAATGGTCAATATATGTCAACTGGGAATGGTCAATATATGTCAACTGGGAATGGTCAATATATGTCAACTGCGAATGGTCAACATGTCAACTGGGAATGGTCACTCTATGTCAACTGGGAATGTTCAATATATGTCAGCTGGTAATGGTCAATATATGTCAACTGGGAATGGTCAATATATGACAGCTGGGAATGGTCAATATATGTCTACTGGGAATGGTCAATATATCTCAACTGGGAATGGTCAATATATGCCAACTGGGAATGGTCAATATATGTCAACTGGGATTGGTCAATATATGTCAACTGGGTATGGTAAATATATTTCAACTGGGAATGGTCAATATATGTCAAATGGGAATGGTCAATAAATGTCAACTGGGTATGGTCAAGTAATGCCAACTGGGAATGGTCAATATATGTCAACTGGGAATGGTCAATATATGTCAACTGGTAATGGTCAATATATGTCAACTGGGAATGTTCAATATTTGTTAGCTGTGAATGGTCAATAAATGTCAACTGGAAATGGTCAATATATGTCAACTGGGAATGCTCAATATATGTCAACTGGGAATGGTCATTATATATCAACTGGGAATTGTCAATAAATGTCAACTGGTAATGGTCAATATATATCAACTTGGACTTGTCAATATATGTCAACTGGAAATGGTCAATATATGTCAACTGGGAATGGTCAATAAATATCAACTGGGAGTATTAAATCAATGCCAACTGCGAATGGTCAATATATTTCAACTGGGAATGATAAATATATGTCAACTGGGAATGGTCAACATATGTGAACTGGGAATGGTCAATATTTGTCAACTGGGAATGGTCATTATATGTCAACTGGGAATGGTCAATATATGTCAACTGGGAATGGTCAATATATATCAACTGGGACTGGTCTATATATGTCAACTGGGAAAGTTCAATATATGTCAACTTGGAATGGCCAATAAATGTCAATTGGGAATGGTCAATATATGTCAACTGGGAATATCCAATCAATGCCAACTGGGAATGGTCAATGTATGTCAACTGGGAATGGTCAATATATGTCATCTGGGAATGGTCAATATATGGCAAATTGGAATGCTCAAAATATATCAACTGGGAATGTTCAATATATGTCAACTGGGAATGTTCAACCAATGCCTACTGGGAATGGTCAATATATGTCAACTGGGAATGGTCAATATATGTCAACTGGGGATGTTCAATCAATGCCAACTGGGAATGGTCAATGTATGTCAACTGGGAATGGTCAATATGTGTCAACTGTGAATGTTCAATCAATGCCAACTGTGAATGTTCAATATATGTCAACTGGGGACGTTCAATATATGTCAACTGGGAATGGTCAATATATGTCAACTGGGAATGTTCACTATATGTCAACTGTGTATGGTCAAGTAATGCCAACTGGGAATGGTGAATATAAGTCAACTGGGAATGGTCAATATATGCCATCCGGGCATGGTCAATATATGTCAAAGGGGAATGGTCACTATATATCAACTGGGAATGGTCAATATATGTCAACTGGGAATGGTCAATATATGTCAACTGGGAATGGTCAATATATGTCAACTGGGAATTGTCAATATATGTCAACCGGGAATGTTCAATATATGTCAACTGGGAATGTTCAATATATGTCAACTGGGAATGGTCAATATATGTCAACTGGGAATGGTCAATATATGTCAAAATTGCAATTTTCAATATATGTCCACTGGGAATTGTCAATATATGACAACTGGGAATGGTCAATATATGTCAAAAGTTATGGTCAATATATGTCAACTGGCAATGGTCAATATATGTCAACTGGGAATGGTCAATATATGTTAACTGGGAATGGTCAATATATGTCAATTGGGAATGTTCAATATATGTCAACTGGGAATGGTCAATATATTTCATCCGGGAATGTTCAATATATGTCAACTGGGAATGGTCAATCATTGCCAACTGGGAATGGTCAATATATGTCAACTGGGAATGGTCAATATATGTCAACTGGGAATGGTCTATATATGTCAACTGGGAATGGTAAATATATGTCAACTGGGAATGTTCAATCAATGCCAACTGTGAATGGTCAATATATGTCAACTGGGAATGGTCAATATATGTCAACAGGGAATGGTCAATTAATGCCAACTGGGAATGTTCAATATATGTCAACGAAATGGTCACTATATGTCAACTGGGAATGTTCAATATATGCCAACTGGGAATGGATATATATGTCAACTAGGAATGGTCAATATATGTCAACTGGGAATGGACAATATATGTAAACTGGGAATGGTCAATATGTCAACTGGGAATGTTCAATATATGTCAACTGGGAATGTTCAATCAATGCCAACTGTGAATGGTCAATATATTTCAACTGGGAATGGTCAATATATGTCAACTGGGAATGGTCAAGTAATGCCAATTGGGAATGGTCAATATATGTCAACAGGGAATTGTCACTATATGTCAACTGGGAATTTTCAATATATGTCAACTGGGAATGGATATATATGTCAACAGGGAATGGTCAAGATATGTCAACTGGGAATGGTCAATATATGTCAACTGGGAATGGTCAATATATGTCAACTGGGAACAGTCAATATATGTCAACTGGGAATGGTCATTATATATCAACTGGGAATGGTCATTATATATCAACTGGGAAGGGTCAATATATTTCAACTGGGAATGGTCAATATATATCAACTTGTATTGGTCAATATATGTCAACCTCTACTGGTCAATATATATCAAATGGGAATGGTCAATATATGTCAACTGGGAATGGTCAATGTATGTCAACTGGGAAAGTTCAATATATGTCAACTAGGAATGGTCAATATATGTCAACTGGGAATGGTCAATATATGTCAACTGGGAATATTCAATCAATGCCAACTGGGAATGGTCAATATATATCAACTGGGAATGGTCAATATATGTCAACTGGGAATGTTCTATCAATGCCATCTGGGAATGGCCAATATATGTCAACAGTGAATGTTCTAAATATGTCAACTGGCAATGTTCAATATATGTCAACTGGAAGTGGTCAATATATGTCAACTGGCAAAGGTCAATATATCTCAACTGGGAATGGTCAATATATGTCAACTGGGAATGGTCACTATATGTCAACTGTGTATGGTCAAGTAATGCCAACTGGGAATGGTCAATATACGTCAACTGGGAATGGTCAATATACGTCAACTGGGAATGGTCAATATATGTCAACCGGGAATGGTCAATATATGTCAACTGGGAATGGTCAATATATGTCAACTGGGAATGGTCAATATATGTCAACTGCGAATGGTCAACATGTCAACTGGGAATGGTCACTCTATGTCAACTGGGAATGTTCAATATATGTCAGCTGGTAATGGTCAATATATGACAGCTGGGAATGGTCAATATATGTCTACTGGGAATGGTCAATATATCTCAACTGGGAATGGTCAATATATGCCAACTGGGAATGGTCAATATATGTCAACTGGGATTGGTCAATATATGTCAACTGGGTATGGTAAATATATTTCAACTGGGAATGGTCAATATATGTCAAATGGGAATGGTCAATAAATGTCAACTGGGTATGGTCAAGTAATGCCAACTGGGAATGGTCAATATATGTCAACTGGGAATGGTCAATAAATGTCAACTGGAAATGGTCAATATATGTCAACTGGGAATGCTCAATATATGTCAACTGGGAATGGTCATTATATATCAACTGGGAATTGTCAATAAATGTCAACTGGTAATGGTCAATATATATCAACTTGGACTTGTCAATATATGTCAACTGGAAATGGTCAATATATGTCAACTGGGAATGGTCAATAAATATCAACTGGGAGTATTAAATCAATGCCAACTGCGAATGGTCAATATATTTCAACTGGGAATGATAAATATATGTCAACTGGGAATGGTCAACATATGTGAACTGGGAATGGTCAATATTTGTCAACTGGGAATGGTCATTATATGTCAACTGGGAATGGTCAATATATGTCAACTGGGAATGGTCAATATATATCAACTGGGACTGGTCTATATATGTCAACTGGGAAAGTTCAATATATGTCAACTTGGAATGGCCAATAAATGTCAATTGGGAATGGTCAATATATGTCAACTGGGAATATCCAATCAATGCCAACTGGGAATGGTCAATGTATGTCAACTGGGAATGGTCAATATATGTCATCTGGGAATGGTCAATATATGGCAAATTGGAATGCTCAAAATATATCAACTGGGAATGTTCAATATATGTCAACTGGGAATGTTCAACCAATGCCTACTGGGAATGGTCAATATATGTCAACTGGGAATGGTCAATATATGTCAACTGGGGATGTTCAATCAATGCCAACTGGGAATGGTCAATGTATGTCAACTGGGAATGGTCAATATGTGTCAACTGTGAATGTTCAATCAATGCCAACTGTGAATGTTCAATATATGTCAACTGGGGACGTTCAATATATGTCAACTGGGAATGGTCAATATATGTCAACTGGGAATGTTCACTATATGTCAACTGTGTATGGTCAAGTAATGCCAACTGGGAATGGTGAATATAAGTCAACTGGGAATGGTCAATATATGCCATCCGGGCATGGTCAATATATGTCAAAGGGGAATGGTCACTATATGTCAACTGGGAATGGTCAATATATGTCAACTGGGAATGGTCAATATATGTCAACTGGGAATGGTCAATATATGTCAACTGGGAATTGTCAATATATGTCAACCGGGAATGTTCAATATATGTCAACTGGGAATGTTCAATATATGTCAACTGGGAATGGTCAATATATGTCAACTGGGAATGGTCAATATATGTCAAAATTGCAATTTTCAATATATGTCCACTGGGAATTGTCAATATATGACAACTGGGAATGGTCAATATATGTCAAAAGTTATGGTCAATATATGTCAACTGGCAATGGTCAATATATGTCAACTGGGAATGGTCAATATATGTTAACTGGGAATGGTCAATATATGTCAATTGGGAATGTTCAATATATGTCAACTGGGAATGGTCAATATATTTCATCCGGGAATGTTCAATATATGTCAACTGGGAATGGTCAATCATTGCCAACTGGGAATGGTCAATATATGTCAACTGGGAATGGTCAATATATGTCAACTGGGAATGGTCTATATATGTCAACTGGGAATGGTAAATATATGTCAACTGGGAATGTTCAATCAATGCCAACTGTGAATGGTCAATATATGTCAACTGGGAATGGTCAATATATGTCAACAGGGAATGGTCAATTAATGCCAACTGGGAATGTTCAATATATGTCAACGAAATGGTCACTATATGTCAACTGGGAATGTTCAATATATGCCAACTGGGAATGGATATATATGTCAACTAGGAATGGTCAATATATGTCAACTGGGAATGGACAATATATGTAAACTGGGAATGGTCAATATGTCAACTGGGAATGTTCAATATATGTCAACTGGGAATGTTCAATCAATGCCAACTGTGAATGGTCAATATATTTCAACTGGGAATGGTCAATATATGTCAACTGGGAATGGTCAAGTAATGCCAATTGGGAATGGTCAATATATGTCAACAGGGAATTGTCACTATATGTCAACTGGGAATTTTCAATATATGTCAACTGGGAATGGATATATATGTCAACAGGGAATGGTCAAGATATGTCAACTGGGAATGGTCAATATATGTCAACTGGGAATGGTCAATATATGTCAACTGGGAACGGTCAATATATGTCAACTGGGAATGGTCATTATATATCAACTGGGAATGGTCATTATATATCAACTTGTACTGGTCAATATATGTCAACCTGTACTGGTCAATATATATCAAATGGGAATGGTCAATATATGTCAACTGGGAATGGTCAATGTATGTCAACTGGGAAAGTTCAATATATGTCAACTAGGAATGGTCAATATATGTCAACTGGGAATGGTCAATATATGTCAACTGGGAATATTCAATCAATGCCAACTGGGAATGGTCAATATATATCAACTGGGAATGGTCAATACATGTCAACTGGGAATGTTCTATCAATGCCAACTGGGAATGGCCAATATATGTCAACTGGGAATGGTCAATATATGTCAACTGGGAATGGTCAATATATGTCAACTGGGAATGGTCAATATGTCAACTGGGGATGTTCAATCAATACCAACTGGGAATGGTCAATATATGTCAATTGGGAATGGTCAATATATGTCAACTGGGAATGGTCAATATATGTCAACTGGGAATGGTCAATATATGTCAACTGGGAATGTTCAATCAATGCCAACTGGGAATGGTCAATATAAGTCAACTGGGAATGGTCAATATATGTCAACAGTGAATGTTCTAAATATGTCAACTGGCAATGTTCAATATATGTCTACTGGAAGTGGTCAATATATGTCAACTGGCAAAGGTCAATATATCTCAACTGGGAATGGCCAATATATGTCAACTGGGAATGTTCAATATATGTCAACTGGGAATGGTCAATATATGTCAACTGGGAATGGTCAAGTAATGCCAACTGGGAATGGTCAATATACGTCAACTGGGAATGGTCAATATATGTCAACCAGGAATGGTCAATATATGTCAACTGGGAATGGTCAATATATGTCAACTGGGAATGGTCAATATATGTCAACTGCGAATGGTCAACATGTCAACTGGGAATGGTCACTCTATGTCAACTGGGAATGTTCAATATATGTCAGCTGGTAATGGTCAATATATGTCAACTGGGAATGGTCAATATATGACAGCTGGGAATGGTCAATATATGTCTACTGGGAATGGTCAATATATCTCAACTGGGAATGGTCACTATATGCCAACTGGGAATGGTCAATATATGTCAACTGGGAATGGTCAATATATGTCAACTGGGTATGGTAAATATATTTCAACTGGGAATGGTCAATATATGTCAAATGGGAATGGTCAATAAATGTCAACTGGGTATGGTCAAGTAATGCCAACTGGGAATGGTCAATATATGTCAACTGGGAATGGTCAATATATGTCAACTGGTAATGGTCAATATATGTCAACTGGGAATGTTCAATATTTGTTAGCTGTGAATGGTCAATAAATGTCAACTGGAAATGGTCAATATATGTCAACTGGGAATGCTCAATATATGTCAACTGGGAATGGTCATTATATATCAACTGGGAATTGTCAATAAATGTCAACTGGTAATGGTCAATATATATCAACTTGGACTTGTCAATATATGTCAACTGGAAATGGTCAATATATGTCAACTGGGAATGGTCAATATATATCAACTGGGAGTATTAAATCAATGCCAACTGCGAATGGTCAATATATTTCAACTGGGAATGATAAATATATGTCAACTGGGAATGGTCAACATATGTGAACAGGGAATGGTCAATATTTGTCAACTGGGAATGGTCATTATATGTCAACTGGGAATGGTCAATATATGTCAACTGGGAATGGTCAATATATATCAACTGGGACTGGTCTATATATGTCAACTGGGAAAGTTCAATATATGTCAACTTGGAATGGCCAATAAATGTCAATTGGGAATGGTCAATATATGTCAACTGGGAATATCCAATCAATGCCAACTGGGAATGGTCAATGTATGTCAACTGGGAATGGTCAATATATGTCATCTGGGAATGGTCAATATATGGCAAATTGGAATGCTCAAAATATATCAACTGGGAATGTTCAATATATGTCAACTGGGAATGTTCAACCAATGCCTACTGGGAATGGTCAATATATGTCAACTGGGAATGGTCAATATATGTCAACTGGGGATGTTCAATCAATGCCAACTGGGAATGGTCAATGTATGTCAACTGGGAATGGTCAATATGTGTCAACTGTGAATGTTCAATCAATGCCAACTGTGAATGTTCAATATATGTCAACTGGGGACGTTCAATATATGTCAACTGGGAATGGTCAATATATGTCAACTGGGAATGTTCACTATATGTCAACTGTGTATGGTCAAGTAATGCCAACTGGGAATGGTGAATATAAGTCAACTGGGAATGGTCAATATATGCCATCCGGGCATGGTCAATATATGTCAAAGGGGAATGTTCACTATATGTCAACTGGGAATGGTCAATATATGTCAACTGGGAATGGTCAATATATGTCAACTGGGAATGGTCAATATATGTCAACTGGGAATTGTCAATATATGTCAACCGGGAATGTTCAATATATGTCAACTGGGAATGTTCAATATATGTCAACTGGGAATGGTCAATATATGTCAACTGGGAATGGTCAATATATGTCAACTGGGAATGGTCTATATATGTCAACTGGGAATGGTAAATATATGTCAACTGGGAATGTTCAATCAATGCCAACTGTGAATGGTCAATATATGTCAACTGGGAATGGTCAATATATGTCAACAGGGAATGGTCAATTAATGCCAACTGGGAATGTTCAATATATGTCAACTAAATGGTCACTATATGTCAACTGGGAATGTTCAATATATGTCAACTGGGAATGGATATATATGTCAACTAGGAATGGTCAATATATGTCAACTGGGAATGGACAATATATGTAAACTGGGAATGGTCAATATGTCAACTGGGAATGGTCAATATATGTCAACTGGGAATGTTCAATCAATGCCAACTGGGAATGGTCAATATATGTCAACTGGGAATGGTCAATATATGTCAACTTGGAATGGTCAAGTAATGCCAACTGGTAATGGTCAATATATGTCAACTGGTAATGGTCAATATATGTCAACTGGGAATGTTCAATATATGTTAGCTGGGAATGGTCAATAAATGTCAACTGGAAATGGTCAATATATGTCAACTGGGAATGTTCAATATATGTCAACTGGGAATGGTCATTACATATCAACTGGGAATTGTCAATATATGTCAACTGGGAATGGTTAATATATATCAACTTGGACTTGTCAATATATGTCAACTGGGAATGGTCAATATATGTCAACTGGGAATGGTCAATATATGTCAACTGGGAAAGATCAATATATGTCAACTAGGAATGGTCAATATATGTCAACTGGGAATGGTCAATATATATCAACTGTGAGTATTAAATCAATGCCAACTGCGAATGGTCAATATATGTCAACTGGGAATGATAACTATATGTCAACTGGGAATGGTCAACATATGTGAACTGGGAATGGTCAATATTTGTCAACTGGGAATGGTCATTATATGTCAACTGGGAATGGTCAATATATGTCAACTGGGAATGGTCAATATATATTAACAGGGACTGGTCTATATATGTCAACTGGGAATGGTCAATATATGTCAACTGGGAATGGTCAATATATGTCAACTGGGAAAGTTCAATATATGTCAACTTGGAATGGTCAATATATGGCAACTGCGAATGGTCAATATATGTCAACTGGGAATATCCAATCAAAGCCAACTGGGAATGGTCAATATATGTCAACTGGGAACGGTCAATATATGTCAACTGGGAATGGTCAATATATGGCAAATGGGAATGGTCAAAATATATCAACTGGGAATGTTAAATATAAGTCAACTGGGAATGTTCAACCAATGCCAACTGGGAATGGCCAATATTTGTCAACTGGGAATGGTCAATATATGTCAACTGGGAATGGTCAATATATGTCAACTGGGAATGGTCAATATATGTCAACTGGGGATGTTCAATCAAAGCCAACTGGGAATGGTCAATATATGTCAACTGGGAATGGTCAATATGTGTCAACTGTGAATGTTCAATCAATGCCAACTGGGAATGGTCAATATATGCCAACTGGGAATGTTCAATATATGTCAACTGGGAACGTTTAATATATGTCAACTGGGAATGGTCAAATTATGTCAACTGGGAATGTTCACTATATGTCAGCTGTGTATGGTCAAGTAATACTAACTGGGAATGGTGAATATCAGTCAACTGGGAATGGTCAATATATGCCATCCGGGCATGGACAATATATGTCAAAGGGGAGTGGTCAATATATGTCAACTGGGAATGGTCAATATATGTCAACTGGGAATGGTCAATATATGTCAACTGGGAATGGTCAATATATGTCAACTGGGAATATGTCAATATATGTCAACTGGGAATGTTCAATATATGTCAACTGGGAATGTTCAATATATGTCAACTGGGAATGGATATATATGTCAACTAGGAATGGTCAATATATGTCAACTGGGAATGGTCAATATATGTAAACTGGGAATGGTCAATATGTCAACTGGGAATGGTCAATATATGTCAACTGGGAATGTTCAATCAATGCCAACTGGGAATGGTCAATATATGTCAACTGGGAATGGTCAATATATGTCAACTTGGAATGGTCAAGTAATGCCAACTGGTAATGGTCAATATATGTCAACTGGTAATGGTCAATATATGTCAACTGGGAATGTTCAATATATGTTAGCTGGGAATGGTCAATAAATGTCAACTGGAAATGGTCAATATATGTCAACTGGGAATGCTCAATATATGTCAACTGGGAATGGTCATTACATATCAACTGGGAATTGTCAATATATGTCAACTGGGAATGGTTAATATATATCAACTTGGACTTGTCAATATATGTCAACTGGGAATGGTCAATATATGTCAACTGGGAATGGTCAATATATGTCAACTGGGAAAGATCAATATATGTCAACTAGGAATGGTCAATATATGTCAACTGGGAATGGTCAATATATATCAACTGTGAGTATTAAATCAATGCCAACTGCGAATGGTCAATATATGTCAACTGGGAATGATAACTATATGTCAACTGGGAATGATCAACATATGTGAACTGGGAATGGTCAATATTTGTCAACTGGGAATGGTCATTATATGTCAACAGGGAATGGTCAATATATGCCAACTGGGAATGGTCAATATATATTAACTGGGACTGGTCTATATATGTCTACTGGGAATGGTCAATATATGTCAACTGGGAATGGTCAATATATGTCAACTGGGAAAGTTCAATATATGTCAACTTGGAATGGTCAATATATATCAACTGGGAATGGTCAATATATGTCAACTGGGAATATCCAATCTAAGCCAACTGGGAATGGTCAATATATGTCAACTGGGAACGGTCAATATATGTCAACTGGGAATGGTCAATATATGGCAAATGGGAATGGTCAAAATATATCAACTGGGAATGTTAAATATAAGTCAACTGGGAATGTTCAACCAATGCCAACTGGGAATGGCCAATATTTGACAACTGGGAATGGTCAATATATGTCAACTGGGAATGGTCAATATATGTCAACTGGGAATGGTCAATATATGTCAACTGGGGATGTTCAATCAATGCCAACTGGGAATGGTCAATATATGTCAACTGGGAATGGTCAATATGTGTCAACTGTGAATGTTCAATCAATGCCAACTGAGAATGGTCAATATATGCCAACTGGGAATGTTCAATATATGTCAACTGGGAACGTTTAATATATGTCAACTGGGAATGGTCAAATTATGTCAACTGGGAATGTTCACTATATGTCAGCTGTGTATGGTCAAGTAATGCCAACTGGGAATGGTGAATATCAGTCAACTGGGAATGGTCAATATATGCCATCCGGGCATGGACAATATATGTCAAAGTGGAGTGGTCAATATATGTCAACTGGGAATGGTCAATATATGTCAACTGGGAATGGTCAATATATGTCAACTGGGAATGGTCAATATATGTCAACTGGGAATATGTCAATATATGTCAACTGGGAATGTTCAATATATGTCAACTGGGAATGTTCAATATATGTCAACTGGGAATGGTCAATATATGTCAACTGGGAATGTTCAATATATGTCAACATTGCAATTTTCAATATATGTCAACTGGGAATTGTCAATATATGACAACTGGGAATGGTCAATATATGTCAAAAGTTATGGTCAATATATGTCAACTGGCAATGTTCAATATATGTCAACTGGGAATGGTCAATATATGTCAAATGGGAATGGTCAATATATGTCAATTGGGAATGTTCAATATATGTCAACTGGGAATGGTCAATATATTTCATCCGGGAATGTTCAATATATGTCAACTGGGAATGGTCAGTCAATGCCAACTGGGAATGGTCAATATATGTCAACTGTAAATGGTCAATATATGTCAACTGGGAATGGTCAATATATGTCAACTGGGAATGGTCAATATATGTCAATTGGGAATGTACAATATATGTCAACTGGGAATGGTCAATATATTTCATCTGGGAATGTTCAAAATATGTCAACTGGGAATGGTCAATCAATGCCAACTGCGAATGGTCAATATATGTCAACTGGGAATGGTCAATTAATGCCAACTGGGAATGTTCAATATATGTCAACTGGGAATGGTCACTATATGTCAACTGGGAATGTTCAATATATGTCAACTGGGAATGGATATATATGTCAACTAGGAATGGTCAATATATGTCAACTGGGAATGGTCAATATATGTAAACTGGGAATGGTCAATATGTCAACTGGGAATGGTCAATATATGTCAACTGGGAATGTTCAATCAATGCCAACTGGGAATGGTCAATATATGTCAACTGGGAATGGTCAATATATGTCAACTGGGAATGGTCAAGTAATGCCAACTGGTAATGGTCAATATATGTCAACTGGGAATGGTCAATATATGGCAACTGGGAATGTCCAATCAATGCCAACTGCGAATGGTCAACATATGTCAACTGGGAATGGTCAATATATGTCAACTGGGAATGTTCAATCAATGCCAACTGTGAATGGTCAATATATGTCAACTGGGAATGGTCAATATATGTCAACTAGGAATGGTCAATATATGTCAAATGGGAATGGTCAATATATGTCAACTGGGAGCAGTCAATATATGTCAACTGGGAATGGTCATTATATATCAACTGGGAATGGTCATTATATATCAACTGGGAAGGGTCAATATATTTCAACTGGGAATGGTCAATATATATCAACTTGTACTGGTCAATATATGTCAACTGGGAATGGTCAATATATGTCAACTGGGAATGGTCAATTTCTGACAACTGGGAAAGTTCAATATATGTCAACTAGGAATGGTCAATATATGTCAACTGGGAATGGTCAATATATGTCAACTGGGATTATTCAATCAATGCCAACTGGGAATGGTCAATATATGTCAAATGGGAATGGTCAATATATGTCAACTGGGAATGTTCAATCAATGCCAACTGGGAATGGCCAATATATGTCAACTGGGAATGGTCAATATATGTCAACTGGGAATGATCAATATATGTCAACTGGGAATGGTCAATATATGTCAACTGGGGATGTTCAATCAATGCCAACTGGGAATGGTCAATATATGTCAATTGGGAATGGTCAATATATGTCAACTGGGAATGGTCAATATATGTCAACTGGGAATGGTCAATATATGTCAACTGGGAATGTTCAATCAATGCCAACTGGGAATGGTCCATATAAGTCAACTGGGAATGGTCAATATATGTCAACAGTGAATGTTCTATATATGTCAACTGGCAATGTTCAATATATGTCAACTGGAAGTGGTCAATATATGTCAACTGGCAATGGTCAATATATGTCAACTGGGAATGGCCAATATATGTCACCTGGGAATGTTCAATATATGTCAACTGGGAATGTTCAATATATGTCAACTGGGAATGGTCAATATATGTCAACTGGGAATGGTCACTATATGTCAACTGTGTATGGTCAAGTAATGCCAACTGGGAATGGTCAATATACGTCAACTGGTAATGGTCAATATATGTCAACTAGGAATGGTCAATATATGTCAACTGGGAATGGTCAATATATGCCAACCGGGAATGGTCAATATATGTCAACTGGGAATGGTCAATATATGTCAACTAGGAATGGTCAATATATGTCAACTGGGAATGGTCAATATATGTCAAATGGGAGCAGTCAATATATGTCAACTGGGAATGGTCATTATATATCAACTGGGAATGGTCATTATATATCAACTGGGAAGGGTCAATATATTTCAACTGGGAATGGTCAATATATATCAACTTGTACTGGTCAATATATGTCAACTGGGAATGGTCAATATATGTCAACTGGGAATGGTCAATTTCTGTCAACTGGGAAAGTTCAATATATGTCAACTAGAAATGGTCAATATATGTCAACTGGGAAAGATCAATATATGTCAACTGGGAATATTCAATCAATGCCAACTGGGAATGGTCAATATATGTCAACTGGGAATGGTCAATATATGTCAACTGGGAATGTTCAATCAATGCCAACTGGGAATGGCCAATATATGTCAACTGGGAATGGTCAATATATGTCAACTGGGAATGGTCAATATATGTCAACTGGGAATGGTCAATATATGTCAACTGGGGATGTTCAATCAATGCCAACTGGGAATGGTCAATATATGTCAATTGGGAATGGTCAATATATGTCAACTCGGAATGGTCAATATATGTCAACTGGGAATGGTCAATATATGTCAACTGGGAATGTTCAATCAATGCCAACTGGGAATGGTCAATATAAGTCAACTGGGAATGGTCAATATATGTCAACAGTGAATGTTCTATATATGTCAACTGGCAATGTTCAATATATGTCAACTGGAAGTGGTCAATATATGTCAACTGGCAATGGTCAATATATGTCAACTGGGAATGGCCAATATATGTCACCTGGGAATGTTCAATATATGTCAACTGGGAATGTTCAATATATGTCAACTGGGAATGGTCAATATATGTCAACTGGGAATGGTCACTATATGTCAACTGTGTATGGTCAAGTAATGCCAACTGGGAATGGTCAATATACGTCAACTGGGAATGGTCAATATATTTCAACCGGGAATGGTCAATATATGTCAACTGTGAATGGTCAATATATGTCAACTGGGAATGGTCAATATATGTCAACTGGGAATGGTCAATATGTCAACTGGGAATGGTCAATATATGTCAACTGGGAATGTTCAATCAATGCCAACTGGGAATGGTCAATATATTTCAACTGGGAATGGTCAATATATGTCAACTGGGAATGGTCAAGTAATGCCAACTGGGAATGGTCAATATATGTCAACTGGGAATGGTCAATATATGTCAACTGGGAATGTCCAATCAATGCCAACTGGGAATGGTCAACATATGTCAACTGGGAATGGTCAATTTTTGTCAACTGGGAATTGTCAAGTAATGCCAACTGGGAATGGTCAATATATGTCAACTGGGAATGGTCAATATATGTCAACTGTGATTGGTCAATATATCTCAACTGGGAATGGTCAATATATGTCAGCTGGTAATGGTCAATATATGTCAACTGGGAATGGTCAATATATGTCAACTGGGAATGGTCAATATATGTCAACTGGGAATGTTCAATCAATGCCAACTGTGAATGGTCAATATATGTCAACTGGGAATGGTCAATATATGTCAACTGGGAATGGTCAATATATGTCAACTGGGAATGATCAACTAATGCCAACTGGGAATGGTCAATATATGCCGACTTGGAATGGCCAATATATGTCAACTGGGAATGGTCAATATATGTCAACTGGGAATGTTCAATATATGTTAGCTGGGAATGTTCAATATATGTCAAATGGAAATGGTCAATATATGTCAACTGGGAATGCTCAATATATGGCAACTGGGAATGGTCATTATATATCAACTGGGAATGGTCAACATATGTCAACTGGGAATGGTCAATATATATCAACTTGGACTGGTCAATATATGTCAACTGGGAATGGTCAATATATGTCAAATGGGAATGGTCAATATATGTCAACTGGGAAAGTTCAATATATGTCAACTAGGAATGGACAATATATGTCAACTGGGAATGGTCAATATATGTCAACTGGGAGTATTAAATCAATGCGAACTGGGAATGGTCAATATATGTCAACTGGGAATGATCAATATATGTCAACATGGAATGGTCAATAAATGTGATCTGGGAATGGTCAATATATGTCAACTGGGAATGGTCATTATATGTCAACTGGGAATGTTCAATATATATCAACTGGGAATGGTCAATATATATCAACTGGGACTGGTCTATATATGTCAACTGGGAATGGTCAATATATGTCAACTGGGAATGGTCAATATATGTCAACTGGGAAAGTTCAATATATGTCTACTAGGAATGGTCAATATATATCAACTGGGAATGGTCAATATATGTCAACTGGGAATATCCAAACAATGCAAACTGGGAATGGGCAATATATGTCTACTGGGAACGGTCAATATATGTCAACTGGGAATGGTCAATATATGGCAACTGGGAATGGTCAAAATATATCAACTGGGAATGTTCAATATATGTCAACTGGGAATGTTGAATCAATGCCAACTGGGAATGGCCAATATTTGTCAACTGGGAATGGTCAATATATGTCAACTGGGAATGGTCAATATATGTCAACTGGGAATGGTCAATATATGTCAACTGGGGATGTTCAATCAATTCCAACTGGGAATGGTCAATATATTTCAACTGGGAATGGTCAATATATTTCAACTGTGAATGTTCAATCAATGCCAATTGGGAATGGTCAATATATGCCAACTGGGAATGTTCAATATATCTCAACTATGAACGTTCAATATATGTCAACTGGGAATGGTCAATATATGTCAACTGGGAATGTTCACTATATGTCAACTGTGTATGGTCAAGTAATGCCAACTGGGAATGGTGAATATAAGTCAACTGGGAATGGTCAATATATGTCAACCGGGCATGGTCAATATATGTCAACTGGGAATGGTCAATATATGGCAACTGGGAATGGTCAATATATGTCAACTGGGCATTGTCAATATATGTCAACTGGGAATGTTCAATATATGTCAACTGGGAATGTTCAATATATGTCAACTGGGAATGGTCAATATATGTCAACTGGGAAAGTTCAAGTAATGCCAACTGGGAATGGTCAATACATGTCAACTGGGAAAGGTCAATATATGTCTACTGGGAATGGTCAATATATGTCAACTGGGAATGGTCAATGTATGCCAAATGGGCATGGTCAATATATGTCAACTGGGAATGGTCAATATATATCACCTGGGAATGGTCAATATATGTCAACTGGGAATGGTCAATATATGTCAACTGGGAATGTTCAATATATGTCAACTGGGAATGGTCAATATATGTCAACTGGGAATGTTCAATATATGTCAACTGGGAATTGTCAATATATGACAACTGGGAATGGTCAATATATGTCAACAGTTATGGTAATATATGTCAACTGGCAATGGTCAATATATGTCAACTGGGAATGGTCAATATATGTCAACGGGGAATGGTCAATATATGTCAATTGGGAATGTTCAATATATGTCAACTGGGAATGGTCAATATATTTCATCCGGGAATGTTCAATATATGTCAACTGGGAACGGTCAATCAATGCCAACTGGGAATGGTCAACATATGTCAACTGGGAAAGGTCAATATATGTCAACTGGGAATGGTAAATATATGTCAACTGGGAATGTTCAATCAATGCCAACTGTGAATGGTCAATATATGTCAACTGGGAACGGTCAATATTTGTCAACTGGGAATGGTCAATTAATGCCAACTGGGAATATTCAATATATGTCAACTGGGAATTTTCAATATATGTCAACTGGGAATGGATATATATGTCAACTAGGAATGGTCAATATATGTCAACTGGGAATGGTCAATATATGTCAACTGGGAATGGTCAATATGTCTACTGGGAATGGTCAATATATGCCAACTGGGAATGTTCAATCAATGCCAACTGGGAATGGACAATATATGTCAACTGGGAATGGTCAATATATGTCAACTGGGAATGGTCAAGTAATGCCAACTGGTAATGGTCAATATATGTCAACTGGGAATGGTCAATATATGGCAACTGGGAATGTCCAATCAATGCCAACTGGGAATGGTCAACATATGTCAACTGAGAATGGTCAAGTAATGCCAAAAGGGAATGGTCAATATATGTCAACTGGGAATGGTCAATATATGTCAACTGGGAATGGTAAATATATGTCAACTGGGAATGGTCAATATATGTCAGATGGTAATGGTCAATATATTTCAACTGGGAATGGTCAATATATGTCAAATGGGAATGGTCAATATATGTCAACTGGGAATGTTCAATCAATGCCAAATTGAATGGTCAATATATGTCAACAGGGAATGGTCAATATATGTCAACTGGTAATGGTCAATATATGTCAACTGGGAATGGTCAAGTAATGCCAACTGGGAATGGTCAATATATGTCAACTGGGAATGGTCAATATATGTCAACTAGGAATGGTCAATATATGTCAACTGGGAATGGTCAATATATGTCAGCTGGTAATGGTCAATATATGTCAACTGGGAATGTTCAATATATGACAGCTGGGAATGGTCAATATATGTCTACTGGGAATGGTCAATATATGTCAACTGGGAATGGTCAATATATGCCAACTGGGAATTGTCAATATATGTCAACTGGGCATGGTCAATATATGTCAACTGGGTATGGTCAATAAATGTCAACTGGGAATGGTCAATAAATATCAAATGGGAATGGTCAATAAATGTCAACTGGATATGGTCAAGTAATGCCAACTGGGAATGGTCAATATATGTCAACTGGGAATGGTCTATATATGTCAACTGGTAATGGTCAATATATATTAACTGGGAATGTTCAATATATGTTAGCTGGGAATGGTCAATACATGTCAACTGGAAATGGGCAATATATGTCAACTGGGAATGGTCAATATATGTCAACTGGGAATGGTCAAGTAATGTCAACTGGTAATACTCAATATATGTCAACTGGGAATGGTCAATATATATCAACTTGGACTGGTCAATATATGTCAACTGGGAATGGTCAAAACATGTCAACTGGGAATGGTCAATATATGTCAACTGGGAAACTCAATATATGTCAACAAGGAATGGTCAATATATGTCAACTGGGAATGGTCAATATATGTCAACTGGGAATATTCAATCAATGCCAACTGGGAATGGCCAATATATGTCAACTGGGAATGCTCAATATATGTCAACTGGGAATGGTCAATATATTTCAACTGGGAATGGTCAATATATGTCAACTGGGGATGTTCAATCAATGCCAACTGGGAATGGTCAATATATGTCAACTGGGAATGGTCAATATATGTCAACTGGGAATGGTCAGTATATGTCAACTGGGAATGGTCAATATATGTCAACTGGGAATGTTCAATCAATGCCAACTGGGAATGGTCAATAAAAGTCAACTGGGAATGGTCAATATATGTCAGCAGTGAATGTTCAATATATGTCAAACGGGAATTTTCAATATATGTCAACTGGAAATGGTCAATATATGTCAACTGGGAATGGTCAATATATGTCAACTGTGAATGGCCAATATATGTCAACTGGGAATGTTCAATATATGTCAACTGGGAATGTTCAATATATGTCAACTGGGAATGGTCAATATATGTCAACTGGGAATGTTCAATATATGTCAACATTGCAATTCTCAATATATGTCAACTGGGAATTGTCAATATATGACAACTGGGAATGGTCAATATATGTCAAAAGTTATGGTCAATATATGACAACTGGCAATGGTCAATATATGTCAACTGGGAATGGTCAATATATGTCAACTGGGAATGGTCAATATATGTCAATTGGGAATGTTCAATATATGTCAACTGGGAATGGTCAATATATTTCATCTGGGAATGTTCAATATATGTCAACTGGGAATGGTCAGTCAATGCCAACTGGGAATGGTCAATATATGTCAACTGTAAATGGTCAATATATGTCAACTGGGAATGGTCAATATATGTCAACTGGGAATGGTCAATACATGTCAATTGGGAATGTACAATATATGTCAACTGGGAATGGTCAATATATTTCATCTGGGTATGTTCAAAATATGTCAACTGGGAATGGTCAATCAATGCCAACTGGGAATGGTCAATATATGTCAACTGGGAATGGTCAATTAATGCCAACTGGGAATTTTCAATATATGTCAACTGGGAATGGTCACTATATGTCAACTGGGAATGTTCAATATATGTCAACTGGGAATGGATATATATGTCAACTAGGAATGGTCAATATATGTCAACTGGGAATGGTCAATATATGTAAACCGGGAATGGTCAATATTTCAACTGGGAATGATCAATAAATGTCAACTGGGAATGTTCAATCAATGCCAACTGGGAATGGTCAATATATGTCAACTGGGAATGGTCAATATATGTCAACTGGGAATGGTCAAGTAATGCCAACTGGTAATGGTCAATATATGTCAACTGGGAATGGTCAATATATGGCAACTGGGAATTTCCAATCAATGCCAACTGGGAATGGTCAACATATGTCAACTGGGAATGGTCAATATATGTCAACAGGGAATGGTCAAGTAATGCCAACAGGGAATGGTCAATATATGTCAACTGGGAATGGTCAATATATGTCAACTGGGAATGGTCAATATATGTCAACTAGGAATGGTCAATATATGTCAACTGGGAATGTTCAATATATGTCAACTGGGAATGTTCAATATATGTCAACATTGCAATTTTCAATATATGTCAACTGGGAATTGTCAATATATGACAACTGGGAATGGTCAATATATGTCAAAAGTTATGGTCAATATATGTCAACTGGCAATGGTCAATATATGTCAACTGGGAATGGCCAATATATGTCACCTGGGAATGTTCAATATATGTCAACTGGGAATGTTCAATATATGTCAACTGGGAATGGTCAATATATGTCAACTGGGAATGGTCACTATATGTCAACTGGGAATGTTCAATCAATGCCAACTGGGAATGGTCAATAAAAGTCAACTGGGAATGGTCAATATATGTCAGCAGTGAATGTTCAATATATGTCAAACGGGAATTTTCAATATATGTCAACTGGAAATGGTCAATATATGTCAACTGGGAATGGTCAATATATGTCAACTGTGAATGGCCAATATATGTCAACTGGGAATGTTCAATATATGTCAACTGGGAATGTTCAATATATGTCAACTGGGAATGGTCAATATATGTCAACTGGGAATGTTCAATATATGTCAACATTGCAATTCTCAATATATGTCAACTGGGAATTGTCAATATATGACAACTGGGAATGGTCAATATATGTCAAAAGTTATGGTCAATATATGACAACTGGCAATGGTCAATATATGTCAACTGGGAATGGTCAATATATGTCAACTGGGAATGGTCAATATATGTCAATTGGGAATGTTCAATATATGTCAACTGGGAATGGTCAATATATTTCATCTGGGAATGTTCAATATATGTCAACTGGGAATGGTCAGTCAATGCCAACTGGGAATGGTCAATATATGTCAACTGTAAATGGTCAATATATGTCAACTGGGAATGGTCAATATATGTCAACTGGGAATGGTCAATACATGTCAATTGGGAATGTACAATATATGTCAACTGGGAATGGTCAATATATTTCATCTGGGTATGTTCAAAATATGTCAACTGGGAATGGTCAATCAATGCCAACTGGGAATGGTCAATATATGTCAACTGGGAATGGTCAATTAATGCCAACTGGGAATTTTCAATATATGTCAACTGGGAATGGTCACTATATGTCAACTGGGAATGTTCAATATATGTCAACTGGGAATGGATATATATGTCAACTAGGAATGGTCAATATATGTCAACTGGGAATGGTCAATATATGTAAACTGGGAATGGTCAATATGTCAACTGGGAATGATCAATAAATGTCAACTGGGAATGTTCAATCAATGCCAACTGGGAATGGTCAATATATGTCAACTGGGAATGGTCAATATATGTCAACTGGGAATGGTCAAGTAATGCCAACTGGTAATGGTCAATATATGTCAACTGGGAATGGTCAATATATGGCAACTGGGAATTTCCAATCAATGCCAACTGGGAATGGTCAACATATGTCAACTGGGAATGGTCAATATATGTCAACAGGGAATGGTCAAGTAATGCCAACAGGGAATGGTCAATATATGTCAACTGGGAATGGTCAATATATGTCAACTGGGAATGGTCAATATATGTCAACTAGGAATGGTCAATATATGTCAACTGGGAATGTTCAATATATGTCAACTGGGAATGTTCAATATATGTCAACATTGCAATTTTCAATATATGTCAACTGGGAATTGTCAATATATGACAACTGGGAATGGTCAATATATGTCAAAAGTTATGGTCAATATATGTCAACTGGCAATGGTCAATATATGTCAACTGGGAATGGCCAATATATGTCACCTGGGAATGTTCAATATATGTCAACTGGGAATGTTCAATATATGTCAACTGGGAATGGTCAATATATGTCAACTGGGAATGGTCACTATATGTCAACTGTGTATGGTCAAGTAATGCCAACTGGGAATGGTCAATATACGTCAACTGGGAATGGTCAATATATTTCAACCGGGAATGGTCAATATATGTCAACTGTGAATGGTCAATATATGTCAACTGGGAATGGTCAATATATGTCAACTGGGAATGGTCAATATGTCAACTGGGAATGGTCAATATATGTCAACTGGGAATGTTCAATCAATGCCAACTGCGAATGGTCAATATATTTCAACTGGGATTGGTCAATATATGTCAACTGGGAATGGTCAAGTAATGCCAACTGGGAATGGTCAATATATGTCAACTGGGAATGGTCAATATATGTCAACTGGGAATGTCCAATCAATGCCAACTGGGAATGGTCAACATATGTCAACTGGGAATGGTCAATATATGTCAACTGGGAATTGTCAAGTAATGCCAACTGGGAATGGTCAATATATGTCAACTGGGAATGGACAATATATGTCAACTGGGATTGGTCAATATATGTCAACTGGGAATGGTCAATATATGTCAGCTGGTAATGGTCAATATATGTCAACTGGGAATGGTCAATATATGGCAACTGGGAATGGTCAATATATGTCAACTGGGAATGTTCAATCAATGCCAACTGTGAATGGTCAATATATGTCAACTGGGAATGGTCAATATATGTCAACTGGGAATGGTCAATATCTGTCAACTGGGAATGATCAACTAATGCCAACTGGGAATGGTCAATATATGCCGACTGGGAATGGCCAATATATGTCAACTGGGAATGGTCAATATATGTCAACAGGGAATGTTCAATATATGTTAGCTGGGAATGGTCAATATATGTCAAATGGAAATGGTCAATATATGTCAACTGGGAATGCTCAATATATGTCAACTGGGAATGGTCATTATATATCAACTGGGAATGGTCAACATATGTCAAATGGGAATGGTCAATATATATCAACTTGGACTGGTCAATATATGTCAACTGGGAATGGTCAATATATGTCAACTGGGAAAGTTCAATATATGTCAACTAGGAATGGACAATATATGTCAACTGGGAATGGTCAATATATGTCAACTGGGTGTATTAAACCAATGCGAACTGGGAATGGTCAATATATGTCAACTGGGAATGATCAATATATGTCAACTGGGAATGGTCAATAAATATGATCTGGGAATGGTCAATATATGTCAACTGGGAATGGTCATTATATGTCAATATGTGTCAACTGTGAATGTTCAATCAATGCCAACTGTGAATGTTCAATATATGTCAACTGGGGACGTTCAATATATGTCAACTGGGAATGGTCAATATATGTCAACTGGGAATGTTCACTATATGTCAACTGTGTATGGTCAAGTAATGCCAACTGGGAATGGTGAATATAAGTCAACTGGGAATGGTCAATATATGCCATCCGGGCATGGTCAATATATGTCAAAGGGGAATGGTCACTATATATCAACTGGGAATGGTCAATATATGTCAACTGGGAATGGTCAATATATGTCAACTGGGAATGGTCAATATATGTCAACTGGGAATTGTCAATATATGTCAACCGGGAATGTTCAATATATGTCAACTGGGAATGTTCAATATATGTCAACTGGGAATGGTCAATATATGTCAACTGGGAATGGTCAATATATGTCAAAATTGCAATTTTCAATATATGTCCACTGGGAATTGTCAATATATGACAACTGGGAATGGTCAATATATGTCAAAAGTTATGGTCAATATATGTCAACTGGCAATGGTCAATATATGTCAACTGGGAATGGTCAATATATGTTAACTGGGAATGGTCAATATATGTCAATTGGGAATGTTCAATATATGTCAACTGGGAATGGTCAATATATTTCATCCGGGAATGTTCAATATATGTCAACTGGGAATGGTCAATCATTGCCAACTGGGAATGGTCAATATATGTCAACTGGGAATGGTCAATATATGTCAACTGGGAATGGTCTATATATGTCAACTGGGAATGGTAAATATATGTCAACTGGGAATGTTCAATCAATGCCAACTGTGAATGGTCAATATATGTCAACTGGGAATGGTCAATATATGTCAACAGGGAATGGTCAATTAATGCCAACTGGGAATGTTCAATATATGTCAACGAAATGGTCACTATATGTCAACTGGGAATGTTCAATATATGCCAACTGGGAATGGATATATATGTCAACTAGGAATGGTCAATATATGTCAACTGGGAATGGACAATATATGTAAACTGGGAATGGTCAATATGTCAACTGGGAATGTTCAATATATGTCAACTGGGAATGTTCAATCAATGCCAACTGTGAATGGTCAATATATTTCAACTGGGAATGGTCAATATATGTCAACTGGGAATGGTCAAGTAATGCCAATTGGGAATGGTCAATATATGTCAACAGGGAATTGTCACTATATGTCAACTGGGAATTTTCAATATATGTCAACTGGGAATGGATATATATGTCAACAGGGAATGGTCAAGATATGTCAACTGGGAATGGTCAATATATGTCAACTGGGAATGGTCAATATATGTCAACTGGGAACAGTCAATATATGTCAACTGGGAATGGTCATTATATATCAACTGGGAATGGTCATTATATATCAACTGGGAAGGGTCAATATATTTCAACTGGGAATGGTCAATATATATCAACTTGTATTGGTCAATATATGTCAACCTCTACTGGTCAATATATATCAAATGGGAATGGTCAATATATGTCAACTGGGAATGGTCAATGTATGTCAACTGGGAAAGTTCAATATATGTCAACTAGGAATGGTCAATATATGTCAACTGGGAATGGTCAATATATGTCAACTGGGAATATTCAATCAATGCCAACTGGGAATGGTCAATATATATCAACTGGGAATGGTCAATATATGTCAACTGGGAATGTTCTATCAATGCCATCTGGGAATGGCCAATATATGTCAACAGTGAATGTTCTAAATATGTCAACTGGCAATGTTCAATATATGTCAACTGGAAGTGGTCAATATATGTCAACTGGCAAAGGTCAATATATCTCAACTGGGAATGGTCAATATATGTCAACTGGGAATGGTCACTATATGTCAACTGTGTATGGTCAAGTAATGCCAACTGGGAATGGTCAATATACGTCAACTGGGAATGGTCAATATACGTCAACTGGGAATGGTCAATATATGTCAACCGGGAATGGTCAATATATGTCAACTGGGAATGGTCAATATATGTCAACTGGGAATGGTCAATATATGTCAACTGCGAATGGTCAACATGTCAACTGGGAATGGTCACTCTATGTCAACTGGGAATGTTCAATATATGTCAGCTGGTAATGGTCAATATATGACAGCTGGGAATGGTCAATATATGTCTACTGGGAATGGTCAATATATCTCAACTGGGAATGGTCAATATATGCCAACTGGGAATGGTCAATATATGTCAACTGGGATTGGTCAATATATGTCAACTGGGTATGGTAAATATATTTCAACTGGGAATGGTCAATATATGTCAAATGGGAATGGTCAATAAATGTCAACTGGGTATGGTCAAGTAATGCCAACTGGGAATGGTCAATATATGTCAACTGGGAATGGTCAATAAATGTCAACTGGAAATGGTCAATATATGTCAACTGGGAATGCTCAATATATGTCAACTGGGAATGGTCATTATATATCAACTGGGAATTGTCAATAAATGTCAACTGGTAATGGTCAATATATATCAACTTGGACTTGTCAATATATGTCAACTGGAAATGGTCAATATATGTCAACTGGGAATGGTCAATAAATATCAACTGGGAGTATTAAATCAATGCCAACTGCGAATGGTCAATATATTTCAACTGGGAATGATAAATATATGTCAACTGGGAATGGTCAACATATGTGAACTGGGAATGGTCAATATTTGTCAACTGGGAATGGTCATTATATGTCAACTGGGAATGGTCAATATATGTCAACTGGGAATGGTCAATATATATCAACTGGGACTGGTCTATATATGTCAACTGGGAAAGTTCAATATATGTCAACTTGGAATGGCCAATAAATGTCAATTGGGAATGGTCAATATATGTCAACTGGGAATATCCAATCAATGCCAACTGGGAATGGTCAATGTATGTCAACTGGGAATGGTCAATATATGTCATCTGGGAATGGTCAATATATGGCAAATTGGAATGCTCAAAATATATCAACTGGGAATGTTCAATATATGTCAACTGGGAATGTTCAACCAATGCCTACTGGGAATGGTCAATATATGTCAACTGGGAATGGTCAATATATGTCAACTGGGGATGTTCAATCAATGCCAACTGGGAATGGTCAATGTATGTCAACTGGGAATGGTCAATATGTGTCAACTGTGAATGTTCAATCAATGCCAACTGTGAATGTTCAATATATGTCAACTGGGGACGTTCAATATATGTCAACTGGGAATGGTCAATATATGTCAACTGGGAATGTTCACTATATGTCAACTGTGTATGGTCAAGTAATGCCAACTGGGAATGGTGAATATAAGTCAACTGGGAATGGTCAATATATGCCATCCGGGCATGGTCAATATATGTCAAAGGGGAATGGTCACTATATGTCAACTGGGAATGGTCAATATATGTCAACTGGGAATGGTCAATATATGTCAACTGGGAATGGTCAATATATGTCAACTGGGAATTGTCAATATATGTCAACCGGGAATGTTCAATATATGTCAACTGGGAATGTTCAATATATGTCAACTGGGAATGGTCAATATATGTCAACTGGGAATGGTCAATATATGTCAAAATTGCAATTTTCAATATATGTCCACTGGGAATTGTCAATATATGACAACTGGGAATGGTCAATATATGTCAAAAGTTATGGTCAATATATGTCAACTGGCAATGGTCAATATATGTCAACTGGGAATGGTCAATATATGTTAACTGGGAATGGTCAATATATGTCAATTGGGAATGTTCAATATATGTCAACTGGGAATGGTCAATATATTTCATCCGGGAATGTTCAATATATGTCAACTGGGAATGGTCAATCATTGCCAACTGGGAATGGTCAATATATGTCAACTGGGAATGGTCAATATATGTCAACTGGGAATGGTCTATATATGTCAACTGGGAATGGTAAATATATGTCAACTGGGAATGTTCAATCAATGCCAACTGTGAATGGTCAATATATGTCAACTGGGAATGGTCAATATATGTCAACAGGGAATGGTCAATTAATGCCAACTGGGAATGTTCAATATATGTCAACGAAATGGTCACTATATGTCAACTGGGAATGTTCAATATATGCCAACTGGGAATGGATATATATGTCAACTAGGAATGGTCAATATATGTCAACTGGGAATGGACAATATATGTAAACTGGGAATGGTCAATATGTCAACTGGGAATGTTCAATATATGTCAACTGGGAATGTTCAATCAATGCCAACTGTGAATGGTCAATATATTTCAACTGGGAATGGTCAATATATGTCAACTGGGAATGGTCAAGTAATGCCAATTGGGAATGGTCAATATATGTCAACAGGGAATTGTCACTATATGTCAACTGGGAATTTTCAATATATGTCAACTGGGAATGGATATATATGTCAACAGGGAATGGTCAAGATATGTCAACTGGGAATGGTCAATATATGTCAACTGGGAATGGTCAATATATGTCAACTGGGAACGGTCAATATATGTCAACTGGGAATGGTCATTATATATCAACTGGGAATGGTCATTATATATCAACTTGTACTGGTCAATATATGTCAACCTGTACTGGTCAATATATATCAAATGGGAATGGTCAATATATGTCAACTGGGAATGGTCAATGTATGTCAACTGGGAAAGTTCAATATATGTCAACTAGGAATGGTCAATATATGTCAACTGGGAATGGTCAATATATGTCAACTGGGAATATTCAATCAATGCCAACTGGGAATGGTCAATATATATCAACTGGGAATGGTCAATACATGTCAACTGGGAATGTTCTATCAATGCCAACTGGGAATGGCCAATATATGTCAACTGGGAATGGTCAATATATGTCAACTGGGAATGGTCAATATATGTCAACTGGGAATGGTCAATATGTCAACTGGGGATGTTCAATCAATACCAACTGGGAATGGTCAATATATGTCAATTGGGAATGGTCAATATATGTCAACTGGGAATGGTCAATATATGTCAACTGGGAATGGTCAATATATGTCAACTGGGAATGTTCAATCAATGCCAACTGGGAATGGTCAATATAAGTCAACTGGGAATGGTCAATATATGTCAACAGTGAATGTTCTAAATATGTCAACTGGCAATGTTCAATATATGTCTACTGGAAGTGGTCAATATATGTCAACTGGCAAAGGTCAATATATCTCAACTGGGAATGGCCAATATATGTCAACTGGGAATGTTCAATATATGTCAACTGGGAATGGTCAATATATGTCAACTGGGAATGGTCAAGTAATGCCAACTGGGAATGGTCAATATACGTCAACTGGGAATGGTCAATATATGTCAACCAGGAATGGTCAATATATGTCAACTGGGAATGGTCAATATATGTCAACTGGGAATGGTCAATATATGTCAACTGCGAATGGTCAACATGTCAACTGGGAATGGTCACTCTATGTCAACTGGGAATGTTCAATATATGTCAGCTGGTAATGGTCAATATATGTCAACTGGGAATGGTCAATATATGACAGCTGGGAATGGTCAATATATGTCTACTGGGAATGGTCAATATATCTCAACTGGGAATGGTCACTATATGCCAACTGGGAATGGTCAATATATGTCAACTGGGAATGGTCAATATATGTCAACTGGGTATGGTAAATATATTTCAACTGGGAATGGTCAATATATGTCAAATGGGAATGGTCAATAAATGTCAACTGGGTATGGTCAAGTAATGCCAACTGGGAATGGTCAATATATGTCAACTGGGAATGGTCAATATATGTCAACTGGTAATGGTCAATATATGTCAACTGGGAATGTTCAATATTTGTTAGCTGTGAATGGTCAATAAATGTCAACTGGAAATGGTCAATATATGTCAACTGGGAATGCTCAATATATGTCAACTGGGAATGGTCATTATATATCAACTGGGAATTGTCAATAAATGTCAACTGGTAATGGTCAATATATATCAACTTGGACTTGTCAATATATGTCAACTGGAAATGGTCAATATATGTCAACTGGGAATGGTCAATATATATCAACTGGGAGTATTAAATCAATGCCAACTGCGAATGGTCAATATATTTCAACTGGGAATGATAAATATATGTCAACTGGGAATGGTCAACATATGTGAACAGGGAATGGTCAATATTTGTCAACTGGGAATGGTCATTATATGTCAACTGGGAATGGTCAATATATGTCAACTGGGAATGGTCAATATATATCAACTGGGACTGGTCTATATATGTCAACTGGGAAAGTTCAATATATGTCAACTTGGAATGGCCAATAAATGTCAATTGGGAATGGTCAATATATGTCAACTGGGAATATCCAATCAATGCCAACTGGGAATGGTCAATGTATGTCAACTGGGAATGGTCAATATATGTCATCTGGGAATGGTCAATATATGGCAAATTGGAATGCTCAAAATATATCAACTGGGAATGTTCAATATATGTCAACTGGGAATGTTCAACCAATGCCTACTGGGAATGGTCAATATATGTCAACTGGGAATGGTCAATATATGTCAACTGGGGATGTTCAATCAATGCCAACTGGGAATGGTCAATGTATGTCAACTGGGAATGGTCAATATGTGTCAACTGTGAATGTTCAATCAATGCCAACTGTGAATGTTCAATATATGTCAACTGGGGACGTTCAATATATGTCAACTGGGAATGGTCAATATATGTCAACTGGGAATGTTCACTATATGTCAACTGTGTATGGTCAAGTAATGCCAACTGGGAATGGTGAATATAAGTCAACTGGGAATGGTCAATATATGCCATCCGGGCATGGTCAATATATGTCAAAGGGGAATGTTCACTATATGTCAACTGGGAATGGTCAATATATGTCAACTGGGAATGGTCAATATATGTCAACTGGGAATGGTCAATATATGTCAACTGGGAATTGTCAATATATGTCAACCGGGAATGTTCAATATATGTCAACTGGGAATGTTCAATATATGTCAACTGGGAATGGTCAATATATGTCAACTGGGAATGGTCAATATATGTCAACTGGGAATGGTCTATATATGTCAACTGGGAATGGTAAATATATGTCAACTGGGAATGTTCAATCAATGCCAACTGTGAATGGTCAATATATGTCAACTGGGAATGGTCAATATATGTCAACAGGGAATGGTCAATTAATGCCAACTGGGAATGTTCAATATATGTCAACTAAATGGTCACTATATGTCAACTGGGAATGTTCAATATATGTCAACTGGGAATGGATATATATGTCAACTAGGAATGGTCAATATATGTCAACTGGGAATGGACAATATATGTAAACTGGGAATGGTCAATATGTCAACTGGGAATGGTCAATATATGTCAACTGGGAATGTTCAATCAATGCCAACTGGGAATGGTCAATATATGTCAACTGGGAATGGTCAATATATGTCAACTTGGAATGGTCAAGTAATGCCAACTGGTAATGGTCAATATATGTCAACTGGTAATGGTCAATATATGTCAACTGGGAATGTTCAATATATGTTAGCTGGGAATGGTCAATAAATGTCAACTGGAAATGGTCAATATATGTCAACTGGGAATGTTCAATATATGTCAACTGGGAATGGTCATTACATATCAACTGGGAATTGTCAATATATGTCAACTGGGAATGGTTAATATATATCAACTTGGACTTGTCAATATATGTCAACTGGGAATGGTCAATATATGTCAACTGGGAATGGTCAATATATGTCAACTGGGAAAGATCAATATATGTCAACTAGGAATGGTCAATATATGTCAACTGGGAATGGTCAATATATATCAACTGTGAGTATTAAATCAATGCCAACTGCGAATGGTCAATATATGTCAACTGGGAATGATAACTATATGTCAACTGGGAATGGTCAACATATGTGAACTGGGAATGGTCAATATTTGTCAAC
The DNA here is from genome assembly GCF_052327205.1 of Somniosus microcephalus. Taxonomy (NCBI): domain Eukaryota; kingdom Metazoa; phylum Chordata; class Chondrichthyes; order Squaliformes; family Somniosidae; genus Somniosus; species Somniosus microcephalus. The sequence continues at coordinate 26,530,472 of NW_028225182.1, read as the reverse complement.
TGGGAATGGTCATTATATGTCAACTGGGAATGGTCAATATATGTCAACTGGGAATGGTCAATATATATTAACAGGGACTGGTCTATATATGTCAACTGGGAATGGTCAATATATGTCAACTGGGAATGGTCAATATATGTCAACTGGGAAAGTTCAATATATGTCAACTTGGAATGGTCAATATATGGCAACTGCGAATGGTCAATATATGTCAACTGGGAATATCCAATCAAAGCCAACTGGGAATGGTCAATATATGTCAACTGGGAACGGTCAATATATGTCAACTGGGAATGGTCAATATATGGCAAATGGGAATGGTCAAAATATATCAACTGGGAATGTTAAATATAAGTCAACTGGGAATGTTCAACCAATGCCAACTGGGAATGGCCAATATTTGTCAACTGGGAATGGTCAATATATGTCAACTGGGAATGGTCAATATATGTCAACTGGGAATGGTCAATATATGTCAACTGGGGATGTTCAATCAAAGCCAACTGGGAATGGTCAATATATGTCAACTGGGAATGGTCAATATGTGTCAACTGTGAATGTTCAATCAATGCCAACTGGGAATGGTCAATATATGCCAACTGGGAATGTTCAATATATGTCAACTGGGAACGTTTAATATATGTCAACTGGGAATGGTCAAATTATGTCAACTGGGAATGTTCACTATATGTCAGCTGTGTATGGTCAAGTAATACTAACTGGGAATGGTGAATATCAGTCAACTGGGAATGGTCAATATATGCCATCCGGGCATGGACAATATATGTCAAAGGGGAGTGGTCAATATATGTCAACTGGGAATGGTCAATATATGTCAACTGGGAATGGTCAATATATGTCAACTGGGAATGGTCAATATATGTCAACTGGGAATATGTCAATATATGTCAACTGGGAATGTTCAATATATGTCAACTGGGAATGTTCAATATATGTCAACTGGGAATGGATATATATGTCAACTAGGAATGGTCAATATATGTCAACTGGGAATGGTCAATATATGTAAACTGGGAATGGTCAATATGTCAACTGGGAATGGTCAATATATGTCAACTGGGAATGTTCAATCAATGCCAACTGGGAATGGTCAATATATGTCAACTGGGAATGGTCAATATATGTCAACTTGGAATGGTCAAGTAATGCCAACTGGTAATGGTCAATATATGTCAACTGGTAATGGTCAATATATGTCAACTGGGAATGTTCAATATATGTTAGCTGGGAATGGTCAATAAATGTCAACTGGAAATGGTCAATATATGTCAACTGGGAATGCTCAATATATGTCAACTGGGAATGGTCATTACATATCAACTGGGAATTGTCAATATATGTCAACTGGGAATGGTTAATATATATCAACTTGGACTTGTCAATATATGTCAACTGGGAATGGTCAATATATGTCAACTGGGAATGGTCAATATATGTCAACTGGGAAAGATCAATATATGTCAACTAGGAATGGTCAATATATGTCAACTGGGAATGGTCAATATATATCAACTGTGAGTATTAAATCAATGCCAACTGCGAATGGTCAATATATGTCAACTGGGAATGATAACTATATGTCAACTGGGAATGATCAACATATGTGAACTGGGAATGGTCAATATTTGTCAACTGGGAATGGTCATTATATGTCAACAGGGAATGGTCAATATATGCCAACTGGGAATGGTCAATATATATTAACTGGGACTGGTCTATATATGTCTACTGGGAATGGTCAATATATGTCAACTGGGAATGGTCAATATATGTCAACTGGGAAAGTTCAATATATGTCAACTTGGAATGGTCAATATATATCAACTGGGAATGGTCAATATATGTCAACTGGGAATATCCAATCTAAGCCAACTGGGAATGGTCAATATATGTCAACTGGGAACGGTCAATATATGTCAACTGGGAATGGTCAATATATGGCAAATGGGAATGGTCAAAATATATCAACTGGGAATGTTAAATATAAGTCAACTGGGAATGTTCAACCAATGCCAACTGGGAATGGCCAATATTTGACAACTGGGAATGGTCAATATATGTCAACTGGGAATGGTCAATATATGTCAACTGGGAATGGTCAATATATGTCAACTGGGGATGTTCAATCAATGCCAACTGGGAATGGTCAATATATGTCAACTGGGAATGGTCAATATGTGTCAACTGTGAATGTTCAATCAATGCCAACTGAGAATGGTCAATATATGCCAACTGGGAATGTTCAATATATGTCAACTGGGAACGTTTAATATATGTCAACTGGGAATGGTCAAATTATGTCAACTGGGAATGTTCACTATATGTCAGCTGTGTATGGTCAAGTAATGCCAACTGGGAATGGTGAATATCAGTCAACTGGGAATGGTCAATATATGCCATCCGGGCATGGACAATATATGTCAAAGTGGAGTGGTCAATATATGTCAACTGGGAATGGTCAATATATGTCAACTGGGAATGGTCAATATATGTCAACTGGGAATGGTCAATATATGTCAACTGGGAATATGTCAATATATGTCAACTGGGAATGTTCAATATATGTCAACTGGGAAAGTTCAATATATGTCAACTAGGAATGGACAATATATGTCAACTGGGAATGGTCAATATATGTCAACTGGGAGTATTAAATCAATGCGAACTGGGAATGGTCAATATATGTCAACTGGGAATGATCAATATATGTCAACATGGAATGGTCAATAAATGTGATCTGGGAATGGTCAATATATGTCAACTGGGAATGGTCATTATATGTCAACTGGGAATGTTCAATATATATCAACTGGGAATGGTCAATATATATCAACTGGGACTGGTCTATATATGTCAACTGGGAATGGTCAATATATGTCAACTGGGAATGGTCAATATATGTCAACTGGGAAAGTTCAATATATGTCTACTAGGAATGGTCAATATATATCAACTGGGAATGGTCAATATATGTCAACTGGGAATATCCAAACAATGCAAACTGGGAATGGGCAATATATGTCTACTGGGAACGGTCAATATATGTCAACTGGGAATGGTCAATATATGGCAACTGGGAATGGTCAAAATATATCAACTGGGAATGTTCAATATATGTCAACTGGGAATGTTGAATCAATGCCAACTGGGAATGGCCAATATTTGTCAACTGGGAATGGTCAATATATGTCAACTGGGAATGGTCAATATATGTCAACTGGGAATGGTCAATATATGTCAACTGGGGATGTTCAATCAATTCCAACTGGGAATGGTCAATATATTTCAACTGGGAATGGTCAATATATTTCAACTGTGAATGTTCAATCAATGCCAATTGGGAATGGTCAATATATGCCAACTGGGAATGTTCAATATATCTCAACTATGAACGTTCAATATATGTCAACTGGGAATGGTCAATATATGTCAACTGGGAATGTTCACTATATGTCAACTGTGTATGGTCAAGTAATGCCAACTGGGAATGGTGAATATAAGTCAACTGGGAATGGTCAATATATGTCAACCGGGCATGGTCAATATATGTCAACTGGGAATGGTCAATATATGGCAACTGGGAATGGTCAATATATGTCAACTGGGCATTGTCAATATATGTCAACTGGGAATGTTCAATATATGTCAACTGGGAATGTTCAATATATGTCAACTGGGAATGGTCAATATATGTCAACTGGGAAAGTTCAAGTAATGCCAACTGGGAATGGTCAATACATGTCAACTGGGAAAGGTCAATATATGTCTACTGGGAATGGTCAATATATGTCAACTGGGAATGGTCAATGTATGCCAAATGGGCATGGTCAATATATGTCAACTGGGAATGGTCAATATATATCACCTGGGAATGGTCAATATATGTCAACTGGGAATGGTCAATATATGTCAACTGGGAATGTTCAATATATGTCAACTGGGAATGGTCAATATATGTCAACTGGGAATGTTCAATATATGTCAACTGGGAATTGTCAATATATGACAACTGGGAATGGTCAATATATGTCAACAGTTATGGTAATATATGTCAACTGGCAATGGTCAATATATGTCAACTGGGAATGGTCAATATATGTCAACGGGGAATGGTCAATATATGTCAATTGGGAATGTTCAATATATGTCAACTGGGAATGGTCAATATATTTCATCCGGGAATGTTCAATATATGTCAACTGGGAACGGTCAATCAATGCCAACTGGGAATGGTCAACATATGTCAACTGGGAAAGGTCAATATATGTCAACTGGGAATGGTAAATATATGTCAACTGGGAATGTTCAATCAATGCCAACTGTGAATGGTCAATATATGTCAACTGGGAACGGTCAATATTTGTCAACTGGGAATGGTCAATTAATGCCAACTGGGAATATTCAATATATGTCAACTGGGAATTTTCAATATATGTCAACTGGGAATGGATATATATGTCAACTAGGAATGGTCAATATATGTCAACTGGGAATGGTCAATATATGTCAACTGGGAATGGTCAATATGTCTACTGGGAATGGTCAATATATGCCAACTGGGAATGTTCAATCAATGCCAACTGGGAATGGACAATATATGTCAACTGGGAATGGTCAATATATGTCAACTGGGAATGGTCAAGTAATGCCAACTGGTAATGGTCAATATATGTCAACTGGGAATGGTCAATATATGGCAACTGGGAATGTCCAATCAATGCCAACTGGGAATGGTCAACATATGTCAACTGAGAATGGTCAAGTAATGCCAAAAGGGAATGGTCAATATATGTCAACTGGGAATGGTCAATATATGTCAACTGGGAATGGTAAATATATGTCAACTGGGAATGGTCAATATATGTCAGATGGTAATGGTCAATATATTTCAACTGGGAATGGTCAATATATGTCAAATGGGAATGGTCAATATATGTCAACTGGGAATGTTCAATCAATGCCAAATTGAATGGTCAATATATGTCAACAGGGAATGGTCAATATATGTCAACTGGTAATGGTCAATATATGTCAACTGGGAATGGTCAAGTAATGCCAACTGGGAATGGTCAATATATGTCAACTGGGAATGGTCAATATATGTCAACTAGGAATGGTCAATATATGTCAACTGGGAATGGTCAATATATGTCAGCTGGTAATGGTCAATATATGTCAACTGGGAATGTTCAATATATGACAGCTGGGAATGGTCAATATATGTCTACTGGGAATGGTCAATATATGTCAACTGGGAATGGTCAATATATGCCAACTGGGAATTGTCAATATATGTCAACTGGGCATGGTCAATATATGTCAACTGGGTATGGTCAATAAATGTCAACTGGGAATGGTCAATAAATATCAAATGGGAATGGTCAATAAATGTCAACTGGATATGGTCAAGTAATGCCAACTGGGAATGGTCAATATATGTCAACTGGGAATGGTCTATATATGTCAACTGGTAATGGTCAATATATATTAACTGGGAATGTTCAATATATGTTAGCTGGGAATGGTCAATACATGTCAACTGGAAATGGGCAATATATGTCAACTGGGAATGGTCAATATATGTCAACTGGGAATGGTCAAGTAATGTCAACTGGTAATACTCAATATATGTCAACTGGGAATGGTCAATATATATCAACTTGGACTGGTCAATATATGTCAACTGGGAATGGTCAAAACATGTCAACTGGGAATGGTCAATATATGTCAACTGGGAAACTCAATATATGTCAACTAGGAATGGTCAATATATGTCAACTGGGAATGGTCAATATATGTCAACTGGGAATATTCAATCAATGCCAACTGGGAATGGCCAATATATGTCAACTGGGAATGCTCAATATATGTCAACTGGGAATGGTCAATATATTTCAACTGGGAATGGTCAATATATGTCAACTGGGGATGTTCAATCAATGCCAACTGGGAATGGTCAATATATGTCAACTGGGAATGGTCAATATATGTCAACTGGGAATGGTCAGTATATGTCAACTGGGAATGGTCAATATATGTCAACTGGGAATGTTCAATCAATGCCAACTGGGAATGGTCAATAAAAGTCAACTGGGAATGGTCAATATATGTCAGCAGTGAATGTTCAATATATGTCAAACGGGAATTTTCAATATATGTCAACTGGAAATGGTCAATATATGTCAACTGGGAATGGTCAATATATGTCAACTGTGAATGGCCAATATATGTCAACTGGGAATGTTCAATATATGTCAACTGGGAATGTTCAATATATGTCAACTGGGAATGGTCAATATATGTCAACTGGGAATGTTCAATATATGTCAACATTGCAATTCTCAATATATGTCAACTGGGAATTGTCAATATATGACAACTGGGAATGGTCAATATATGTCAAAAGTTATGGTCAATATATGACAACTGGCAATGGTCAATATATGTCAACTGGGAATGGTCAATATATGTCAACTGGGAATGGTCAATATATGTCAATTGGGAATGTTCAATATATGTCAACTGGGAATGGTCAATATATTTCATCTGGGAATGTTCAATATATGTCAACTGGGAATGGTCAGTCAATGCCAACTGGGAATGGTCAATATATGTCAACTGTAAATGGTCAATATATGTCAACTGGGAATGGTCAATATATGTCAACTGGGAATGGTCAATACATGTCAATTGGGAATGTACAATATATGTCAACTGGGAATGGTCAATATATTTCATCTGGGTATGTTCAAAATATGTCAACTGGGAATGGTCAATCAATGCCAACTGGGAATGGTCAATATATGTCAACTGGGAATGGTCAATTAATGCCAACTGGGAATTTTCAATATATGTCAACTGGGAATGGTCACTATATGTCAACTGGGAATGTTCAATATATGTCAACTGGGAATGGATATATATGTCAACTAGGAATGGTCAATATATGTCAACTGGGAATGGTCAATATATGTAAACCGGGAATGGTCAATATTTCAACTGGGAATGATCAATAAATGTCAACTGGGAATGTTCAATCAATGCCAACTGGGAATGGTCAATATATGTCAACTGGGAATGGTCAATATATGTCAACTGGGAATGGTCAAGTAATGCCAACTGGTAATGGTCAATATATGTCAACTGGGAATGGTCAATATATGGCAACTGGGAATTTCCAATCAATGCCAACTGGGAATGGTCAACATATGTCAACTGGGAATGGTCAATATATGTCAACAGGGAATGGTCAAGTAATGCCAACAGGGAATGGTCAATATATGTCAACTGGGAATGGTCAATATATGTCAACTGGGAATGGTCAATATATGTCAACTAGGAATGGTCAATATATGTCAACTGGGAATGTTCAATATATGTCAACTGGGAATGTTCAATATATGTCAACATTGCAATTTTCAATATATGTCAACTGGGAATTGTCAATATATGACAACTGGGAATGGTCAATATATGTCAAAAGTTATGGTCAATATATGTCAACTGGCAATGGTCAATATATGTCAACTGGGAATGGCCAATATATGTCACCTGGGAATGTTCAATATATGTCAACTGGGAATGTTCAATATATGTCAACTGGGAATGGTCAATATATGTCAACTGGGAATGGTCACTATATGTCAACTGGGAATGTTCAATCAATGCCAACTGGGAATGGTCAATAAAAGTCAACTGGGAATGGTCAATATATGTCAGCAGTGAATGTTCAATATATGTCAAACGGGAATTTTCAATATATGTCAACTGGAAATGGTCAATATATGTCAACTGGGAATGGTCAATATATGTCAACTGTGAATGGCCAATATATGTCAACTGGGAATGTTCAATATATGTCAACTGGGAATGTTCAATATATGTCAACTGGGAATGGTCAATATATGTCAACTGGGAATGTTCAATATATGTCAACATTGCAATTCTCAATATATGTCAACTGGGAATTGTCAATATATGACAACTGGGAATGGTCAATATATGTCAAAAGTTATGGTCAATATATGACAACTGGCAATGGTCAATATATGTCAACTGGGAATGGTCAATATATGTCAACTGGGAATGGTCAATATATGTCAATTGGGAATGTTCAATATATGTCAACTGGGAATGGTCAATATATTTCATCTGGGAATGTTCAATATATGTCAACTGGGAATGGTCAGTCAATGCCAACTGGGAATGGTCAATATATGTCAACTGTAAATGGTCAATATATGTCAACTGGGAATGGTCAATATATGTCAACTGGGAATGGTCAATACATGTCAATTGGGAATGTACAATATATGTCAACTGGGAATGGTCAATATATTTCATCTGGGTATGTTCAAAATATGTCAACTGGGAATGGTCAATCAATGCCAACTGGGAATGGTCAATATATGTCAACTGGGAATGGTCAATTAATGCCAACTGGGAATTTTCAATATATGTCAACTGGGAATGGTCACTATATGTCAACTGGGAATGTTCAATATATGTCAACTGGGAATGGATATATATGTCAACTAGGAATGGTCAATATATGTCAACTGGGAATGGTCAATATATGTAAACTGGGAATGGTCAATATGTCAACTGGGAATGATCAATAAATGTCAACTGGGAATGTTCAATCAATGCCAACTGGGAATGGTCAATATATGTCAACTGGGAATGGTCAATATATGTCAACTGGGAATGGTCAAGTAATGCCAACTGGTAATGGTCAATATATGTCAACTGGGAATGGTCAATATATGGCAACTGGGAATTTCCAATCAATGCCAACTGGGAATGGTCAACATATGTCAACTGGGAATGGTCAATATATGTCAACAGGGAATGGTCAAGTAATGCCAACAGGGAATGGTCAATATATGTCAACTGGGAATGGTCAATATATGTCAACTGGGAATGGTCAATATATGTCAACTAGGAATGGTCAATATATGTCAACTGGGAATGTTCAATATATGTCAACTGGGAATGTTCAATATATGTCAACATTGCAATTTTCAATATATGTCAACTGGGAATTGTCAATATATGACAACTGGGAATGGTCAATATATGTCAAAAGTTATGGTCAATATATGTCAACTGGCAATGGTCAATATATGTCAACTGGGAATGGCCAATATATGTCACCTGGGAATGTTCAATATATGTCAACTGGGAATGTTCAATATATGTCAACTGGGAATGGTCAATATATGTCAACTGGGAATGGTCACTATATGTCAACTGTGTATGGTCAAGTAATGCCAACTGGGAATGGTCAATATACGTCAACTGGGAATGGTCAATATATTTCAACCGGGAATGGTCAATATATGTCAACTGTGAATGGTCAATATATGTCAACTGGGAATGGTCAATATATGTCAACTGGGAATGGTCAATATGTCAACTGGGAATGGTCAATATATGTCAACTGGGAATGTTCAATCAATGCCAACTGCGAATGGTCAATATATTTCAACTGGGATTGGTCAATATATGACAACTGGGAATGGTCAAGTAATGCCAACTGGGAATGGTCAATATATGTCAACTGGGAATGGTCAATATATGTCAACTGGGAATGTCCAATCAATGCCAACTGGGAATGGTCAACATATGTCAACTGGGAATGGTCAATATATGTCAACTGGGAATTGTCAAGTAATGCCAACTGGGAATGGTCAATATATGTCAACTGGGAATGGACAATATATGTCAACTGGGATTGGTCAATATATGTCAACTGGGAATGGTCAATATATGTCAGCTGGTAATGGTCAATATATGTCAACTGGGAATGGTCAATATATGGCAACTGGGAATGGTCAATATATGTCAACTGGGAATGTTCAATCAATGCCAACTGTGAATGGTCAATATATGTCAACTGGGAATGGTCAATATATGTCAACTGGGAATGGTCAATATCTGTCAACTGGGAATGATCAACTAATGCCAACTGGGAATGGTCAATATATGCCGACTGGGAATGGCCAATATATGTCAACTGGGAATGGTCAATATATGTCAACAGGGAATGTTCAATATATGTTAGCTGGGAATGGTCAATATATGTCAAATGGAAATGGTCAATATATGTCAACTGGGAATGCTCAATATATGTCAACTGGGAATGGTCATTATATATCAACTGGGAATGGTCAACATATGTCAAATGGGAATGGTCAATATATATCAACTTGGACTGGTCAATATATGTCAACTGGGAATGGTCAATATATGTCAACTGGGAAAGTTCAATATATGTCAACTAGGAATGGACAATATATGTCAACTGGGAATGGTCAATATATGTCAACTGGGCGTATTAAACCAATGCGAACTGGGAATGGTCAATATATGTCAACTGGGAATGATCAATATATGTCAACTGGGAATGGTCAATAAATATGATCTGGGAATGGTCAATATATGTCAACTGGGAATGGTCATTATATGTCAACTGGGAATGTTCAATAAATGTCAACTGGGAATGCTCAATATATATCAACTGGGACTGGTCTATATATGTCAACTGGGAATGGTCAATATATGTCAACTGGGAATGGTCAATATATGTCAACTGGGAAAGTTCAATATATGTCTACTAGGAATGGTCAATATATATCAACTGGGAATGGTCAATATATGTCAACTGGGAATATCCAAACAATGCCAACTGGGAATGGTCAATATATGTCTACTGGGAACGGTCAATATATGTCAACTGGGAATGGTCAATATATGTCAACTGGGAATGGTCAAAATATATCAACTGGGAATGTTCAATATATGTCAACTGGGAATGTTGAATCAATGCCAACTGGGAATGGCCAATATTTGTCAACTGGGAATGGTCAATATATGTCAACTGGGAATGGTCAATATATGTCAACTGGGAATGGTCAATATATGTCACCTGGGGATGTTCAATCAATTCCAACTGGGAATGGTCAATATATTTCAACTGGGAATGGTCAATATATTTCAACTGTGAATGTTCAATCAATGCCAATTGGGAATGGTCAATATATGCCAACTGGGAATGTTCAATATATGTCAACTATGAACGTTCAATATATGTCAACTGGGAATGGTCAATATATGTCAACTGGGAATGTTCACTATATGTCAACTGTGTATGGTCAAGTAATGCCAACTGGGAATGGTGAATATAAGTCAACTGGGAAAGGTCAATATATGTCAACCGGGCATGGTCAATATATGTCAACTGGGAATGGTCAATATATGGCAACTGGGAATGGTCTATATATGTCAACTGGGCATTGTCAATATATGTCAACTGGGAATGTTCAATATATGTCAACTGGGAATGTTCAATATATGTCAACTGGGAATGGTCAATATATGTCAACTGGGAAAGTTCAAGTAATGCTAACTGGGAATGGTCAATACATGTCAACTGGGAAAGGTCAATATATGTGTACTGGGAATGGTCAATATATGTCAACTGGGAATGGTCAATGTATGCCAAATGGGCATGGTCAATATATGTCAACTGGGAATGGTCAATATATATCACCTGGGAATGGTCAATATATGTCAACTGGGAATGGTCAATATATGTCAACTGGGAATGTTCAATATATGTCAACTGGGAATGGTCAATATATGTCAACTGGGAATGGTCAATATATGTCAATGGGGAATGGTCAATATATGTCAACAGAGAACGGTCAATCAATGCCAACTGGGAATGGTCAACATATGTCAACTGGGAAAGGTCAATATATGTCAACTGGGAATGGTAAATATATTTCAACTGGGAATGTTCAATCAATGCCAACTGTGAATGGTCAATATATGTCAACTGGGAATGGTCAATATTTGTCAACTGGGAATGGTCAATTAATGCCAACTGGGAATGTTCAATATATGTCAACTGGGAATGGTCACTGTATGTCAACTGGGAATGTTCAATATATGTCAACTGGGAATGGATATATATGTCAACTAGGAATGGTCAATATATGTCAACTGGGAATGGTCAATATATGTCAACTGGGAATGGTCAATATGTCTACTGGGAATGGTCAATATATGCCAACTGGGAATGTTCAATCAATGCCAACTGGGAATGGTCAATATATGTCAACTGGGAATGGTCAATATATGTCAACTGGGAATGGTCAAGTAATGCCAACTGGTAATGGTCAATATATGTCAACTGGGAATGGTCAATATATGGCAACTGGGAATGTCCAATCAATGCCAACTGGGAATGGTCAACATATGTCAACTGGGAATGGTCAATATATGTCAACTGAGAATGGTCAAGTAATGCCAAAAGGGAATGGTCAATATATGGCAATTGGGAATGGTCAATATATGTCAACTGGGAATGGTAAATATATGTCAACTGGGAATGGTCAATTAATGCCAACTGGGAATGTTCAATATATGTCAACTGGGAATGGTCACTGTATGTCAACTGGGAATGTTCAATATATGTCAACTGGGAATGGATATATATGTCAACTAGGAATGGTCAATATATGTCAACTGGGAATGTTCAATATATGTCAACTGGGAATGGTCAATATGTCTACTGGGAATGGTCAATATATGCCAACTGGGAATGTTCAATCAATGCCAACTGGGAATGGTCAATATATGTCAACTGGGAATGGTCAATATATGTCAACTGGGAATGGTCAAGTAATGCCAACTGGTAATAGTCAATATATGTCAACTGGGAATGGTCAATATATGGCAACTGGGAATGTCCAATCAATGCCAACTGGGAATGGTCAACATATGTCAACTGGGAATGGTCAATATATGTCAACTGAGAATGGTCAAGTAATGCCAAAAGGGAATGGTCAATATATCTCAACTGGGAATGTTCAATATATGTCAACTGGGAATGGTAAATATATGTCAACTGGGAATGGTCAATATATGTCAACTGGGAATGTTCAATCAATGCCAACTTGGAATGTTCAATATATGTCAACAGGGAATGGTCAATATATGTCAACTGGTAATGGTCAATATATGTCAACTGGGAATGGTCAAGTAATGCCAACTTGGAATGGTCAATATATGTCAACTGGGAATGGTCAATATATGTCAACTAGGAATGGTCAATATATGTCAACTGGGAGTGGTCAATATATGTCAGCTGGTAATGGTCAATATATTTCAACTGGGAATGTTCAATATATGACAGCTGGGAATGGTCAATATATGTCAACTGGGAATGTTCAATCAATGCCAACTTGGAATGGTCAATATATGTCAACAGGGAATGGTCAATATATGTCAACTGGTAATGGTCAATATATGTCAACTGGGAATGGTCAAGTAATGCCAACTTGGAATGGTCAATATATGTCAACTGGGAATGGTCAATATATGTCAACTAGGAATGGTCAATATATGTCAACTGGGAGTGGTCAATATATGTCAGCTGGTAATGGTCAATATATTTCAACTGGGAATGTTCAATATATGACAGCTGGGAATGGTCAATATATGTCAACTGGGAATGTTCAATCAATGCCAACTTGGAATGGTCAATATATGTCAACAGGGAATGGTCAATATATGTCAACTGGTAATGGTCAATATATGTCAACTGGGAATGGTCAAGTAATGCCAACTTGAAATGGTCAATATATGTCAACTGGGAATGGTCAATATATGCCAACTGGGAATTGTCAATATATGTCAACTGGGCATGGTCAATATATGTCAACTGGGTATGGTCAATAAATGTCAACTGGGAATGGTCAATAAATGTCAAATGGGAATGGTCAATAAATGTCAACTGGATATGGTCAAGTAATGCCAACTGGGAATGGTCAATATATGTCAACTGGGAATGGTCAATATATGTCAACTGGTAATGGTCAATATATATCAACTGGGAATGTTCAATATATGTTAGCTGGGAATGGTCAATATATGTCAACTGGAAATGGGCAATATATGTCAACTGGGAATGGTCAATTTATGTCAACTGGGAATGGTCAAGTAATGCCAACTGGTAATACTCAATATATGTCAACTGGGAATGGTCAATATATATCAACTTGGACTGGTCAATATATGTCAAATGGGAATGGTCAAAACATGTCAACTGGGAATGGTCAATATATGTCAACTGGGAAACTCAATATATGTCAACTAGGAATGGTCAATATATGTCAACTGGGAATGGTCAATATATGTCAACTGGGAATATTCAATCAATGCCAACTGGGAATGGCCAATATATATCAACTGGGAATGCTCAATATATGTCAACTGGGAATGGTCAATATATTTCAACTGGGAATGGTCAATATATGTCAACTGGGGATGTTCAATCAATGCCAACTGGGAATGGTCAATATATGTCAACTGGGAATGGTCAATATATGTCAACTGGGAATGGTCAGTATATGTCAACTGGGAATGGTCAATATATGTCAACTGGGAATGTTCAATCAATGCCAACTGGGAATGGTCAATAAACGTCAACTGGGAATGGTCAATATATGTCAGCAGTGAATGTTCAATATATGTCAAATGGGAATTTTCAATATATGTCAACTGGAAATGGTCAATATATGTCAACTGGGAATGGTCAATATATATATCAACTGTGAATGGCCAATATATGTCAACTGGGAATGTTCAATATATGTCAACTGGGAATGTTCAATATATATCAACTGGGAATGTTCAATATATGTCAACTGGGAATGTTCACTATATGTCAACTGGGTATGGTCAAGTAATGCCAACTGGAAATGGTCAATGTACTTCAACTATGAATGGTCAATATATGTCAACCGGGAATGGTCAATATATGTCAACTGGGAATGGTCAATATATGTCATCTGGAAATGTTCAATATATGTCAACTGGGAAGAGTCAATATATGTCAACTGGGAATGTTCAATATATGTCAACTGGGAATGTTCAATCAATGCCAAGTGGGAATGGTCAATATATGTCAACTGGAATTGGTCAATATATGTCAACTGGGAATGGTCAATATATGTCAACTGGAAATGGTCAATATATGTCAACTGGGAATGTTCAATCAATGCCAACTGTGAATGGTCAAGTAATGCCAACAGGGAATGGTCAATATATGTCAACTGGGAATGGTCACTGTATGTTAACTGTGTATGGTCAAGTAATGCCAACTGGGAATGGTCAAAATACGTCAACTGGGAATGGTAAATATATGTCAACCGGGAATGGTCAATATATGTCAACTGGGAATGGTCAATATATGTCAACTGGGAATGGTCAATATATGGCAACTGGGAATGGTCAATATGTCAACTGGGAATGGTCAATATATGTCAACAGTGAATGTTCAATATATGTCAACTGGGAATGTTCAATATATGTCAACTGGAAATGGTCAATATATGTCAACTGGGAATGGTCAATATATGTCAACTGGGAATGGCCAATATATGTCAACTGGGAATGTTCAATATATGTCAACTGGGAATGTTCAATATATGTCAACTGGGAATGTTCAATATATGTCAACTGGGAATGTTCACGATATGTCAACTGGGTATGGTCAAGTAATGCCAACTGGGAATGATCAATGTACGTCAACTATGAATGGTCAATATATGTCAACCGAGAATGGTCAATATATGTCAACTGGGAATGGTCAATATATGTCATCTGGAAATGTTCAATATATGTCAACTGGGAATAGTCAATATATGTCAACTGGGAATGTTCAATATATGTCAACTGGGAATGTTCAATCAATGCCAAGTGGGAATGGTCAATATATGTCAACTGGAATTGGTCAATATATGTCAACTGGGAATGGTCAATATATGTCAAATGGGAATGGTCAATATATGTCAACTGGGAATGTTCAATCAATGCCAACTGTGAATGGTCAAATAATGCCAACTGGGAATGGTCAATTTTTGTCAACTGGGAATGGTCACTAAATGTTAACTGTGTATGGTCAAGTAATGCCAACTGGGAATGTTCAATATACGTCAACTGGGAATGGTAAATATATGTCAACCGGGAATGGTCAATATATGTCAACTGGGAATGGTCAATATATGTCAACTGGAAATGGTCAATATATGTCAACTGGGAATGGTCCATCTGTCAACTGGGAATGGTCAATATATGTCAACTGGGAATGTTCAATCAATGCCAACTGGGAATGGTCACTGTATGTCAACTGGGAATGTTCAATATATGTCAACTGGGAATGGATATATATGTCAACTAGGAATGGTCAATATATGTCAACTGGGAATGGTCAATATATGTCAACTGGGAATGGTCAATATGTCTACTGGGAATGGTCAATATATGCCAACTGGGAATGTTCAATCAATGCCAACTGGGAATGGTCAATATATGTCAACTGGGAATGGTCAATATATGTCAACTGGGAATGGTCAAGTAATGCCAACTGGTAATGGTCAATATATGTCAACTGGGAATGGTCAATATATGGCAACTGGGAATGTCCAATCAATGCCAACTGGGAATGGTCAACATATGTCAACTGGGAATGGTGAATATATGTCAACTGAGAATGGTCAAGTAATGCCAAAAGGGAATGGTCAATATATGTCAACTGGGAATGGTCAATATATGTCAACTGGGAATGGTAAATATATGTCAACTGGGAATGGTCAATTAATGCCAACTGGGAATGTTCAATATATGTTAACTGGGAATGGTCACTGTATGTCAACTGGGAATGTTCAATATATGTCAACTGGGAATGGATATATATGTCAACTAGGAATGGTCAATATATGTCAACTGGGAATGTTCAATATATGTCAACTGGGAATGGTCAATATGTCTACTGGGAATGGTCAATATATGCCAACTGGGAATGTTCAATCAATGCCAACTGGGAATGGTCAATATATGTCAACTGGGAATGGTCAATATATGTCAACTGGGAATGGTCAAGTAATGCCAACTGGTAATAGTCAATATATGTCAACTGGGAATGGTCAGTATATGGCAACTGGGAATGTCCAATCAATGCCAACTGGGAATGGTCAACATATGTCAACTGGGAATGGTCAATATATGTCAACTGAGAATGGTCAAGTAATGCCAAAAGGGAATGGTCAATATATGTCAACTGGGAATGGTCAATATATGTCAACTGGGAATGGTAAATATATGTCAACTGGGAATGGTCAATATATGTCAACTGGGAATGTTCAATCAATGCCAACTTGGAATGGTCAATATATGTCAACAGGGAATGGTCAATATATGTCAACTGGTAATGGTCAATATATGTCAACTGGGAATGGTCAAGTAATGCCAACTTGGAATGGTCAATATATGTCAACTGGGAATGGTCAATATATGTCAACTAGGAATGGTCAATATATGTCAACTGGGAGTGGTCAATATATGTCAGCTGGTAATGGTCAATATATTTCAACTGGGA
The DNA here is from genome assembly GCF_052327205.1 of Somniosus microcephalus. NCBI lineage: Eukaryota > Metazoa > Chordata > Chondrichthyes > Squaliformes > Somniosidae > Somniosus > Somniosus microcephalus. The sequence continues at coordinate 26,513,002 of NW_028225182.1, read as the reverse complement.
ATGTTCAATATATGACAGCTGGGAATGGTCAATATATGTCAACTGGGAATGTTCAATCAATGCCAACTTGGAATGGTCAATATATGTCAACAGGGAATGGTCAATATATGTCAACTGGTAATGGTCAATATATGTCAACTGGGAATGGTCAAGTAATGCCAACTTGGAATGGTCAATATATGTCAACTGGGAATGGTCAATATATGCCAACTGGGAATTGTCAATATATGTCAACTGGGCATGGTCAATATATGTCAACTGGGTATGGTCAATAAATGTCAACTGGGAATGGTCAATAAATGTCAAATGGGAATGGTCAATAAATGTCAACTGGATATGGTCAAGTAATGCCAACTGGGAATGGTCAATATATGTCAACTGGGAATGGTCAATATATGTCAACTGGTAATGGTCAATATATATCAACTGGGAATGTTCAATATATGTTAGCTGGGAATGGTCAAAATATGTCAACTGGAAATGGGCAATATATGTCAACTGGGAATGGTCAATTTATGTCAACTGGGAATGGTCAAGTAATGCCAACTGGTAATACTCAATATATGTCAACTGGGAATGGTCAATATATATCAACTTGGACTGGTCAATATATGTCAACTGGGAATGGTCAAAACATGTCAACTGGGAATGGTCAATATATGTCAACTGGGAAACTCAATATATGTCAACTAGGAATGGTCAATATATGTCAACTGGGAATGGTCAATATATGTCAACTGGGAATATTCAATCAATGCCAACTGGGAATGGCCAATATATGTCAACTGGGAATGCTCAATATATGTCAACTGGGAATGGTCAATATATTTCAACTGGGAATGGTCAATATATGTCAACTGGGGATGTTCAATCAATGCCAACTGTGAATGGTCAATATATGTCAACTGGGAATGGTCAATATATGTCAACTGGGAATGTTCAATATATATCAACTGGGAATGTTCAATATATGTCAACTGGGAATGTTCACTATATGTCAACTGGGTATGGTCAAGTAATGCCAACTGGAAATGGTCAATGTACTTCAACTATGAATGGTCAATATATGTCAACCGGGAATGGTCAATATATGTCAACTGGGAATGGTCAATATATGTCATCTGGAAATGTTCAATATATGTCAACTGGGAAGAGTCAATATATGTCAACTGGGAATGTTCAATATATGTCAACTGGGAATGTTCAATCAATGCCAAGTGGGAATGGTCAATATATGTCAACTGGAATTGGTCAATATATGTCAACTGGGAATGGTCAATATATGTCAACTGGAAATGGTCAATATATGTCAACTGGGAATGTTCAATCAATGCCAACTGTGAATGGTCAAGTAATGCCAACAGGGAATGGTCAATATATGTCAACTGGGAATGGTCACTGTATGTTAACTGTGTATGGTCAAGTAATGCCAACTGGGAATGGTCAAAATACGTCAACTGGGAATGGTAAATATATGTCAACCGGGAATGGTCAATATATGTCAACTGGGAATGGTCAATATATGTCAACTGGGAATGGTCAATATATGGCAACTGGGAATGGTCAATATGTCAACTGGGAATGGTCAATATATGTCAACAGTGAATGTTCAATATATGTCAACTGGGAATGTTCAATATATGTCAACTGGAAATGGTCAATATATGTCAACTGGGAATGGTCAATATATGTCAACTGGGAATGGCCAATATATGTCAACTGGGAATGTTCAATATATGTCAACTGGGAATGTTCAATATATGTCAACTGGGAATGTTCAATATATGTCAACTGGGAATGTTCACGATATGTCAACTGGGTATGGTCAAGTAATGCCAACTGGGAATGATCAATGTACGTCAACTATGAATGGTCAATATATGTCAACCGAGAATGGTCAATATATGTCAACTGGGAATGGTCAATATATGTCATCTGGAAATGTTCAATATATGTCAACTGGGAATAGTCAATATATGTCAACTGGGAATGTTCAATATATGTCAACTGGGAATGTTCAATCAATGCCAAGTGGGAATGGTCAATATATGTCAACTGGAATTGGTCAATATATGTCAACTGGGAATGGTCAATATATGTCAAATGGGAATGGTCAATATATGTCAACTGGGAATGTTCAATCAATGCCAACTGTGAATGGTCAAATAATGCCAACTGGGAATGGTCAATTTTTGTCAACTGGGAATGGTCACTAAATGTTAACTGTGTATGGTCAAGTAATGCCAACTGGGAATGTTCAATATACGTCAACTGGGAATGGTAAATATATGTCAACCGGGAATGGTCAATATATGTCAACTGGGAATGGTCAATATATGTCAACTGGAAATGGTCAATATATGTCAACTGGGAATGGTCCATCTGTCAACTGGGAATGGTCAATATATGTCAACTGGGAATGTTCAATCAATGCCAACTGGGAATGGTCACTGTATGTCAACTGGGAATGTTCAATATATGTCAACTGGGAATGGATATATATGTCAACTAGGAATGGTCAATATATGTCAACTGGGAATGGTCAATATATGTCAACTGGGAATGGTCAATATGTCTACTGGGAATGGTCAATATATGCCAACTGGGAATGTTCAATCAATGCCAACTGGGAATGGTCAATATATGTCAACTGGGAATGGTCAATATATGTCAACTGGGAATGGTCAAGTAATGCCAACTGGTAATGGTCAATATATGTCAACTGGGAATGGTCAATATATGGCAACTGGGAATGTCCAATCAATGCCAACTGGGAATGGTCAACATATGTCAACTGGGAATGGTGAATATATGTCAACTGAGAATGGTCAAGTAATGCCAAAAGGGAATGGTCAATATATGTCAACTGGGAATGGTCAATATATGTCAACTGGGAATGGTAAATATATGTCAACTGGGAATGGTCAATTAATGCCAACTGGGAATGTTCAATATATGTTAACTGGGAATGGTCACTGTATGTCAACTGGGAATGTTCAATATATGTCAACTGGGAATGGATATATATGTCAACTAGGAATGGTCAATATATGTCAACTGGGAATGTTCAATATATGTCAACTGGGAATGGTCAATATGTCTACTGGGAATGGTCAATATATGCCAACTGGGAATGTTCAATCAATGCCAACTGGGAATGGTCAATATATGTCAACTGGGAATGGTCAATATATGTCAACTGGGAATGGTCAAGTAATGCCAACTGGTAATAGTCAATATATGTCAACTGGGAATGGTCAGTATATGGCAACTGGGAATGTCCAATCAATGCCAACTGGGAATGGTCAACATATGTCAACTGGGAATGGTCAATATATGTCAACTGAGAATGGTCAAGTAATGCCAAAAGGGAATGGTCAATATATGTCAACTGGGAATGGTCAATATATGTCAACTGGGAATGGTAAATATATGTCAACTGGGAATGGTCAATATATGTCAACTGGGAATGTTCAATCAATGCCAACTTGGAATGGTCAATATATGTCAACAGGGAATGGTCAATATATGTCAACTGGTAATGGTCAATATATGTCAACTGGGAATGGTCAAGTAATGCCAACTTGGAATGGTCAATATATGTCAACTGGGAATGGTCAATATATGTCAACTAGGAATGGTCAATATATGTCAACTGGGAGTGGTCAATATATGTCAGCTGGTAATGGTCAATATATTTCAACTGGGAATGTTCAATATATGACAGCTGGGAATGGTCAATATATGTCAACTGGGAATGTTCAATCAATGCCAACTTGGAATGGTCAATATATGTCAACAGGGAATGGTCAATATATGTCAACTGGTAATGGTCAATATATGTCAACTGGGAATGGTCAAGTAATGCCAACTTGGAATGGTCAATATATGTCAACTGGGAATGGTCAATATATGCCAACTGGGAATTGTCAATATATGTCAACTGGGCATGGTCAATATATGTCAACTGGGTATGGTCAATAAATGTCAACTGGGAATGGTCAATAAATGTCAAATGGGAATGGTCAATAAATGTCAACTGGATATGGTCAAGTAATGCCAACTGGGAATGGTCAATATATGTCAACTGGGAATGGTCAATATATGTCAACTGGTAATGGTCAATATATATCAACTGGGAATGTTCAATATATGTTAGCTGGGAATGGTCAAAATATGTCAACTGGAAATGGGCAATATATGTCAACTGGGAATGGTCAATTTATGTCAACTGGGAATGGTCAAGTAATGCCAACTGGTAATACTCAATATATGTCAACTGGGAATGGTCAATATATATCAACTTGGACTGGTCAATATATGTCAACTGGGAATGGTCAAAACATGTCAACTGGGAATGGTCAATATATGTCAACTGGGAAACTCAATATATGTCAACTAGGAATGGTCAATATATGTCAACTGGGAATGGTCAATATATGTCAACTGGGAATATTCAATCAATGCCAACTGGGAATGGCCAATATATGTCAACTGGGAATGCTCAATATATGTCAACTGGGAATGGTCAATATATTTCAACTGGGAATGGTCAATATATGTCAACTGGGGATGTTCAATCAATGCCAACTGGGAATGGTCAATATATGTCAACTGGGAATGGTCAATATATGTCAACTGGGAATGGTCAGTATATGTCAACTGGGAATGGTCACTATATGTCAACTGGGAATGTTCAATCAATGCCAACTGGGAATGGTCAATAAAAGTCAACTGGGAATGGTCAATATATGTCAACTGGGAATGGTCAATATATATATCAACTGTGAATGGCAAATATATGTCAACTGGGAATGTTCAATATATGTCAACTGGGAATTTTCAATATATATCAACTGGGAATGTTCAATATATGTCAACTGGGAAAGTTCACTATATGTCAACTGTGTATGGTCAAGTAATGCCAACTGGAAATGGTCAATGTACTTCAACTATGAATGGTCAATATATATCTACCGGGAATGGTCAATATATGTCAACTGGGAATGGTCAATATATGTCATCTGGAAATGTTCAATATATATCAACTGGGAATAGTCAATATATGTCAACTGGGAATGTTCAATATATGTCAACTGGGAATGTTCAATCAATGCCAAGTGGGAATGGTCAATATATGTCAACTGGAATTGGTCAATATATGTCAACTGGGAATGGTCAATATATGTCAACTGGGAATGGTCAATATATGTCAACTGGGTATGTTCAATCAATGCCAACTGTGAATGGTCAAGTAATGCCAACAGGGAATGGTCAATATATGTCAACTGGGAATGGTCACTGTATGTTAACTGTGTATGGTCAAGTAATGCCAACTGGGAATGGTCAAAATACGTCAACTGGGAATGGTAAATATATGTCAACCGGGAATGGTCAATATATGTCAACTGGGAATGGTCAATATATGTCAACTGGGAATGGTCAATATATGGCAACTGGGAATGGTCAATATGTCAACTGGGAATGGTCAATATATGTCAACAGTGAATGTTCAATATATGTCAACTGGGAATGTTCAATATATGTCAACTGGAAATGGTCAATATATATCAACTGGGAATGGTCAATATATGTCAACTGGGAATGGCCAATATATGTCAACTGGGAATGTTCAATATATGTCAACTGGGAATGTTCAATATATGTCAACTGGGAATGTTCAATATATGTCAACTGGGAATGTTCACGATATGTCAACTGGGTATGGTCAAGTAATGCCAACTGGGAATGATCAATGTACGTCAACTATGAATGGTCAATATATGTCAACCGAGAATGGTCAATATATGTCAACTGGGAATGGTCAATATATGTCATCTGGAAATGTTCAATATATGTCAACTGGGAATAGTCAATATATGTCAACTGGGAATGTTCAATATATGTCAACTGGGAATGTTCAATCAATGCCAAGTGGGAATGGTCAATATATGTCAACTGGAATTGGTCAATATATGTCAACTGGGAATGGTCAATATATGTCAACTGGGAATGGTCAATATATGTCAACTGGGAATGTTCAATCAATGCCAACTGTGAATGGTCAAGTAATGCCAACTGGGAATGGTCAATTTTTGTCAACTGGGAATGGTCACTAAATGTTAACTGTGTATGGTCAAGTAATGCCAACTGGGAATGTTCAATATACGTCAACTGGGAATGGTAAATATATGTCAACCGGGAATGGTCAATATATGTCAACTGGGAATGGTCAATATATGTCAACTGGGAATGGTCAATATATGTCAACTGGGAATGGTCAATCTGTCAACTGGGAATGGTCAATATATGTCAACTGGGAATGTTCAATCAATGCCAATTGGGAATGGTCAATATATGTCAACTGGGAATGGTCAATATATTTCAACTGAGAATGGTCAATATATGTCAACTGGGAATGTTCAATCAATGCCAACTGGGAATGGTCAATATATGTCAACTGGGAATGGTCAATATATGTCAACTGGGAATGGTCAAGTAATGCCAACTGGGAATGGTCAATATTTGTCAACTGGGAATGGTCAATATATGTCAACTGGGAATGTCCAATCAATGCCAACAGGGAATGGTCAACATATGTCAACTGGGAATGGTCAATATATGTCAACTGGGAATTGTCATGTAATGCCAACTGGGAATGGTCAATATATGTCAACTGGGAATGGTCAATATATGACACCTGGGATTGGTCAATATATGTCAACTGGGAATGGTCAATATATGTCAGCTGATAATGGTCAATATATGTCAACTGGGAATGGTCAATATATGTCAACTGGGAATGGTCAATATATGGCAACTGGGAATGTCCAATCAATGCCAACTGGGAATGGTCAACATATGTCAACTGGGAATGGTCAATATATGTCAACTGAGAATGGTCAAGTAATGCCAAAAGGGAATGGTCAATATATGTCAACTGGGAATGGTCAATATATGTCAACTGGGAATGGTAAATATATGTCAACTGGGAATGGTCAATATATGTCAGATGGTAATAATCAATATATTTCAACTGGGAATGGTCAATATATGTCAAATGGGAATGGTCAATATATGTCAACTGGGAATGTTCAATCAATGCCAACTTGGAATGGTCAATATATGTCAACAGGGAATGGTCAATATATGTCAACTGGTAATGGTCAATATAGTTCAAATTGGAATGGTCAAGTAATGCCAACTGGGAATGGTCAATATATGTCAACTGGGAATGGTCAATATATGTCAACTAGGAATGGTCAATATATGTCAACTGGGAATGGTCAATATATGTCAGCTGGTAATGGTCAATATATGTCAACTGGGAATGTTCAATATATGACAGCTGGGAATGGTCAATATATGTCTACTGGGAATGGTCAATATATGTCAACTGGGAATGTTCAATATATGACAGCTGGGAATGGTCAATATATGTCATTTGGGTATGGTCAATAAATGTCAACTGGGAATGGTCAATAAATGTCAAATGGGAATGGTCAATAAATGTCAACTGGATATGTTCAAGTAATGCCAACTGGGAATGGTCAATATATGTCAACTGGGAATGGTCAATATATGTCAGATTGTAATGGTCAATATATTTCAACTGGGAATGGTCAATATATGTCAAATGGGAATGGTCAATATATGTCAACTGGGAATGTTCAATCAATGCCAACTTGGAATGGTCAATATATGTCAACAGGGAATGGTCAATATATGTCAACTGGTAATGGTCAATATATGTCAACTGGGAATGGTCAAGTAATGCCAACTGGGAATGGTCAATACATGTCAACTGGGAATGGTCAATATATGTCAACTAGGAATGGTCAATATATGTCAACTGGGAATGGTCAATATATGTCAGCTGGTAATGGTCAATATATGTCAACTGGGAATGTTCAATATATGACAGCTGGGAATGGTCAATATATGTCTACTGGGAATGGTCAATATATGTCAACTGGGAATGTTCAATATATGACAGCTGGGAATGGTCAATATATGTCAACAGGGTATGGTCAATAAATGCCAACTGGGAATGGTCAATAAATGTCAAATGGGAATGGTCAATAAATGTCAACTGGATATGGTCAAGTAATGCCAACTGGGAATGGTCAATATATGTCAACTGGGAATGGTCAAAATATATCAACTGGGAATGTTCAATATATGTCAACTGGGAATGTTGAATCAATGCCAACTGGGAATGGCCAATATTTGTCAACTGGGAATGGTCAATATATGTCAACTGGGAATGGTCAATATATATCAACTGGGAATGGTCAATATATGTCAACTGGGGATGTTCAATCAATTCCAACTGGGAATGGTCAATATATTTCAACTGGGAATGGTCAATATATTTCAACTGTGAATGTTCAATCAATGCCAATTGGGAATGGTCAATATATGCCAACTGGGAATGTTCAATATATGTCAACTATGAACGTTCAATATATATCAACTGGGAATGGTCAATATATGTCAACTGGGAATGTTCACTATATGTCAACTGTGTATGGTCAAGTAATGCCAACTGGGAATGGTGAATATAAGTCAACTGGGAATGGTCAATATATGTCAACCGGGCATGGTCAATATATGTCAACTGGGAATGGTCAATATATGGCAACTGGGAATGGTCTATATATGTCAACTGGGCATTGTCAATATATGTCAACTGGGAATGTTCAATATATGTCAATGGGAATGTTCAATATATGTCAACTGGGAATGGTCAATATATGTCAACTGGGAAAGTTCAAGTAATGCCAACTGGGAATGGTCAATACATGTCAACTGGGAAAGGTCAATATATGTCTACTGGGAATGGTCAATATATGTCAACTGGGAATGGTCAATGTATGCCAAATGGGCATGGTCAATATATGTCAACTGGGAATGGTCAATATATATCACCTGGGAATGGTCAATATATGTCAACTGGGAATGGTCAATATATGTCAACTGGGAATGTTCAATATATGTCAACTGGTAATGGTCAATATATGTCAACTGGGAATGGTCAAGTAATGCCAACTTGGAATGGTCAATATATGTCAACTGGGAATGGTCAATATATGTCAACTAGGAATGGTCAATATATGTCAACTGGGAGTGGTCAATATATGTCAGCTGGTAATGGTCAATATATTTCAACTGGGAATGTTCAATATATGACAGCTGGGAATGGTCAATATATGTCAACTGGGAATGTTCAATCAATGCCAACTTGGAATGGTCAATATATGTCAACAGGGAATGGTCAATATATGTCAACTGGTAATGGTCAATATATGTCAACTGGGAATGGTCAAGTAATGCCAACTTGGAATGGTCAATATATGTCAACTGGGAATGGTCAATATATGCCAACTGGGAATTGTCAATATATGTCAACTGGGCATGGTCAATATATGTCAACTGGGTATGGTCAATAAATGTCAACTGGGAATGGTCAATAAATGTCAAATGGGAATGGTCAATAAATGTCAACTGGATATGGTCAAGTAATGCCAACTGGGAATGGTCAATATATGTCAACTGGGAATGGTCAATATATGTCAACTGGTAATGGTCAATATATATCAACTGGGAATGTTCAATATATGTTAGCTGGGAATGGTCAATATATGTCAACTGGAAATGGGCAATATATGTCAACTGGGAATGGTCAATTTATGTCAACTGGGAATGGTCAAGTAATGCCAACTGGTAATACTCAATATATGTCAACTGGGAATGGTCAATATATATCAACTTGGACTGGTCAATATATGTCAACTGGGAATGGTCAAAACATGTCAACTGGGAATGGTCAATATATGTCAACTGGGAAACTCAATATATGTCAACTAGGAATGGTCAATATATGTCAACTGGGAATGGTCAATATATGTCAACTGGGAATATTCAATCAATGCCAACTGGGAATGGCCAATATATGTCAACTGGGAATGCTCAATATATGTCAACTGGGAATGGTCAATATATTTCAACTGGGAATGGTCAATATATGTCAACTGGGGATGTTCAATCAATGCCAACTGGGAATGGTCAATATATGTCAACTGGGAATGGTCAATATATGTCAACTGGGAATGGTCAGTATATGTCAACTGGGAATGGTCAATATATGTCAACTGGGAATGTTCAATCAATGCCAACTGGGAATGGTCAATAAAAGTCAACTGGGAATGGTCAATATATGTCAGCAGTGAATGTTCAATATATGTCAAATGGGAATTTTCAATATATGTCAACTGGAAATGGTCAATATATGTCAACTGGGAATGGTCAATATATATATCAACTGTGAATGGCCAATATATGTCAACTGGGAATGTTCAATATATGTCAACTGGGAATGTTCAATATATATCAACTGGGAATGTTCAATATATGTCAACTGGGAATGTTCACTATATGTCAACTGGGTATGGTCAAGTAATGCCAACTGGAAATGGTCAATGTACTTCAACTATGAATGGTCAATATATGTCAACCGGGAATGGTCAATATATGTCAACTGGGAATGGTCAATATATGTCATCTGGAAATGTTCAATATATGTCAACTGGGAAGAGTCAATATATGTCAACTGGGAATGTTCAATATATGTCAACTGGGAATGTTCAATCAATGCCAAGTGGGAATGGTCAATATATGTCAACTGGAATTGGTCAATATATGTCAACTGGGAATGGTCAATATATGTCAACTGGGAATGGTCAATATATGTCAACTGGGAATGTTCAATCAATGCCAACTGTGAATGGTCAAGTAATGCCAACAGGGAATGGTCAATATATGTCAACTGGGAATGGTCACTGTATGTTAACTGTGTATGGTCAAGTAATGCCAATTGGGAATGGTCAAAATACGTCAACTGGGAATGGTAAATATATGTCAACCGGGAATGGTCAATATATGTCAACTGGGAATGGTCAATATATGTCAACTGGGAATGGTCAATATATGGCAACTGGGAATGGTCAATATGTCAACTGGGAATGGTCAATATATGTCAACAGTGAATGTTCAATATATGTCAACTGGGAATGTTCAATATATGTCAACTGGAAATGGTCAATATATGTCAACTGGGAATGGTCAATATATGTCAACTGGGAATGGCCAATATATGTCAACTGGGAATGTTCAATATATGTCAACTGGGAATGTTCAATATATGTCAACTGGGAATGTTCAATATATGTCAACTGGGAATGTTCACGATATGTCAACTGGGTATGGTCAAGTAATGCCAACTGGGAATGATCAATGTACGTCAACTATGAATGGTCAATATATGTCAACCGAGAATGGTCAATATATGTCAACTGGGAATGGTCAATATATGTCAACTGGGAATGGTCAATATATGGCAACTGGGAATGGTCAATATGTGTCAACTGGGAATGTTCAATCAATGCCAAGTGGGAATGGTCAATATATGTCAACTGGAATTGGTCAATATATGTCAACTGGGAATGGTCAATATATGTCAAATGGGAATGGTCAATATATGTCAACTGGGAATGTTCAATCAATGCCAACTGTGAATGGTCAAGTAATGCCAACTGGGAATGGTCAATTTTTGTCAACTGTGAATGGTCACTAAATGTTAACTGTGTATGGTCAAGTAATGCCAACTGGGAATGTTCAATATACGTCAACTGGGAATGGTAAATATATGTCAACCGGGAATGGTCAATATATGTCAACTGGGAATGGTCAATATATGTCAACTGGGAATGGTCAATATATGTCAACTGGGAATGGTCCATCTGTCAACTGGGAATGGTCAATATATGTCAACTGGGAATGTTCAATCAATGCCAACTGGGAATGGTCACTGTATGTCAACTGGGAATGTTCAATATATGTCAACTGGGAATGGATATATATGTCAACTAGGAATGGTCAATATATGTCAACTGGGAATGGTCAATATATGTCAACTGGGAATGGTCAATATGTCTACTGGGAATGGTCAATATATGCCAACTGGGAATGTTCAATCAATGCCAACTGGGAATGGTCAATATATGTCAACTGGGAATGGTCAATATATGTCAACTGGGAATGGTCAAGTAATGCCAACTGGTAATGGTCAATATATGTCAACTGGGAATGGTCAATATATGGCAACTGGGAATGTCCAATCAATGCCAACTGGGAATGGTCAACATATGTCAACTGGGAATGGTGAATATATGTCAACTGAGAATGGTCAAGTAATGCCAAAAGGGAATGGTCAATATATGTCAACTGGGAATGGTCAATATATGTCAACTGGGAATGGTAAATATATGTCAACTGGGAATGGTCAATTAATGCCAACTGGGAATGTTCAATATATGTTAACTGGGAATGGTCACTGTATGTCAACTGGGAATGTTCAATATATGTCAACTGGGAATGGATATATATGTCAACTAGGAATGGTCAATATATGTCAACTGGGAATGTTCAATATATGTCAACTGGGAATGGTCAATATGTCTACTGGGAATGGTCAATATATGCCAACTGGGAATGTTCAATCAATGCCAACTGGGAATGGTCAATATATGTCAACTGGGAATGGTCAATATATGTCAACTGGGAATGGTCAAGTAATGCCAACTGGTAATAGTCAATATATGTCAACTGGGAATGGTCAATATATGGCAACTGGGAATGTCCAATCAATGCCAACTGGGAATGGTCAACATATGTCAACTGGGAATGGTCAATATATGTCAACTGAGAATGGTCAAGTAATGCCAAAAGGGAATGGTCAATATATGTCAACTGGGAATGGTCAATATATGTCAACTGGGAATGGTAAATATATGTCAACTGGGAATGGTCAATATATGTCAACTGGGAATGTTCAATCAATGCCAACTTGGAATGGTCAATATATGTCAACAGGGAATGGTCAATATATGTCAACTGGTAATGGTCAATATATGTCAGCTGGGAATGGTCAAGTAATGCCAACTTGGAATGGTCAATATATGTCAACTGGGAATGGTCAATATATGTCAACTAGGAATGGTCAATATATGTCAACTGGGAGTGGTCAATATATGTCAGCTGGTAATGGTCAATATATTTCAACTGGGAATGTTCAATATATGACAGCTGGGAATGGTCAATATATGTCAACTGGGAATGTTCAATCAATGCCAACTTGGAATGGTCAATATATGTCAACAGGGAATGGTCAATATATGTCAACTGGTAATGGTCAATATATGTCAACTGGGAATGGTCAAGTAATGCCAACTTGGATTGGTCAATATATGTCAACTGGGAATGGTCAATATATGCCAACTGGGAATTGTCAATATATGTCAACTGGGCATGGTCAATATATGTCAACTGGGTATGGTCAATAAATGTCAACTGGGAATGGTCAATAAATGTCAAATGGGAATGGTCAATAAATGTCAACTGGATATGGTCAAGTAATGCCAACTGGGAATGGTCAATATATGTCAACTGGGAATGGTCAATATATGTCAACTGGTAATGGTCAATATATATCAACTGGGAATGTTCAATATATGTTAGCTGGGAATGGTCAATATATGTCAACTGGAAATGGGCAATATATGTCAACTGGGAATGGTCAATTTATGTCAACTGGGAATGGTCAAGTAATGCCAACTGGTAATACTCAATATATGTCAACTGGGAATGGTCAATATATATCAACTTGGACTGGTCAATATATGTCAACTGGGAATGGTCAAAACATGTCAACTGGGAATGGTCAATATATGTCAACTGGGAAACTCAATATATGTCAACTAGGAATGGTCAATATATGTCAACTGGGAATGGTCAATATATGTCAACTGGGAATATTCAATCAATGCCAACTGGGAATGGCCAATATATGTCAACTGGGAATGCTCAATATATGTCAACTGGGAATGGTCAATATATTTCAACTGGGAATGGTCAATATATGTCAACTGGGGATGTTCAATCAATGCCAACTGGGAATGGTCAATATATGTCAACTGGGAATGGTCAATATATGTCAACTGGGAATGGTCAGTATATATCAACTGGGAATGGTCACTATATGTCAACTGGGAATGTTCAATCAATGCCAACTGGGAATGGTCAATAAAAGTCAACTGGGAATGGTCAATATATGTCAACTGGGAATGGTCAATATATATATCAACTGTGAATGGCCAATATATGTCAACTGGGAATGTTCAATATATGTCAACTGGGAATTTTCAATATATATCAACTGGGAATGTTCAATATATGTCAACTGGGAATGTTCACTATATGTCAACTGGGTATGGTCAAGTAATGCCAACTGGAAATGGTCAATGTACTTCAACTATGAATGGTCAATATATGTCAACCGGGAATGGTCAATATATGTCAACTGTGAATGGTCAATATATGTCATCTGGAAATGTTCAATATATGTCAACTGGGAATAGTCAATATATGTCAACTGGGAATGTTCAATATATGTCAACTGGGAATGTTCAATCAATGCCAAGTGGGAATGGTCAATATATGTCAACTGGAATTGGTCAATATATGTCAACTGGGAATGGTCACTATATGTCAACTGGGAATGGTCAATATATGTCAACTGGGAATGTTCAATCAATGCCAACTGTGAATGGTCAAGTAATGCCAACAGGGAATGGTCAATATATGTCAACTGGGAATGGTCACTGTATGTTAACTGTGTATGGTCAAGTAATGCCAACTGGGAATGGTCAAAATACGTCAACTGGGAATGGTAAATATATGTCAACCGGGAATGGTCAATATATGTCAACTGGGAATGGTCAATATATGTCAACTGGGAATGGTCAATATATGGCAACTGGGAATGGTCAATATGTCAACTGGGAATGGTCAATATATGTCAACAGTGAATGTTCAATATATGTCAACTGGGAATGTTCAATATATGTCAACTGGAAATGGTCAATATATGTCAACTGGGAATGGTCAATATATGTCAACTGGGAATGGCCAATATATGTCAACTGGGAATGTTCAATATATGTCAACTGGGAATGTTCAATATATGTCAACTGGGAATGTTCAATATATGTCAACTGGGAATGTTCACGATATGTCAACTGGGTATGGTCAAGTAATGCCAACTGGGAATGATCAATGTACGTCAACTATGAATGGTCAATATATGTCAACCGAGAATGGTCAATATATGTCAACTGGGAATGGTCAATATATGTCATCTGGAAATGTTCAATATATGTCAACTGGGAATAGTCAATATATGTCAACTGGGAATGTTCAATATATGTCAACTGGGAATGATCAATCAATGCCAAGTGGGAATGGTCAATATATGTCAACTGGAATTGGTCAATATATGTCAACTGGGAATGGTCAATATATGTCAACTGGGAATGTTCAATCAATGCCAACTGTGAATGGTCAAGTAATGCCAACTGGGAATGGTCAATTTTTGTCAACTGGGAATGGTCACTAAATGTTAACTGTGTATGGTCAAGTAATGCCAACTGGGAATGTTCAATATACGTCAACTGGGAATGGTAAATATATGTCAACCGGGAATGGTCAATATATGTCAACTGGGAATGGTCAATATATGTCAACTGGGAATGGTCAATATATGTCAACTGGGAATGGTCAATCTGTCAACTGGGAATGGTCAATATATGTCAACTGGGAATGTTCAATCAATGCCAATTGGGAATGGTCAATATATGTCAACTGGGAATGGTCAATATATTTCAACTGAGAATGGTCAATATATGTCAACTGGGAATGTTCAATCAATGCCAACTGGGAATGGTCAATATATGTCGACTGGGAATGGTCAATATATGTCAACTGGGAATGGTCAAGTAATGCCAACTGGGAATGGTCAATATTTGTCAACTGGGAATGGTCAATATATGTCAACTGGGAATGTCCAATCAATGCCAACAGGGAATGGTCAACATATGTCAACTGGGAATGGTCAATATATGTCAACTGGGAATTGTCATGTAATGCCAACTGGGAATGGTCAATATATGTCAACTGGGAATGGTCAATATATGACACCTGGGATTGGTCAATATATGTCAACTGGGAATGGTCAATATATGTCAGCTGGTAATGGTCAATATATGTCAACTGGAAATGGTCAATATATGTCAACTGGGAATGGTCAATATATGGCAACTGGGAATGTCCAATCAATGCCAACTGGGAATGGTCAACATATGTCAACTGGGAATGGTCAATATATGTCAACTGGGAATGGCCAATATATGTCAACTGGGAATGTTCAATATATGTCAACTGGGAATGTTCAATATATGTCAACTGGGAATGTTCAATATATGTCAACTGGGAATGTTCACGATATGTCAACTGGGTATGGTCAAGTAATGCCAACTGGGAATGATCAATGTACGTCAACTATGAATGGTCAATATATGTCAACCGAGAATGGTCAATATATGTCAACTGGGAATGGTCAATATATGTCATCTGGAAATGTTCAATATATGTCAACTGGGAATAGTCAATATATGTCAACTGGGAATGTTCAATATATGTCAACTGGGAATGTTCAATCAATGCCAAGTGGGAATGGTCAATATATGTCAACTGGAATTGGTCAATATATGTCAACTGGGAATGGTCAATATATGTCAACTGGGAATGTTCAATCAATGCCAACTGTGAATGGTCAAGTAATGCCAACTGGGAATGGTCAATTTTTGTCAACTGGGAATGGTCACTAAATGTTAACTGTGTATGGTCAAGTAATGCCAACTGGGAATGTTCAATATACGTCAACTGGGAATGGTAAATATATGTCAACCGGGAATGGTCAATATATGTCAACTGGGAATGGTCAATATATGTCAACTGGGAATGGTCAATATATGTCAACTGGGAATGGTCAATCTGTCAAGTGGGAATGGTCAATATATGTCAACTGGGAATGTTCAATCAATGCCAATTGGGAATGGTCAATATATGTCAACTGGGAATGGTCAATATATTTCAACTGAGAATGGTCAATATATGTCAACTGGGAATGTTCAATCAATGCCAACTGGGAATGGTCAATATATGTCAACTGGGAATGGTCAATATATGTCAACTGGGAATGGTCAAGTAATGCCAACTGGGAATGGTCAATATTTGTCAACTGGGAATGGTCAATATATGTCAACTGGGAATGTCCAATCAATGCCAACAGGGAATGGTCAACATATGTCAACTGGGAATGGTCAATATATGTCAACTGGGAATTGTCATGTAATGCCAACTGGGAATGGTCAATATATGTCAACTGGGAATGGTCAATATATGACACCTGGGATTGGTCAATATATGTCAACTGGGAATGGTCAATATATGTCAGCTGGTAATGGTCAATATATGTCAACTGGGAATGGTCAATATATGTCAACTGGGAATGGTCAATATATGGCAACTGGGAATGTCCAATCAATGCCAACTGGGAATGGTCAACATATGTCAACTGGGAATGGTCAATATATGTCAACTGAGAATGGTCAAGTAATGCCAAAAGGGAATGGTCAATATATGTCAACTGGGAATGGTCAATATATGTCAACTGGGAATGGTAAATATATGTCAACTGGGAATGGTCAATATATGTCAACTGGGAATGTTCAATCAATGCCAACTGTGAATGGTCAAGTAATGCCAACTGGGAATGGTCAATTTTTGTCAACTGGGAATGGTCACTAAATGTTAACTGTGTATGGTCAAGTAATGCCAACTGGGAATGTTCAATATACGTCAACTGGGAATGGTAAATATATGTCAACCGGGAATGGTCAATATATGTCAACTGGGAATGGTCAATATATGTCAACTGGGAATGGTCAATATATGTCAACTGGGAATGGTCAATCTGTCAACTGGGAATGGTCAATATATGTCAACTGGGAATGTTCAATCAATGCCAATTGGGAATGGTCAATATATGTCAACTGGGAATGGTCAATATATTTCAACTGAGAATGGTCAATATATGTCAACTGGGAATGTTCAATCAATGCCAACTGGGAATGGTCAATATATGTCAACTGGGAATGGTCAATATATGTCAACTGGGAATGGTCAAGTAATGCCAACTGGGAATGGTCAATATTTGTCAACTGGGAATGGTCAATATATGTCAACTGGGAATGTCCAATCAATGCCAACAGGGAATGGTCAACATATGTCAACTGGGAATGGTCAATATATGTCAACTGGGAATTGTCATGTAATGCCAACTGGGAATGGTCAATATATGTCAACTGGGAATGGTCAATATATGACACCTGGGATTGGTCAATATATGTCAACTGGGAATGGTCAATATATGTCAGCTGGTAATGGTCAATATATGTCAACTGGGAATGGTCAATATATGTCAACTGGGAATGGTCAATATATGGCAACTGGGAATGTCCAATCAATGCCAACTGGGAATGGTCAACATATGTCAACTGGGAATGGTCAATATATGTCAACTGAGAATGGTCAAGTAATGCCAAAAGGGAATGGTCAATATATGTCAACTGGGAATGGTCAATATATGTCAACTGGGAATGGTAAATATATGTCAACTGGGAATGGTCAATATATGTCAGATGGTAATAATCAATATATTTCAACTGGGAATGGTCAATATATGTCAAATGGGAATGGTCAATATATGTCAACTGGGAATGTTCAATCAATGCCAACTTGGAATGGTCAATATATGTCAACAGGGAATGGTCAATATATGTCAACTGGTAATGGTCAATATAGTTCAAATTGGAATGGTCAAGTAATGCCAACTGGGAATGGTCAATATATGTCAACTGGGAATGGTCAATATATGTCAACTAGGAATGGTCAATATATGTCAACTGGGAATGGTCAATATATGTCAGCTGGTAATGGTCAATATATGTCAACTGGGAATGTTCAATATATGACAGCTGGGAATGGTCAATATATGTCTACTGGGAATGGTCAATATATGTCAACTGGGAATGTTCAATATATGACAGCTGGGAATGGTCAATATATGTCATTTGGGTATGGTCAATAAATGTCAACTGGGAATGGTCAATAAATGTGAAATGGGAATGGTCAATAAATGTCAACTGGATATGTTCAAGTAATGCCAACTGGGAATGGTCAATATATGTCAACTGGGAATGGTCAATATATGTCAGATTGTAATGGTCAATATATTTCAACTGGGAATGGTCAATATATGTCAAATGGGAATGGTCAATATATGTCAACTGGGAATGTTCAATCAATGCCAACTTGGAATGGTCAATATATGTCAACAGGGAATGGTCAATATATGTCAACTGGTAATGGTCAATATATGTCAACTGGGAATGGTCAAGTAATGCCAACTTGGAATGGTCAATACATGTCAACTGGGAATGGTCAATATATGTCAACTAGGAATGGTCAATATATGTCAACTGGGAATGGTCAATATATGTCAGCTGGTAATGGTCAATATATGTCAACTGGGAATGTTCAATATATGACAGCTGGGAATGGTCAATATATGTCTACTGGGAATGGTCAATATATGTCAACTGGGAATGTTCAATATATGACAGCTGGGAATGGTCAATATATGTCAACAGGGTATGGTCAATAAATGCCAACTGGGAATGGTCAATAAATGTCAAATGGGAATGGTCAATTAATGTCAACTGGATATGGTCAAGTAATGCCAACTGGGAATGGTCAATATATGTCAACTGGGAATGGTCAATATATGTCAACTGGTAATGGTCAATATATATCAACTGGGAATGTTCAATATATGTTAGCTGGGAATGGTCAATATATGTCAACTGGAAATGGGCAATATATGTCAACTGGGAATGGTCAATATATGTCAACTTGGACTGGTCAATATATGTCAACTGGGAATGGTCAAAACATGTCAACTGGGAATGGTCAATA
This sequence comes from Somniosus microcephalus, assembly GCF_052327205.1. NCBI lineage: Eukaryota > Metazoa > Chordata > Chondrichthyes > Squaliformes > Somniosidae > Somniosus > Somniosus microcephalus. The sequence continues at coordinate 26,493,007 of NW_028225182.1, read as the reverse complement.
TATGTCAACTGGGAAACTCAATATATGTCAACTAGGAATGGTCAATATATGTCAACTGGGAATGGTCAATATATGTCAACTGGGAATATTCAATCAATGCCAACTGGGAATGGCCAATATATGTCAACTGGGAATGCTCAATATATGTCAACTTGGAATGGTCAATATATTTCAACTGGGAATGGTCAATATATGTCAACTGGGGATGTTCAATCAATGCCAACTGGGAATGGTCAATATATGTCAACTGGGAATGGTCAATATATGTCAACTGGGAATGGTCAAGTAATGCCAACTGGTAATGGTCAATATATGTCAACTGGGAATGGTCAATATATGGCAACTGGGAATGTCCAATCAATGCCAACTGGGAATGGTCAACATATGTCAACTGGGAATGGTGAATATATGTCAACTGAGAATGGTCAAGTAATGCCAAAAGGGAATGGTCAATATATGTCAACTGGGAATGGTCAATATATGTCAACTGGGAATGGTAAATATATGTCAACTGGGAATGGTCAATTAATGCCAACTGGGAATGTTCAATATATGTTAACTGGGAATGGTCACTGTATGTCAACTGGGAATGTTCAATATATGTCAACTGGGAATGGATATATATGTCAACTAGGAATGGTCAATATATGTCAACTGGGAATGTTCAATATATGTCAACTGGGAATGGTCAATATGTCTACTGGGAATGGTCAATATATGCCAACTGGGAATGTTCAATCAATGCCAACTGGGAATGGTCAATATATGTCAACTGGGAATGGTCAATATATGTCAACTGGGAATGGTCAAGTAATGCCAACTGGTAATAGTCAATATATGTCAACTGGGATTGGTCAATATATGGCAACTGGGAATGTCCAATCAATGCCAACTGGGAATGGTCAACATATGTCAACTGGGAATGGTCAATATATGTCAACTGAGAATGGTCAAGTAATGCCAAAAGGGAATGGTCAATATATGTCAACTGGGAATGGTCAATATATGTCAACTGGGAATGGTAAATATATGTCAACTGGGAATGGTCAATATATGTCAACTGGGAATGTTCAATCAATGCCAACTTGGAATGGTCAATATATGTCAACAGGGAATGGTCAATATATGTCAACTGGTAATGGTCAATATATGTCAACTGGGAATGGTCAAGTAATGCCAACTTGGAATGGTCAATATATGTCAACTGGGAATGGTCAATATATGTCAACTAGGAATGGTCAATATATGTCAACTGGGAGTGGTCAATATATGTCAGCTGGTAATGGTCAATATATTTCAACTGGGAATGTTCAATATATGACAGCTGGGAATGGTCAATATATGTCAACTGGGAATGTTCAATCAATGCCAACTTGGAATGGTCAATATATGTCAACAGGGAATGGTCAATATATGTCAACTGGTAATGGTCAATATATGTCAACTGGGAATGGTCAAGTAATGCCAACTTGGAATGGTCAATATATGTCAACTGGGAATGGTCAATATATGCCAACTGGGAATTGTCAATATATGTCAACTGGGCATGGTCAATATATGTCAACTGGGTATGGTCAATAAATGTCAACTGGGAATGGTCAATAAATGTCAAATGGGAATGGTCAATAAATGTCAACTGGATATGGTCAAGTAATGCCAACTGGGAATGGTCAATATATGTCAACTGGGAATGGTCAATATATGTCAACTGGTAATGGTCAATATATATCAACTGGGAATGTTCAATATATGTTAGCTGGGAATGGTCAATATATGTCAACTGGAAATGGGCAATATATGTCAACTGGGAATGGTCAATTTATGTCAACTGGGAATGGTCAAGTAATGCCAACTGGTAATACTCAATATATGTCAACTGGGAATGGTCAATATATATCAACTTGGACTGGTCAATATATGTCAACTGGGAATGGTCAAAACATGTCAACTGGGAATGGTCAATATATGTCAACTGGGAAACTCAATATATGTCAACTAGGAATGGTCAATATATGTCAACTGGGAATGGTCAATATATGTCAACTGGGAATATTCAATCAATGCCAACTGGGAATGGCCAATATATGTCAACTGGGAATGCTCAATATATGTCAACTGGGAATGGTCAATATATTTCAACTGGGAATGGTCAATATATGTCAACTGGGGATGTTCAATCAATGCCAACTGGGAATGGTCAATATATGTCAACTGGGAATGGTCAATATATGTCAACTGGGAATGGTCAGTATATGTCAACTGGGAATGGTCACTATATGTCAACTGGGAATGTTCAATCAATGCCAACTGGGAATGGTCAATAAAAGTCAACTGGGAATGGTCAATATATGTCAACTGGGAATGGTCAATATATATATCAACTGTGAATGGCCAATATATGTCAACTGGGAATGTTCAATATATGTCAACTGGGAATTTTCAATATATATCAACTGGGAATGTTCAATATATGTCAACTGGGAATGTTCACTATATGTCAACTGGGTATGGTCAAGTAATGCCAACTGGAAATGGTCAATGTACTTCAACTATGAATGGTCAATATATGTCAACCGGGAATGGTCAATATATGTCAACTGGGAATGGTCAATATATGTCATCTGGAAATGTTCAATATATGTCAACTGGGAATAGTCAATATATGTCAACTGGGAATGTTCAATATATGTCAACTGGGAATGTTCAATCAATGCCAAGTGGGAATGGTCAATATATGTCAACTGGAATTGGTCAATATATGTCAACTGGGAATGGTCACTATATGTCAACTGGGAATGGTCAATATATGTCAACTGGGAATGTTCAATCAATGCCAACTGTGAATGGTCAAGTAATGCCAACAGGGAATGGTCAATATATGTCAACTGGGAATGGTCACTGTATGTTAACTGTGTATGGTCAAGTAATGCCAACTGGGAATGGTCAAAATACGTCAACTGGGAATGGTAAATATATGTCAACCGGGAATGGTCAATATATGTCAACTGGGAATGGTCAATATATGTCAACTGGGAATGGTCAATATATGGCAACTGGGAATGGTCAATATGTCAACTGGGAATGGTCAATATATGTCAACAGTGAATGTTCAATATATGTCAACTGGGAATGTTCAATATATGTCAACTGGAAATGGTCAATATATGTCAACTGGGAATGGTCAATATATGTCAACTGGGAATGGCCAATATATGTCAACTGGGAATGTTCAATATATGTCAACTGGGAATGTTCAATATATGTCAACTGGGAATGTTCAATATATGTCAACTGGGAATGTTCACGATATGTCAACTGGGTATGGTCAAGTAATGCCAACTGGGAATGATCAATGTACGTCAACTATGAATGGTCAATATATGTCAACCGAGAATGGTCAATATATGTCAACTGGGAATGGTCAATATATGTCATCTGGAAATGTTCAATATATGTCAACTGGGAATAGTCAATATATGTCAACTGGGAATGTTCAATATATGTCAACTGGGAAAGATCAATCAATGCCAAGTGGGAATGGTCAATATATGTCAACTGGAATTGGTCAATATATGTCAACTGGGAATGGTCAATATATGTCAACTGGGAATGTTCAATCAATGCCAACTGTGAATGGTCAAGTAATGCCAACTGGGAATGGTCAATTTTTGTCAACTGGGAATGGTCACTAAATGTTAACTGTGTATGGTCAAGTAATGCCAACTGGGAATGTTCAATATACGTCAACTGGGAATGGTAAATATATGTCAACCGGGAATGGTCAATATATGTCAACTGGGAATGGTCAATATATGTCAACTGGGAATGGTCAATATATGTCAACTGGGAATGGTCAATCTGTCAACTGGGAATGGTCAATATATGTCAACTGGGAATGTTCAATCAATGCCAATTGGGAATGGTCAATATATGTCAACTGGGAATGGTCAATATATTTCAACTGAGAATGGTCAATATATGTCAACTGGGAATGTTCAATCAATGCCAACTGGGAATGGTCAATATATGTCAACTGGGAATGGTCAATATATGTCAACTGGGAATGGTCAAGTAATGCCAACTGGGAATGGTCAATATTTGTCAACTGGGAATGGTCAATATATGTCAACTGGGAATGTCCAATCAATGCCAACAGGGAATGGTCAACATATGTCAACTGGGAATGGTCAATATATGTCAACTGGGAATTGTCATGTAATGCCAACTGGGAATGGTCAATATATGTCAACTGGGAATGGTCAATATATGACACCTGGGATTGGTCAATATATGTCAACTGGGAATGGTCAATATATGTCAGCTGGTAATGGTCAATATATGTCAACTGGAAATGGTCAATATATGTCAACTGGGAATGGTCAATATATGGCAACTGGGAATGTCCAATCAATGCCAACTGGGAATGGTCAACATATGTCAACTGGGAATGGTCAATATATGTCAACTGGGAATGGCCAATATATGTCAACTGGGAATGTTCAATATATGTCAACTGGGAATGTTCAATATATGTCAACTGGGAATGTTCAATATATGTCAACTGGGAATGTTCACGATATGTCAACTGGGTATGGTCAAGTAATGCCAACTGGGAATGATCAATGTACGTCAACTATGAATGGTCAATATATGTCAACCGAGAATGGTCAATATATGTCAACTGGGAATGGTCAATATATGTCATCTGGAAATGTTCAATATATGTCAACTGGGAATAGTCAATATATGTCAACTGGGAATGTTCAATATATGTCAACTGGGAATGTTCAATCAATGCCAAGTGGGAATGGTCAATATATGTCAACTGGAATTGGTCAATATATGTCAACTGGGAATGGTCAATATATGTCAACTGGGAATGTTCAATCAATGCCAACTGTGAATGGTCAAGTAATGCCAACTGGGAATGGTCAATTTTTGTCAACTGGGAATGGTCACTAAATGTTAACTGTGTATGGTCAAGTAATGCCAACTGGGAATGTTCAATATACGTCAACTGGGAATGGTAAATATATGTCAACCGGGAATGGTCAATATATGTCAACTGGGAATGGTCAATATATGTCAACTGGGAATGGTCAATATATGTCAACTGGGAATGGTCAATCTGTCAACTGGGAATGGTCAATATATGTCAACTGGGAATGTTCAATCAATGCCAATTGGGAATGGTCAATATATGTCAACTGGGAATGGTCAATATATTTCAACTGAGAATGGTCAATATATGTCAACTGGGAATGTTCAATCAATGCCAACTGGGAATGGTCAATATATGTCAACTGGGAATGGTCAATATATGTCAACTGGGAATGGTCAAGTAATGCCAACTGGGAATGGTCAATATTTGTCAACTGGGAATGGTCAATATATGTCAACTGGGAATGTCCAATCAATGCCAACAGGGAATGGTCAACATATGTCAACTGGGAATGGTCAATATATGTCAACTGGGAATTGTCATGTAATGCCAACTGGGAATGGTCAATATATGTCAACTGGGAATGGTCAATATATGACACCTGGGATTGGTCAATATATGTCAACTGGGAATGGTCAATATATGTCAGCTGGTAATGGTCAATATATGTCAACTGGGAATGGTCAATATATGTCAACTGGGAATGGTCAATATATGGCAACTGGGAATGTCCAATCAATGCCAACTGGGAATGGTCAACATATGTCAACTGGGAATGGTCAATATATGTCAACTGAGAATGGTCAAGTAATG